>NC_089839.1:35299958-35666459 GCF_035609145.1 Eleutherodactylus coqui
GGGGGGTCGTCTTATACGCCCCGTCGCCTTATACGCCGGTATATATTTTTAGTGTATCACATTTCTGGATGAATTGCAGGGAAGGGGTTATATATTTAACCCCTTCCCGACCATTCATCCTGCGATCGCCGGCAGCCCATTGCATTCAGTGGAACCTGCTGTATTGCTGGTTCCATTGAATTCAATGGGCAAACATCGTTCTTCTCTGCTACAGCTGTTACAGCTGTGGCAGAAAAGAAGGATTTGTCTTCTATATGTTCTCAATGGGGTCGGCGCTGCTGCCGCCGGCCCCACTGAGCGCATATAGAGACGATTTATGGCCTTTAGAAGGACCGTTGGGGTTCTTGAAGCCTACAATACACCTAACACTCTCCCTATAGCAGCTCCAACACGATACCACTTTCCCTGAACTAATGTCAGAATACATCCGTAGCGAGCCGCGGGAAGGGCAGATTTCAATACTCGGGTGACACCTTATCTCCCCAGCCACTCACAGCAGGGGGGTGGTATAGGGCTTAAACGTTGCAGGGGGAAGTTGTAATGCCTTCCCTGTCTTTCAATTGGCCAGAAAAGCGCGCTAACGTCTCACAGAGGAAAGTGAAAGTAACCCGAACACCGCGTGGTGCTCGTTAAGAGTAACGAGCATCCCGAACACCCTAATATTCACACGAATATCAAGCTCGGACGAGTACGTTCGCTCATCTCTAGTCATCGCACTTTGAGACAATTTGTGTGGATATGATAGCCGATATGAAAACTAGCTGACATGCAAATAATTGTTCCTAAAATTAAATTTTTGTGTTGAGAAATCCCCCTAAAGTGCTAGCCACTAAGGGTTTCACTTCCTTTTAATTTGCTGTTCACTGCTGTTCTTATGTGAAATCCATCAGTAATACAAACATTGAATGGAAACAGAGGAGGGTGATGACTGATGCTGGCCATAGAAGTCTATAGAGATGAGAAGGGGAGAAGAAAGGACAGAGAATCACATGATGAATGATTTACAACTACTGGAATCACATCTACACTGCTCAGTACTTCTTTAGTATTATCTACACTGATGCTACTCCTCTGTGTTTGGTACAGTTAGGAAGCAGAATCTGCTGTTTTCTCTGTGTGCAGTGTACAGAAGACATCATAGTAGCAGTCTTCACCCACTAACTCAGAAACAACTGAAAATTAAAGATATTGTACCCAAAGAGGGAAAACAGTGAAACATGCAGGATATACAGTAAGTCATAGAATGGCCAGAATTAGTGTTACACCTCATGTACAAACACATCCCAGCTTATTCTAAAAAAGGCTATCTGAAAGTGTGGGTACACTTTAATGTAAGTACATGTTTTTTTTCTAAATGTTGTACCTATTTAATTGTTATTTTAAATAACCTCCCTAAGTTTGGCCATACACATAATTATTTGTATAGACACTGCAGCATGGTGTGAGTGCGTGTGCATGCATTTTATGGCAGTTGAATGGGAGTTAATGGACAAGAAAATAAGATCTTTAGGAATAGATGGATTACAGAACTATCCCCAGAGGCCAGGAAGTGGCATACTGATGTATGAGAGTTTTACCTGACTTTTAATGCATTAGGATAAGTTTCTGTGCCACCGTGTGTTTGCACTTTTAATTGCTTTACAATAGGTATTGTTGCATTAGAGTACGGTCACACATTATAAAGAAAATCCACACCAAAATGTACCAAAATGAACTTTAGTGCGGATTTTAGTGTTGATTTTCAGCATGGAATTAACTCACTGCACTGCGTTTCTCACACTGCTTTACCTTCTATGTGGAGGTTTACACTGAACGACCCGCCCGCGATCCAGTGATGGTTTTTAAGCTGACTGAAAGTCAGTGATAACGAATAGCAACCAATTTTTTGTATTTACACTGGACGATTATCCCTCAATTTCATTCATTTGAATGAATTTTAAGCGATAATCGTCCCATGTAAATGGCCCATTATTTAGGTCTCTAGCAGTGCAATAGAATTATCATGGCATTAAATCCTCCACTCTCTAATCATAATGAGATGACTCTGCTGATCTTGCTTAAGTCTAATCGGCAAAGCTGCCAAGTGAGCTGCTGAAAACAGAAAGTGCATTGTATGTCAACATAATGTGTGTGCTTCAGCGGCCAGAGTGAAAAATTGAATATTTCAGGATTTTTAAAATATGGTATTCACATAAAACAATGTTCTTAAAAAAGTGACCCTTCCTCTCTACCGCACTTCTGATCTGCCAGTTCCGGATCCCGTTTTCAGCTGTCCAGTATGGCCACAGAAATTTATTAACTACCTGTGAGCATATGAGAAGCTCTGGTCAGACAGAGAACAGGTATAGTGCATTGGTAGTTAACATTACCAAAGCATTGTGGGGATTAAGTAGTCTTAATATTGCATCGGCCATTTTGAACAGCCAAAAACAGGACCTCTAACTGGAGAAGTGGACTATTGGTAGGAAAGAGCAATTGCAGGTGATATCTTCTTTCTCCTTGGACAGAATTTCGTCTCAAAGCCATAGGCTAACTTTAAGTAAATACTAGAGATGAGCTAGCGTACTCGTTAAGGCAAAATACTCGAGCGAGTATTGCCATTTTCGAGTACATGCCCGCCCGTGCCAAAAGACTCGGGGGCCAGCTGGGGGGGGGGGGGGCGGAGGGCGGCGGGGGAGAGCGGGGAGGAACAGGGGGAAGATCTCTCTCTCTCTCCCCACACCGGTAAATAGCAGTGTTCCAGTAACAGGGTGGATGGTACCATTTCGAGGTACATATAGCTTTTTTGATTGCTTTTATCGCATTTTTTGGGAGGCAAAATGAAAAAAATAAGCATTTTGCCTCTGTTTTTTAGGTTTTATTTATCACAGCTTTTTGCTGTGCAGGATGAACATTGTGTTCAATTTATTGTTGGAGTTGTTACGAATATGATAATACTAGAGTTGAGTGAACGTACTCTGCCGAGCTTCGAGTATTAGCGTACTCGATGGTGCTCGTTACTCGAACGAGCATCAAGCCGTGTTTGACCCCACCCAGTTTTTGGCTCCTCCCCACTGTGACGTGCCTGTTTTGCCCCCCCCCCACCCCCGCCACAACACAGCGCGTCAATGGCAAATTGTTTGTCTGACAAGCAGGAGGGGAGAAAGAGAGAGAGAGAGAGAGAACTTTTGTACTGCAATGCCTTATCGCTTGTTATAGTGATCATAGGCAATGGGAAGCTGGGATGCCAGTATCTGGCGTCCTGCTGCCATGGCAACCTATTGGACCTCCACGATTACATCACGGGAGTCTGATGACGTCAGAGAGGGAGCATGCTCCCTCTGTGAACCCTTTACATGCCGCAATCTATATAGATCACAGTAGGTATTGGGTTAACAGCGAAGGTCGCTGTCCTTATGTACCCTCGCTGTTGCAGCGGAAGGCCACATGATCACATGATCAGCCACATGATATAAGGTCACGTCCTGCCATAACCTAACCCCATGCCATGGGGCGTAAAAGGGTTAAATTAAATGGTGCGTGAGTGTCTATTCATCAGTATTTCACATTTATGTCCACTCTCCTATACGGCACTAAGAATTGTCTGCACGCTGCTGGGAATTTGAATTTTAACCTTCCCTTGTATCAGTAAATGTTCTCTTTCTTTCAGTAACATGAAATAATTTTGATCTCAATTTAAGTGATTTGTGAATCTTTCTTATTCACAGCATTTCTTGAGCCTGACGAATCGATTCTTCTAATCTCTATCTTTAATTGTCACTTTCTACTTCTGGGCACTGCATTTTTAAAGAGGACCAGTAATTGAATAATTTCCAAGGCTAATTAAAGTCACAGTACATATAAATAGTGATTCAATCACGCTCCTTGGGTGCTTTAAGTGCAACCTTCCAAAAAAATCTGGATTTGATAAAATGGGATCATAATACACCGAAGCGCTGCTGGCCGGTCTCCTGTTAGCTGCTGCGGCTCCAATTTGCCAACATTCACAGATAAGACATCACTGGAAGGAGTTTTAATCTTATAGAATCTCTCACAATATAATATGAAACACTGGAAGAAATATGGTAACTGCTTTCCTAATGCATACACACCTCATTAGGCTTGTGAAACAGTTTTCCTTCTTTCTCTAGGGCAACCATAAGAATATTACTTGTTGTTGCTCGTTCTAGTTTATAATTGTGAGCAGATAAGAGCCTTATAATCTTACAGCTTGGAGATGTATGTATGTAATCTCATTTTCCCGTTCCCTTGACAGGTGTTTAAAGGGGTGTGCATATGAATAATGTGTTTGCCGGGGATTATAGGAAGTCATATGAAGTGCATGGTACTTTATGCTATCTGGGCAGAAATGTTTTGCATTTATTTTCTTTTTTGAGTTAAATGTTAAAAGGGTTATTTAAGTAAAAAGGGCTATAGACTTCAAAGGATGAAATAATTCAGCATTGCCAACTTTTCATGTGTAATGTATACTAGGATTTGATAATATCAGGCTCTGGGGCTACAGACACCGACTTTCCTCCCCTTCTTCCATTCTCCTGTTCTTGTTAACAGTGACACATACCATATCCTTCTGCAACACAAGTCCTCAGTGAATGCCATCCATAGTGTGTACAAGGATGAGCCCAGCTTTCCCATCCCCTGCCAATCCTGACCGGTCTTAGTCTATTTAAGTTCTCATCTCCCTCTAGAGAATTCATGAGCAATTAGTCTGTCTAGTGTGCAAAGGTGCTATATTGTTCCGACTGTTTTCTAGTTTTAATCCATGCTTGTCCTACCCAACTTTTCCATCTTCTCCACTCCTGACCTCTGCTTGTATACTGACCATGCTTACTCTGTTTGGTGCCTGCCCTGAAGCTTTGCCTGATGCATGGTTATGGACACTTGAGGTTGGGAGAGCCTGGGGTGTCAGTACTAGTATGGCCCACTTGTGAGGTGCAGGATAGCCCACCATAATTTATTATGGGGCATCATTAATAGACTGTAAGACTGCATGGTGCACTGCATGCATCAATGGGACTGGCACTCTATATTAGCCTTATCTATGTGCAAGCATAATACTAAGCAGGTATCCCCCCCACCCAATAATTGTGTTAGAGGTGTGTTAAAGGTTGTTCATCAGTATTTTGCACCTGTACTAGCTGTAATATATGGATAATCATTTCCTTGTCTCCATGCTGTTGGCAAGTGGTGTTTATACCTGTCTTTGAATTTTCCAGTATGGACACTGGAAAAATTCTGCCTGCCCTGACCTTGGCTCTGTTCTTAGACTTTGTCCCTGTCTGCTCCTCCAGTGCTAAGTTACAATAACCCTCACCAGCTTCCATCAGCTGGAACATAATAGAAATTACTAACAGGGTAAGAGTCTGAGGTTACCTGCAGTGAATCAGATCTTGTTTGGTGGAGTTAAAGAGTAAAGATCAGTTAACCCCAGGTGATGCCCAGGATCTAGCCCTAAGCCAAATTGCTTTTGTGGCACAGCAGGTCCACATTCATTGTCTTGGCAGTAATTATAGTGGGTGCAGACAATGCAGTTGCACCTAGGTCCTGGAACCTTAGGGGACCCATAAATTCTCAGCACTATTGTTGCAGGCACTGTTACAGATTTTGCATTGGAATCCAGGAGCTTCAAGTTATGTCGCAGACACCAGGCATAGCAGAGGTAGCAGTCATACACAGGCACTTGTGGAGGCGCCAAACAGGTAAACATAGGAAGACACCAGCATTATAAATTATACCCAGGAGGCAACAGTCCAGGAGCTTCAAGCTAGGCCTCTAGATGGCACAAAAATCAGAAAAAAATATTGTAGGCTTAAAGGGGTCTCCTACAGATAATCTCTTATTGTAATAAGTCAGAGTCCTGATTCTGAAACGCCTGGTGTAATGTGCAGGGGGAAATGTAGTATTCAATTGAATGGCTGTCTATGTAATATATAGACCATCTGGGTCGTCCAGAATAGTAGCCCCAGATATTAAGCAGCTCTGTGCTCTGGCTCATATAGGGCTATCCTGAGCAGAAGATATAATAGTAAGGTGGCTTGCAATTTTTTTACTTATAGGGAAACACTTATGTCATTGTCATGTCAAACCGACCACCACTGAGAATCTAGACCAGGGTGAGATCATGACTTCACCCCCGACCCACAGGACACTTACGCCAGTGCATGTCATTTTGGCTTTGGATTACGACAATGGTATGTCTCTTCCTGTGTATGGGCAGATTGACTGGCTGAGAGGCGGGAAAGACCAGCCAACCAATCAGCATTAGTCTCACAGAGCTAGAGAGTGCTAGTTAAACTCTCTGTCTGGTCTAATCATTTGGTCTGGTCTGACTTCCAGTTTGATCACACTGTTTGAAAATCTGGTCTGGTCTGCAATTCCATGTCAGATTGACTCCTTGTCTGTCAACAGAATGGCTGACAGACTACCAGTCTCTGTATCACAGTTTTCACCTTCTGATATGTGTTTTATTGTGAATAAAATATTATTATATGAGATTTCCAAATCATTGCAATCTTTTTTTCTTTACATTTACTTACGTTTTACACAGCGTTCCAACTTTTTAGAATTGAGGTTTCCTTTACTTCTGGGCTGTTTGCACATCTTATTCCCCGTGCACTTTTGATCAATTACATGTTGTGTATTATCTAACATTTGTCATTATTTCCTGTCTCCAATAAGAGAAAATTAGGGTTACCCCAGGTTTCTGCCCTGAGGTTGCCCTCATCAGGGCACGCACTTCACTTTAGGCAGAGATCTCTTGTATCAGAGGGTCTAGAGTCACATTTCCACTTCCCCATTTGTGTTCGTTATATACATATTGCGTTATACACATATTGCGTTATACACATATTGCGTTATACACATTTGCTGAGCTGTATGTACATTGGTCCATGTAGGATGTTACCTGTAGGTCTTGGTACGAGCCACAATAATTTTGGGATTGAACTACGATTTGCAGGTGATGCCATTTTGCTATGAATCCCTCAGGGGAGTTCAGCCCAGAACACAACCTCTGTTCATATACTTTGCCCCCTAATGGTGAGCAGCTGTATGGGGGTGGCTCGAGTTTGGGCAGAATTTGAGGTGTCATTGTATTAAAGCAGCGTTTCTCAACTCCAGTCCTCGGGGACCCCCAACAGGTCATGTTTTCAGGATATCCTATGGTAAGAACACCTGTGGCAATGTCTGAGGCACCGACAATTATTACATCACCTCATCATACTGAGGAAATTCTGAAAACATGACCTGTTGGGGGTCCCTGAGGCCCGGAGTTGAAAAACACTGTATTAAAGAACAGCCATTCATCTGATTGGCTATCTTTTAATACCATATTCCCACTGCAATTCCTGACTGGATGCAGGTTCTCCTGGCAAAATCAGAGGACTATATTTTCTGAGGGTGCCAGGAGTGGCAACCAGCCAATCAGCTGTTCGCCTTGGGTGTCACATTCATAAAGGGTTTGTGTCAGAAGGCACTTTATGAATATAACATTTTGCAAAGATTTAGCTTCTAATTTTGCTCTTTAGTAGAGATGAGCGAGTATACTCGCTAAGGCACATTACTCGAGCGAGTAGTGCCTTAGCCGAGTATCTCCCCGCTCGTCTCTAAAGATTCGGGGGCTGGCGGGGGTTGGGGAGCGGCGGGGGAGAGCGGGGAGGAATGGAGGGGAGATCTCTCTCTCCCTCTCTCCCCCCGCTCCCCTCCCCGCAGCAACTCACCTGTCACCCGCGCCAGCCCCCGAATCTTTAGAGACGAGCGGGGAGATACTCGGCTAAGCCACTACTCGCTCGAGTAATGTGCCTTAGTGAGTATACTCGCTCATCTCTACTCTTCAGTACATACTATAGTTACCTTTTCTGTATATGCTATTTTATACTATGCTAGATATTGTACTGTATGTGCACCATTACATCAAATTCTTATAGCCCCTTTTTACCATATATACCATCATATTGTTTATATAGTATAACTCAAGCTCTAATTTGTAACCCTCTATCCATTCATTCTGCTTAGTTCTCAACCTTACATTTTGCTTCCATTGAAAATGATTATTATGGCTGGGACTGATTTTCTGCAGTGTCGATGTTTCAGAGTAAATTGCATAGAGCAATGTTTTAATTAAAAGTAATTGATTGTTTTAATTTAACGGGATATCCAAATGAAACCATGTGATTCCAAAAACAGCAAAACTGCAAACTTCATTTGTTTTGTTATAATGACTGATCTGTGGAATTTATTGATTTCACTTTTATGTCAGCCTTTTATGAGCCACCAGTGTACTTTAAATTGTTCACATGTTCACAATTTGTTGTAAAGCATAAACCATGTAACTAATTGCTCATCTCTCTTGCAAACATTTCCATCTTTGCATAACCTCAGATTGACCTGGTCTTGAAAGTGCACTCATCAAATAGGAAGTTTTCAGTAAACTCTGATTCCCCTATTACATCATCCTTTGCTCACTTCGTTGTAATAGAAGCTGCATTTTTCTTCAATTTTGCTAAATGATTAGTATCGTTTGAAATATTTTAATTTTCACACTAGCCACTGGTGAATATTCAGTTGACATTTTCTGTTATCTGCTTCTCACTTTTCGGCTTTGCTGTGTAGATTAGGACAGAGTCAGCAGAGTCATCTCAACATTATTTAAGGGCTGGGATTTATAGAGAATCTGTCAGCTGGAACCTGCTGTCCACACCGCAGGCAGTATGCTGTACAGCAGGAGCTGCTGAGCAGGTTGATATGTAGGTTTATGGTAAAAGATTCAGTACAACTTGTCTTTTATCCTCTTAAACCTTTCTCATTCTGTGATGATCAGTTGAATAGGCAGTCCTACATATAAATTTTTTCACCTCCTCCTGCTTTATAAGGGCGCCTACCCACTGGCGATTTTTTTCCTGCGATGCTAAATTGCGTTTTGCGTTTTTTCTGAAGAGCAATTAGTATAGAATGTGTTCTTGTCCATTGGGGGGGGGGGGGTTCCGGCCCGTTGCAATTTTTAACATAGGAACTGTCAGTTGCATATGTCTCCTTATTTTTCTCTTAATGCACCCATGATTGTCAATGGAAATTAACGAAAAAAACGCAAAAAAGCCGCAAAAAACGCGCTGAAAACGCCGCGGAAAATGCTGCGTTTTTCACGCACGAAAATCGGCAACGCCAGTGGGTAGGCGCCCTAACACTGCAGTTTGGACAGCATGTTCCAGCTGACGGAGTCCCTTTAATGAAAGATGAGTCACATTATTATGACCACCCTGTACTTTTATCATCAGCAGGGCATAGTCTATGAAGGAAATGACGTCTTACGGGCTGGCTTGGTGGGTATGTAAGGTGTCCAAAAAGCTGTCTACTCACATATCACTTGTTGTTTTCATGGGGCTTCCAGGCCAAAAGGGGCAGTATTTTTCAAACAGTGCAGTTTGTGAACTGTTCACGTTGCTGTGGTGAAAGTGTATTGCAAAAAAACAAAATAGCACCATTGGGAATAATTGACGTGGAAGTTATGGAGCACCACGTCCATTGATGTGAGAGGTGGACGTTGGCTATGAAGGTGCACAAGGGCTAACCAATACACTACAGTGGAGCAGCTCAGCATGAAAATGAACAAGAGCAATACCAAACATGTGTCTAAAATAACAGTTTAGTGAACCTGACTGCATATGGGGCTCCAAAGCAAATGGATGGTCACTGTACCTATGCAAACAAGGTCCATTGGGGAAAAAAAGGTTCAGCTTGCACAACAGTATTGGAATTGGACTACTGCTGATTGGTAACCTTTTGTCAATCTTAGGCCTTAGTCAGACGGGAGTTTTTAGCCGCGATTTGCGCATGCGCATGCGTCCGGCGATTTTATAAAACCATTGCTTTGCAATGGTATCGGACACATGAGTGCTTTTTATGCGCTCGTCCGATAAATTATTGAACAGAAATCGCAGATCGCACCTATGTGCGATCTGCGATTCCTGTTCTCTTCTCTATATGCGCTCAATGGGGCCGGCGGCAGCAGCGCCGACCCCATTGAGAACATATAGAAGACAAATCATTCTTCTCTGACACAGCTGTAACAGCTGTGACAGAGAAGAACGATGTTTGCCCATTGAATTCAATGGAGCCGGCAATACAGCCGCTCCATTGAAAGCAATGGGCTGCCGGCGTGCGCGGGGTGAATTGTCGGGAAGGGGTTAAATATATAAGCCCTTCCCTGCAATTCATCCTAAAATGTGTTAAAATAAAAAAAAATTGTATACTCACCTTTCCGCTGCAGCCGGAGTTCTGCCGCGGCCGCTGTCAGTTCTCCTGAACTGCTTCTCGGCACTATTCAGCCGGCGGGGCTTTAAAATCCCCGCCTGCTGAATGATCTGCCTCTGATTGGTCACAGCCCTGACCAATCAGAGGCAGGTTTCACTCACACACCCATTCATGAATTCATGAATGGGTGAGTGACTGCTGCCTCTCAGCGCTGAGCCAATCAGGGGCAGGTCTGACTCACATCCATTCATGAATTCATGAATGGGTGTGAGTGAGACATGCCTCTGATTGGCTCAGCGCTGAGCCAATCAGGGGGCAGGTCTGACTCACACCCCCTTCACACCCACTGCAGGACGGCCGCGCGGAGCTCCGGCTGCCGGGAGAAGGTAAGTATATATATATATTTTATTTACACATTTTAGGATGAATTGCAGGGAAGGGCTTATATATTTAAGCCCTTATCGACAATTCATCCCGGGCTCGCCCGCAGCGCATTGCTTTAAATGGAGGCGGCTCTATTGCCGTCTCCATTGAATGCAATGCGCTGGACATCTCCGGCCCGTTTCTAATGAAACGCCGCTTAGGAGCAGATTTTTGGGCAATTTGCTCACGCGATCCGTCATGCGATCCGCAAATCGCGTGAAAAAACGCCCGTGTGACTAAGGCCTAAGAAGTAATGTTTTCTGCTACTTTGAATGGATGCAAGTTGGCATACCAAGGAAAAAATCAGAGAACAATCACCCTGCAACCATTGCTGGAAGAACACAAGCTGGTGGCGGCAGCATTATGGTCTGGGGAATATTTTTGTGGCATTCTCTGTCCCGCTCATCCATGTGGAAAGGACTTTGAACCGATTTGGTTATGAATCCATCCTTGCCGATCGCGTACACTCATACATGCTGTTTATCTTCCCTTGGGGAAGATGGGATCTTCAAGCAAGACAATGTGACAAGCCATACAGATAGAAGTGTCTGACAGTGGTTGGAAAAGCACAACCAAGACTTTCAAGCACTTTCCTGGTCCACTAATTCCCCAGACTTAAACCCAGTTGAGCATCTGTGGGACCACCTTGATCGTTGTGTTTTCTCTGTGGATCCCCCCCATGCAGCCTCCAGCAACTGTGGGATGCACTGCAGTCAACATGGCTCCAGATACCTGAAACAACTTACTAGCACCTTATTGAGTCACTTTCATCCTGTGTAGCTGCTGAACATGTGACACATGGTGGTTACTCAGAATATTAGTTGGTGGTCATAATAATAGGACTCGACTCTATAAAATGCTACAGAATTTACCATGAAAATTTTGTTATATTAACTAGATGTAAGTGTATATGAAGAAATTCTGTGTTTACTATCATTCAAATGTCGTATTTTGGAAGAATCCATATAGGAGGCACCCATTCCTATATCATTGTCTACATATACAGTGCAGACAGCTGGGTGTGCTTTATGGCAATTTCAATGAATGCGAGTTGATGTCAATTGATTAGTACAGTCACCTACTAATACAGTCACCTAAGAAATTTGGGAGTGGTCTGAGGGGATGCATACAGAGCCTTATCTGTACTGTATTTAATCTAGTCCTCCAGAAGTACAATAGAGCTGTTATCCGTTATTAACTACCCGCTTCTAATGATAATAAAATTGCTTTCTCTATTGTGTTATAATTTGGGGTTTCTGATAATGTTTTCTTTAAATGTTTCTATTATTGTTTGTATGGAACATCACATGGCAGTACTGCATGTAAAAACACACCGCTACTATTCTTATTAAATTCATAAAACATAAAAATGCAGAATTCCCTTAGGGCACCTTCACAGTGGTGAGAAAATCGTGCAAGATTTGTGCGTTGCGAGGCTGTTTTCACGTGAAAATGCCTCGCATCTACGAGTTTCACATGGATGGCGAAATAGTTACAACTAGAGATGAGCGAACGTACTCGTCCGAGCTTGATACTCGTTCGAGTATTAGCGTGTTCGAGATGCTCGTTACTCGTAACGAGTACCACGCGATGTTCGAGTTACTTTCACTTTCATCTCTGAGACGTTAGCGCGCTTTTCTGGCCAATAGAAAGACAGGGAAGGCATTACAACTTCCCCCTGCGACGTTCAAGCCCTATACCACCCCCCTGCAGTGAGTGGCTGGCGAGATCAGGTGTCACCCGAGTATAAAAATCGGCCCCTCCCGCGGCTCGCCACACATGCCTTGTGACATAGAGGAGGGAAAGTGGTATCGTGTTGGAGCTGCTATAGGGAGAGTGTTAGGAGTTAGTGTAGGCTTCAAGAACCCCAACGGTCCTTCTTAGGGCCACATCTAACCGTGTGCAGTAGTGTGGAGGCTGCTTTTAGCAGTGTTGCACTTTTTTTTTTTTGGTATATCGGCCGTGCAGAGCATTGCGCCCTGCAGTAATACTCCAGGGACAGAATTGTGTAGGCAGGGCCAGAAGACATATATTATAGATTGAATATACGCAGTGTGGTCCTTTTCAAAAAAATATTGAAAAAAATTTATTTGGCCTGCCTGTCACTGTGCTCAGTGTTCTGGGTCCGTGTCTGCTGGGGGTAGTAGTTCTCCAAATAAATACGCAGCCAGCTAAGTGTTACAGCAGGCGTGCGCCAAATTATTTCCTGGCTCTGAAATCACTGCTCTGTTGCAGTTAATAACAGTGCAACACTGCAGTTCCGTGACACAGTCCAGGGACAGAAGACATATATTATTGATTGAATATAGGCAGTGGCAGTGGGCCTTTTCTAAAAAATATTGGAAAAAAATTTATTTGGCCTGCCTGTCACTGTGCTCAGTGTTCTGGGTCCGTGTGTGCTGGGGGTAGTAGTTCTCCAAATAAATACGCAGCCAGCTAAGTGTTACAGCAGGCGTGCGCCAAATTATTTCCTGGGGTTCCGTAAACGAAGTCAGCCTCCAACCACAGGCCAATAAGCGGCACATTTAATTACAGCGTTCTGTTTCTGCACTACTGCTAATACACCATGCTGAGGGGTAGGGGTAGGCCTATAGGACGTGGACGCGGGTGAGGACGCGGAGGCCCAAGTCAGGGTGTGGGCACAGGCCAGGGGTAGAGGCAGGGCCAGACCGAATAATCCACCAACTGGTTCCCAAAGCGCCCCCTCGCGCCATGCCACCCTGCAGAGGTCAAGGTGCTCTACGGTGTGGCAGTTTTTCACAGAGACGCCTGACGACCGACGAACAGTGGTGTGCAACCTTTGTCGCGCCAAGATCAGCTGGGGAGGCACCACCACCAGCATGCGCAGGCATATGATGGCCAAGCACCCCAGAAGGTGGGACGATGCCCGTTCACCGCCTCCGGTTTGCACCACTGCCTCTCCCCCTGTGCCCCAACCTGCCACTGAGATCCAACCCCCCTCTGAGGACACAGGCAGTACCGTCTCCTGGCCTGCACCCACACCCTCACCTCCGCTGTCCTCGGCCCCATCCAGCAATGTCTCTCAGCGTAGCGTCCAGACGTCGCTAGCGCCACAGTTTGAGCGCAAGCGCAAGTACAACGCCACGCGCCCGCACGCTCAAGCGTTAAACGTGCACATTGCAAAATTGATCAGCCTAGAGATGCTGCCGTATAGGCTTGTGGAAACGGAGGCTTTCAAAAGCATGATGGCGGCGGCGGCTCCGCGCTACTCGGTTCCCAGTCGCCACTACTTTTCCCGATTTGCCGTCCCAGGCCTGCACGACCACGTCTCCCGCAACATTGTACGCGCCCTCACCAACGCGGTTACTGCCAAAGTCCACTTAACAACAGACACGTGGACAAGCACAGGCGGGCAGGGCCACTATATCTCCCTGACGGCACATTGGGTGAATTTAGTGGAGGCTGGGACAGAGTCAGAGCCTGGGACCGCTCACGTCCTACCCACCCCCCGAATTGCGTGCCCCAGCTCGGTGGTGGTATCTGCGGGGGTGTATGCTTCCTCCACTAAACCACCCTCCTCCTCCTCCTCCTACGCAACCTCTGTCTCGCAATCAAGATGTGTCAGCAGCAGCAGCACGTCGCCAGCAGTCGGTGTCACGCGGCGTGGCAGCACAGCGGTGGGCAAGCGTCAGCAGGCCGTGCTGAAACTACTCAGCTTAGGAGAGAAGAGCCACACGGCCCACGAACTGCTGCAGGGTCTGACAGAGCAGACCGACCGCTGGCTTGCGCCGCTGAGCCTCCAACCGGGCATGGTCGTGTGTGACAACGGCCGTAACCTGGTGGCGGCTCTGCAGCTCGGCAGCCTCACGCACGTGCCATGCCTGGCCCATGTCTTTAATTTGGTGGTTCAGCGCTTTCTGAAAAGCTACCCCCACTTGTCATACCTGCTCGGAAAGGTGCGCCAGCTCTACGCACATTTCCGCAAATCCCACACGCACGCTGCCACCCTGCGGACACTGCAACATCGGTTTAATCTGCCAGTGCACCGACTGCTGTGCGACGTGCCCACACAGTGAAACTCTACGCTCCACATGTTGGTCAGACTCTATGAGCAGCGTAGAGCTATAGTGGAATACCAACTCCAACTTGTGCGGCACAGTGGGAGTCAGCCTCCTCAATTATTTACAGAAGAGTGGGCCTGGTTGGCAGCCATCTGCCAGGTCCTTGGAAACTTTGAGGAGTCTACCCAGATGGTGAGCGGGGATGCTGCAATCATTAGCGTCACCATTCCTCTGCTATGCCTCTTGAGAAGTTCCCTGCAAAGCATAAAGGCAGACGCTTTGGAATCAGAAACGGAGGCGGGGGAAGACAGTATGTCGCTGGATAGTCAGAGCAACCTCATGTCTATATCTCAGCGCGTTGAGGAGGAGGGGGAGGAGCATGAGGAGGAGGGGGAAGAGACAGCTTGGCCCACTGCTGAGGGGACAGATGCTGCTTGCCTGTCATCCTTTCAGCGTGTATGGCCAGAGGAGGAGGAGGAGGAGGAGGAGGGGGAGGAGCATGAGGAGGAGGGGGAAGAGACAGCTTGGCCCACTGCTGAGGGTACAGATGCAGCTTGCCTGTCATCCTTTCAGCGTGTATGGCCAAAGGAGGAGGAGGAGGAGGAGCCTGAAAGTGATCTTCCTAGTGAGGACAGCCATGTGTTGCGTACAGGTACCCTGGCACACATGGCTGACTTCATGTTAGGATGCCTTTCTCGTGACCCTCGCGTTACACGCATTCTGGCCACTACGGATTACTGGGTGTACACACTGCTCGATCCACGGTATAAGGAGAGCCTTTCCACTCTCATTCCCGAAGAGGAAAGGGGTTCGAGAATGATGCTATACCACAGGGCGCTGGTGGACAAACTGATGGTAAACTTCCCATCCGACAGCGCTAGTGGCCGAAGGCGCATTTCCGCGGCCCAGGTAGCAGGGGAGGCGCAGAGATCAGGCAGCATGTACAGCACAGGCAGGGGAACAGTCTCTAAGGCCTTTTACAGCTTTATGGCTCCCCAGCAAGACTGTGTCACCGGTCCCCAGTCAAGGCTGAGTTGGCGGGAGCACTGTAAAAGGATGGTGAGGGAGTACGTAGCCAATTGCACGACCGTCCTCGGTGACGCCTCTGCCCCCTACAACTACTGGGTGTTGAAGCTGGACACGTGGCCTGAACTCGCGCTGTATGCCCTGGAGGTGCTTGCTTGTCCGGCGGCTAGCGTCTTGTCAGAGAGGGTGTTTAGTATGGCTGGGGGAATCATCACGGATAAGCGTACCCGCCTGTCAACCGACAGTGCCGACAGGCTTACACTCATCAAGATGAACAAAGCCTGGATTTCCCCAGACTTCTCTTCTCCACCAGCGGACAGCAGCGATACCTAAGCAATACGTAGGCTGCACCCGCGGATGGAAGCATCGTTCTCTATCACCATCCAAAACGGGGACATTTTTGCTTCATCAATCTGTGTATAATATTCATCCTCCTTCTCCTGCTCCTCCTCCTGAAACCTGACGTAATCACGCCGAACGTGCAATTTTTCTTAGGCCCACAAGGCTCAGTCATATAATTTTTCTAAACAATTTTTATACGTTTCAATGCTCATTAAAGCGTTGAAACTTTCACCTCAACCAATTTTTATTTTAACTGGGCTGCCTCCAGGCCTAGTTACCAATTAAGCCACATTAACCAAAGCCATTAATGGGTTTCACCTGCCCTCTCGGTTGGGCATGGGCAATTTTTCTCAGGTACATTGGTACTGTTGGTACACCAATTTTTGTGGGCCCTCGCCTACAGTGTAATCCAATTAATTTTTTGCCCACCTGCATTACAGCTGACGTAACATCAGCTGTGATGGGCAATGCAATGGGATATTTTTATGTACCGCCGGTGGGTTCCAGGGAGCCACCCATGCTGTGGGTCCACAGGGAGTTGTAAATGCATCTGTGTCCACTTCTAAAGAACCCCAGTCTGACTGGGGCATGCAGTGTGGGCCGAAGCCCACCTGCATTAAACATGACATTATTACGTCAGCTGTGATGGGCAATGCAATGGGATATATTTATGTACCGCCGGTGGCTTCCTGGCACCCACCCATGCTGTGGGTCCACAGGGAGTTGTAACTACATGTGTCCACTTCTAAAGAACCCCAGTCTGACTGGGGCATGCAGTGTGGGCCGAAGCCCACCTGCATTTCATCTGACGTTAGCTCTGCTGTCCAGGGCACTGCAATGGGATACATTTATGTACAGCGGGTGGGTTCCAGGCAGCCACCCATGCTGTGGGTGCACACGGAATTCCCATTGCGGAGTTGTACCTGCCTGTGACTATTTATAAAAAACCCCGGTCTGACTGGGGCATGCAGACACCTTGACAGAATGAATAGTGTGTGGCACATGGGTTCCCCATTGCTATGCCCACGTGTGCAGCTCCTGATGGCGGTGGCACAGGATTATATTTCTCATTGCTTCTGTACAGCATTGTGGGCTATCGCCCCGCCCCTTTTAAAGAGGGTCGCTGCCTAGCCATGCCAACCCTCTGCAGTGTGTGCCTGCGGTTCCTCTGGCAGACGCACTTATAAATAGACATGAGGGTGGCGTGGCATGAGGGCAGCTGAAGGCTGCGCAGGGACAATTTGGTGTGCGCTGTGGATACTGGGTCGTGCAGGGGGGGTTGGGCAGCATGTAACCCAGGAGAAGTGGCAGCGGAGTGTCATGCAGGCAGTGATTGTGCTTTGTTGGAGGTAGTGTGGTGCTTAGCTAAGGTATGCATTGCTAATGAGAGCTTTTCAGAAGTAAAAGTTGTTGGAGGGGGGGGGCCCACTCTTGCCGCTATTGTGGCTTAATAGTGGGACCTGGGAACTTGAGATGCAGCCCAACATGTAGCCCCTCGCCTGCCCTATCCGTTGCTGTGTCGTTCCCATCATTTTCTTGAATTGCCCCGATTTTCACAAATGAAAACCTTAGCGAGCATCGGCGATATACAAAAATGCTCGGGTCGCCCATTGACTTCAATGGGGTTCGTTATTCGAAACGAACCCTCGAGCATCGCGAAAAGTTCGTCTCGAGTAACGAGCACCTGAGCATTTTGGTGCTCGCTCATCTCTAATGCCAAGCAATGTGTGGCTCGGCAGCTCTACATCCACAGATCCTGATGAATCACATTCTCTTTTACACCATATAGACAGCAGGTGCGTGTTTTTCACTTAATTGCGGAAAAGATGACATCAGCATTCACTAGCATGGGAAGATGACAAACTGTTAGAGGCAGTGTGATGCTCTGAGCAATGTTCTGTTATGAAACCTTTGGTCCAGAAATTCATGTGGTTGTTACTTTCACATTTAGTGGCATAGCAATAGTGGTCACAATTGGGACCGGCCCCTAAGCCAGAGGTTCTCCTTGCCACACTGATATAGGCCCATCTCACTACATTCTCTGAGCACCGGAGGCAGCAGCTTCTGCATGGTGCGAAATCCACCTCCCGAAGCCAGTCTACCTCTGATGTTCTGCATGTAGGAAATCGAGAGAGGGGAGGGATTGAGCCAGCTCCAGGGGGAACATTTTCTCATAATGCAGAAGCTGATGGCGCCATTCTCAAGATGTAGTGAAATTTCTGAAATATGTGTTCAGGTGCAAAGAGAAATTATAAATAGCAGAAGGTCCCCAAGTTGATAGCTCTTTCTCTGGATCAGGGGGGCCTTTGAGAAACACATTAGTATCTCTGCATTTCCTCACTTAAGGCTGGTAATGCAGTTAAGTGCTACCAGTGATTTTCATCCTTTCTTTACTTCCTGGCAGTTAACTGCTTAGATGCCATGGTCAAAGCTGACCGCACAGTGGGGGAGTGCCAATGGACTAGTATGGCAGCTCGGAGCCTACTGAAGTTTCCCAGGATTGCTAGGCATAGGCTTCATGGGCAACCATATCAAGCTACAAGCATACTACAAAACTCAAGTATATTATAAATGCAAGTTCAAGTCCACAATGGGGACTAAATAAAAAATGTAATAAAAGTTATTCTTTAACAGTATTATTAAAAGTTCAAACCCCCTTTTTACATTTTTTTTCAACAAAAAAATCTTAATTATTAAAGGAGATGTCCCGAGGCAGCAAGTGGGTCTATACACTTCTGTATGGCCATAATAATGCACTTTGTAATGTACATTGTGCATTAATTATGAGCCATACAGAAGTTATAAAAAGTTTTATACTTACCTGCTCCGTTGCTAGCGTCCTCGTCTCCATGGTGCCGACTAATTTTCGGCCTCCGATGGCCAAATTAGCCGCGCTTGCGCAGTCCGGGTCTTCTCCTCTTCTCTATGGGGCTCCGTGTAGCTCCGTGTAGCTCCGCCCCGTCACGTGCCGATTCCAGCCAATCAGGAGGCTGGAATCGGCAATGGACCGCACAGAAGCCCTGCGGTCCATGAAGACAGAGGATCCCGGCGGCCATCTTCAGCAGGTGAGTATGAAGACGCCGAACCGCCGGGATTCAGGTAAGCGCTGTGCGGGTGGGTTTTTTAACCCCTGCATCGGGGTTGTCTCGCGCCGAACGGGGGGGGGGTTTAAAAAAAAAAAAACCCGTTTCGGCGCGGGACATCTCCTTTAAAAAAAAAAACTCACAGTCCAAACTATTAAAATATCTCAATACTTATCTGGTACACTGTACATCGTAAAAAAGAAATAGGATGCCAGAGTTGTGGGGTATTTTTGCTATCTCAGCTTCAAAAAAATTATAATAGAAAGTGATCAAATTCAATTGAAGTCAATGGGAGACTCGAGCATTTTTCAAGGTGACCCGCGCTCTGCATAGTTTTCAATGGAGCCTCAGCTGCTGCCGGCGGCTCCATTAAAAAAAAACAATGGTCTGCTGGCACCCCTGAATTTTTTTTCAGGGAAGGCCTTAAAATATATGCCCTTCCCTGAAAAACAATCATTTTAGTGTACAAAAAATAAAAATAAACTTACCTCTCTGCTGCTGCTGTGTCCCCCGCAGGGGTGAAAAACATATCTGCTGCATGCGGCAGATGTTTCCTTTATCCCCACTAGTAAAAAGAATTCCCTGCTGCTGCACCTGCCACATCTGTGACAGATGCATCAGAGGAATTCTTCAATTCCCTACCGCAGCTGTCACACATGAGAGCTGCGGTAGAGGAGCGTGCTGCCAGCACTCCGTCATTGGTTTTCAGGGAAGGGCTTTAAACATAAGTCCTTCCCTGAAAAACAATGATTTTAGTGTAAAAAAACCTTACCTGTCCACCGCTGCCATGTCCCCTCGGGGGTGAAGAACACATCTGTTGCAGCAGATGAACACATCTGTATGCTGCAGATGTGACAGATGCCGGAAATGAATTTTTCATCCCTGCAGGGAATAAAGAATTCCCTGCCACAGCTATCACAGATGGGAGCTGCAGTAGGGGATCCAGCTGCCAACATCCTGAAATTGTTTTTCAGGGAAGGGCTTTAAATATAAGCCCTTCCCTGAAAAACAAAAAGAAATAGTGAATAAAATAAATTAAAAAAAGAATACGCACCTTTCTTCAGCTGCCGGGGCTCAGCCGCGTTCAGCCGTCTCTTCTCCCTGCACTGATCTGAATTCATGAATGGGTGAGTGCTGCCTCTGATTGGCTGAGCACAGGAACCAATCAGAGGCAGCTCTCAGCTGTCATTCAATAGCTGAGAGCTGCCTCTGATTGGTCACAGTGCTCAGCCAATCAGTGGCAGCCCATTCAGCAGGCGGGGATTTTAAATCCCCACCTGCTGAATACTACTGAGAGCAGCGCAGGGAGAAGAGCTGGCTGGATGCGACTGAGCCCCGGCAGCTGAAGAAAGGTGAGTATACTTTTTTTTTTTATTCATCATTTCTTCTTGTTTTTCAGGGAAGGGCTTATATTTAAAGCCCTTTCCTGAAAAACAATTTCAAGATGTCGGCAACTGGATCCCCTATCACAGCTGTCACCTCCCTTCAGCTGCCGAGGCACAGCTGCGTCTTCTCCTGCTGTCCCCTGCACTGTGGTCGCCGTCATTCATTCGGGGAGAGCTGCCTGTGATTGGCACCATAGTGCAGGGGACAACAGGAGAAGACACGGCTGAGCCCCGGCAGCTGAAGGGAGGTGAGTATCTATTTTTGCATGTGGCAGATGTGTTCTTCATCTCCGCGGGGGACACAGCAAGTAATTTTTTTTTTTACACTAAAATTTTTCTTTTTTAGGGAAGAGCTTATATGTAATGTTTTTCTCTGAAAAACAATTCAGGTGTGCCAGCAGACGTTGTCTTCAATGGAGCCGCCGGCAGCAGCCGCGGTTCCATTGAAGAGAATCCCTGAATTTTTTTTTTTTTACACTAAAATTTTTCTTTTTTAGGAAAGAGCTTATATATAAAGCCCTTCCCTGAAAAAGAATGCAGGGGGCTGGCAGCAGCCGCGGCTCCATTGAAAACAATGCGTGCATTCCCTGTGGTGCACGCATGTCCTATCTTTGCAGTCACGCACCTGCAAAGTACGGACATGTGCATACACCATAGGGAATGCATTGTTGCAAATAGAAGCGTGTTTTTGTCCGTGCGTATGTACACACAAAAACACGCTCATGTGAACGCACCCTAACTGTGTAGAGCTGGTATTTACTGTATTTAATCTTGACTGCATAGAGAGGTCTCCGATATATATACTTATATATTTATATATTTTTTTATTGGAGTGAGCGAGATGTCTTGTGACTTGTGCCCTGTTCTTTTAAACTCCTGGCAATGCCTCTCACCACTAATGTTGCACTGATGAAACACTTAAGAGATCCAGCAATACAGCTAAAAGTGATGGAAGAGGTGCAGCCATGAAGAGCGGGGACACATGCCTTTAGCTACACCACTGTTGACACATTACACCTAGATGTTGTTTCAGACCAAGTACACCCCTTTGTGGCAGCAGTATTCCCTTATGACAGTGACCTCTGTCAGCAGGATAACGCACCCTGCCAGATTACCAAATATTGCTCAGGAATAGTTTGAGGGACATGGCAAAAGAGTTTAAGATGTTGACTTGGCCTTAATGTTTCCCAGATCTCAATTTAATTAAACATATACCGAGTTTTCCCCAAAATAAGACCCTGTCTTATATTATTTTTTTTCCCCAAAAGAGGTGCTAGGTCTTATTTTTGGGGGACGTCTTATTATACTTACCTAGCAAGCTCGGTCCAGGTCCCTCTTGGTGCTCTACGTCTACAGAAGATTACTTCCTGGTTACGGGATTCATAAATCCCGCTTCCAGAAAGTGATGGCTCTGATTGGCTGAGGATTGGTGGAAGAACCAATTGCAGCCATTGTGTTGTGGAGGCGGGATTTATGAATTCCCTGATCTGCGGCATTGATTGACCAATTCATAAATCCCGCCTCCAGAACACAACGGAGGTGGTTGATTCTTCGACCACTGTTCAGCCAATCAATGCAGCGCTCGATAAACGAATCACATCCATCACCTTGGTTCATCGAGTCCTGCATTGCTTGTCTGAGCAGCGCTTGAGAACCAATCAGAGCCATTGCTTTCTGGAGGTGGGATTTATGAAGTGCTAGGGCTTATTTTTGGCGTAAGACTTATATTTCAAGCCTCCCCAAAAATCCTCAAAAATTGGGGTAGGTCTTATTTTTGGGGAAACGGGGTATGAGATCTGCTAGTAAAACAAGTCTAATCCACAGAGTCTAGACCACTGTTGCTAACGTCTTGGTGCCAGATGCCACAGAACACCTTCAGCGGTCTTGTTGGGTCCACGATTCAATGGATCCGTTCTGTTTTGGAGCACAGAGGGGATTAACACAATATTAGGCTTTAATGTTATGGATGATCAGTGTATAAGTCATGCATGCTGTATAACTATTGTGTATATATGTTTGTTGTAAACAGTGTCTATTAATTTTACTTTCAGAACATTCTCCTACAGTTGAAATGCCTGGATAACTATTAATTCAGATCAATGGCAAAAAAGAGAACACAATGCGTGACAGACTTTTTTTTAATCAGGTATGGGTAGGAACCAGATTATCTGTCTGTAGGTGATAGATTGCAGCAATAATAAATTTGCTATAAGACACCAGATCAATTTTTAATTAAGACAAGAATTATTGTTGCAGAAGGATAAAATGACCCATGAGAAGATGCCTTAATTTTCCACCAATCAAATTATAGCTTTTCTAAGTAAGATGTAATGAGATCTAAGGAATAACCAGGTTTCACATTCAACCTAATTGCCCGTGTTCCTTGTCATGTACCAGTGCTGCACTAGTAAGGGGACTTTGAATTTACCCAGAAGAAAATGTAATTAGTTTTTCCATAAGGCTGTACATGAAACAAAAGCAATGGCGTTTGTCGTTTCCATCTATCAAGACTGTCTCAGAGGTATGTGCTCTTACCGGCCTCATGAAATAGTGTTGTGTGAAAGAACTGATTTTTACGAAATAGTAAAGGAAAATTGGATCCTTCTAAAGAAAGACCTAGATATACGGATAACAAAGAAGTCTTAAGCCGGTGAGAACAGGGTCATTATATTCTATCAAAGCTTATTAAATTTGATACTTTTTGAGGAAAAACACCAATTATTATATATTAGACAATGGTTAAAGTGACCCTCTGGTTTCGGGACAAAATGTGTCCCTGGACTGTAAGGGGGCAAGGTATATTACCTGCTGTCGTCGTTCTATGCTGATGTCCCTCCGATCCTCCAATTTGGGATCCTGTTTTCAGCCTTGCAAGATGACCAATGCATTTTTCTAGCTACCTATTGTGCACAGCTCTGTGATTGACTGGTCTTGATCATGTAAGCAGTGCTGGCCAATCACTTTGCATTAGTAGTCTAACACTATCAATGCACTTTGGGGATTAGGTAGTCTGAAGGTTGCATTGGCCATCTTGGACAGCTGAAAACATGACCCGTTAGATCAGAGTGGCATCAGCAAAGAAGAGCAACAGCAGGTAATATAACTACCCCCTTTGGTGCCAGGACAAAATTTTGGCCCGAAACTGGAGGGTCGCTTTAATAGCACAAGGGGGTTACCCACAGGTAACTGTAAAAGCTTGGCACTACCATGTTTCACCGTTAATATTTCTCTATGAGTGAAGAACTTTGTTGTTAAACCTTTTCCAAATTCAAGTCATGTGAGAGTCACAGTAATGCTACAATTTTATCACAAACAGAAAGCAATTCAGTTTGCTATGAAGCTTTAACTTAACCCTTTCCAATCCATTTTGTATCCTGGTTTTGCTAGGACGCTTACTCTTTTTCCGCTGTTATACAATGGCGCTATATGCTGGCTAAAGCCAGTACTGCATGAGGTGACACGTTGGATAGGCTCCATCAGCAGAGAGGCTGGCAATATACAGTAAGAAAACCCCGACGGACGTCTTCCAACATCGGAGCTGTACAGCCTTAAATCATATTGTCTTTAGACGTCAGACAGTGGATTAGAAAGGGTTAAAGGTGTGTTGGTTCCTTTCTGCATATTTTTTATTTTCTGACTTTTCAACTTGGGTTTGATCCAGGCTCTAAAGAACTTCTACATATAGTTTGCATAAGATATACTGCAGCTACCAATTAATGCAGTAGTTTACAAAGTTGACTGCAATTAAAAGGGTATTCTGGAAACATTAAGTTGTCCCTTATCCACAGGATAAGAGATAACTAGATTATCCATGGGGTTCCAACCACTGGGACCCCTGCCAATCACCTGAACAGGAATCCAGTGTGCCCTGAGAGACTGAAAAAAAATGAATGGAGCAGTAGTGCGTATGCTTGGCTGCCACTCCATTCATTTCAATGAAAGCACCAAAATTAATTCCTCATAGATCGTAAGTTCTTGCGAGTAAGGCCCTCACTCCTATTTCTTAAATTATTAGTTTTATATTGTAGCTGATATAATTTTGTCTGTACTTGTAGCCTCTTATATGTAGAGTGCTGAGGAATTTGTTGGTGCTATTTCAATAAAGATTGGTAATAGTTGTATGTATACCATACAGTAATAGTTCCACCATGCCATAATACCCACCACAAGAGATAAAGTCTCCTTTGTGCCCCGCAGTAATAGTTCCCTTTTTGTCAGACAAAGTAATAGTATCCCTTTGTACACCACGTACCCACCACCACCACCACCACACACACACACATACACACACAGCAGTAATGCCCACTTTAGGCCCTTGGAAAACAATTAGAGATGAGCGAGTATACTCGCTAAGGCACATTACTGGAGCGAGTAGTGCCTTAGCCAAGTATCTCCCTGCTCGTCTCTAAAGATTCGGGGGCCGGCGCGGGTGACAGGTGAGTTGCGGCGGGGAGCAGGGGGGAGAGAGGGAGCAAGAGATCTCCCCTCCGTTCCTCCCCGCTCTCCACCGTCGCTCTCCGCCGGCCCCCGAATCTTTAGAGACGAGCGGGGAGATACTCGGCTAAGGCACTACTCGCTCGAGTAATGTGCCTTAGCGAGTATACTCGCTCATCTCTAAAAACAATGATACACCTATGTCCCCCAGAAGTAAATGTGTCCACACTGTGCCCACATAAAGTAAATGTGCCCTTTCTGTCCCCTCACAAAGTAAATTCACCTGTCTGTGTCCCCACAAACTAAATCTGTCCTTTCTCTTCCCCAACAAAGTAAATGTGTGCTGTTTGTACTCCAACAAAAGAATATGCCCACAAAATTCTTGTCCCTCCGTTAGCCACATATTGTATTTGGCCTCATGCTGCTGCCTATCATGATGTGACAGCTCATATAGCAAAAGCTAAAACAGTTTAGTACCTTGTTAGCAGTAGAGCAAAGTGTGATTGTTCTCAGTAAAAGAAACCAAGTAATCTTGTAGATATGATAACTTTTAATGGCTAACAAAAATACATGATGTTATTGCGAGCTTTCAAACCTCCCTTCCTCGGGCTTAAAGCTCGCTATAACATCATGTATTTTTGTTAGCCATTAAAAGGTATCATATGTACAAGATTACTTGGTTTCTCTTACTAAGAACAAACACACTTAGCTCATATAGCCTGACACCTACTGTCATCTTAGTGAATTCTTAGAGGTGGAGATGAGGGGATGGGTTATGCGAATTTCTGTAACAGGTAGCAGTGTGAGACCAAGTATGTGGTTAATGAATCTGCAGGAATTTCAGGAGGCAAGAGGAGGCCCAGCATAAACTGCTGCATGGCATTTAAGACCTACAGGGCAGTGTGAAATCGCAAGATGTCAGTTTTCAGTCCTTTGGTGGACCACTCCAAGGCTGTTGAGGTGAGCTGGTGTTCCGGTGACTTCAACAAACCTTGGCCAGAGAATTTAGATACAGGGCAAGTGTGGCAAACTGAATATTTGCCAAAAGTGAATCTTTGCCCAAGTTACAAATCTGAAAACACTTGTAAATGTCAGAAAAACCAAATTACATTAGCACCTCTATAGGCTGGCGGCAGAAAATGATTTTTATAAATATCGCCAAAAAACTCAGCAGAAAATATTATACAAAGACAACAATGCTCCAACACAATGATATCCTCCAAGCAGATACTGATAAAACCACAATAGCAGCTATTAAAACTGAACCACAGTAAAAATAAAGTTAACTAGTAGAGATGAGCGAGTATACTCGCTAAAGGCAATTGCTCGAGCGAGCATTGCCTTTAGCGAGTATCTCCCCCGCTCGAGATAGAAGGTTCGGGTGCCGGCGCGGGGGAGCGGTGAGTAGCGGCTGTCAGCAGGAGGGAGCGGGAGGCAGAGAGGGAGAGATAGATCTTCCCTCTGTTCCGCCCCACTCTCCCCCGCAGCTCCGTGCCCGCTGCCGGCACCCGAACCTTGCGTCTTGAGCGGGGGAGATACTCGCTAAAGGCAATGCTCGCTCGAGCAATTGCCTTTAGCGAGTATACTCGCTCATCTATATTAACTAGTGATCCTTTAGTATTCTAGAATGTAATTCATCTGAACTTGGAGACTTGAATTTATGCAAGCTAGATAACTGCCTACAATGGTTTACTTTCTGTTGTATAACTACCCAAACAGTTTCTACAGAACTACCAGTAGGTCATGCATTGTATTCCAATCTTGTATATCTTCCCATTAAGTTTGTGCAAATAACAAAGCTGGAACAATACCTGTTACAGCGCCACCTATTGGATGGCAGCATTCCTTCAAATCAATGTATGACTCTTTAACAAGTCTGTAAAGCAATGATTGGTAATAGGAAACCAAGCCAGAAAACCATACGCAGACAGCTGTTTCAGAATGTTTGCCCCCCATCATTGTGCAGTAGGTTTCTGGCTTGGCTGGTGAGAGGCCTGTGATGTGGGTCAAGAGGGGTGTTGTTTCTCCCAAAAAGTGCATGGAGACATCTAGGGGGGTGAGTAGGTCGGGGGGGGGGGGGTCCGTGATCCCTATGATATTATATTTCTCTTCTTGTGTTAGGAGCTCCAATCTTCCTCGCTTGTTTCCCATGCTCTGTGCATTTGTGTAGAAACATTTTAGCTTGTGATCGGTGTCTTTTGCACCTCTACTTTCCCTTTGAATTTTTTGTCTTGTTCTTTCTTTCCACTTTTAATAGAAAGGTTCTTAATTGTATTAATTAGCTCTATATTTTTGCCTGGCTCTGCACTTTTCTTCCTCTATTGATCTAGATTAAAGCTCTCCTGATGAGTGTAGCAAGACACCTGCCAAATATATGCTTTTCTATCTATGTAAGGGCTAAGTCACACGGGCGCATTGGCGCTTGTGTTACTGCACTAAAAGACGGCCGCACTGCAGACGCGGACGAATCTCCGCAGCGCCGGAAGAAAGAACATGTAACCGGCTCCAGCCGGTAATGTGTTCTCTCTTCCGGAGCTGCAGAGAGACGTCCGTCCTGAAGTATGGACGCCTTCTTCGTTCAGTAACACAGGCGCCGATGTGCCCGTGTGACTAAGCCCTCAGGTGCAACCCATCTGTAGCAAGGAGTCTACCCTATGTATGGTTCAACGATGATAACTTCATGGGGGGTGCTCCAGCTGGTACCATAATTTGCTCGTAAATGTCAGATGTTTATAGAATATAGTTTGTAAAAGTTTAAAAAAAACTCTTCTAGTCTATTACATAAAAAATATAAAAACTTAGAGAATTGAATATTTTTTATTAACATGCAGTTAAAAATAATTGCGACACGAAGGTATCAGAAGCATCCAAAAATTCTTGAACACATTAGACACAAATACTCCATAGTTTCAATAATGTTTACGTAAAGGTAGAAATAGATGTAATTGTTCAATTCCATAGAGATAAAGTGCTTAGTGCATTACAAGAACCAATATCTCCAAAATACTACCGATGGAGAAATGTAATCAAGACAATGCTTAGCATATACATAATCATATACACTTCATATATCAGTCCAACCACTTACCCATACTGGAAAAGTGGCAAAGATCTAAGTGTCTGAATCCCTCAATATGCATTTCGAGTGTCCGCTTCCTCAGGGGGCTGAATATTGAATGTTTTGGCATCCTTTTTATTGGTATAAATATACAGTAAATAGAGATGAGCGAGTATACTCGCTAAGGCACATTACTCGAGTGAGTAGTGCCTTAGCCGAGTATCTCCCCGCTCGTCTCTAAAGATTCGGGGGCCGGCGCCGGTGACAGGTGAGTTGTGGCGGGGAGCGGGGGGGAGAGTGGGAGAGAGAGATCTCCCCTCCGTTCCTCCCTGCTCTCCCCCGCCACTCCCCGCCCCCCGCCGTCCCCCGAATCTTTAGAGACGAGCGGGGAGATACTCGGCTAAGGCACTACTCACTCGAGTAATGTGCCTTAGCGAGTATACTCGCTCATCTCTAACAGTAAAACATTATAAAACTTATAACTTGTAAAATTTTTACTTTAGGAAGGGTTTAATAGAATATTCCCCAATATATAACTCCATGGAACATGAGACAAAATAACAAAAAAACAAAGTGCACACGGACTGCAATTAATTATGCAATGAAAGCCAATTACTTTGGCTATCCAAAAGTTTTAGTGAACATATTACTCTTCTGCAGAAAAATTAAAGTTTTATTAAAAGTTAAGATTAAAAAAAAAATTAATTAATACTGAAATGAGCGAGCATTACGGAAAGATATACGTTCTTCCAAACACTGTCATATTTTCATTAATAACTATGTCCAATTAGAGCATCCATTAAAAGTAAGTAAAGCTAATCTAACAGGAAATTTCCAACTGTGTTACATTACATTCCTAGTAATTTAATTCTTCTGATCTTAATGGATGCTTTCAAAAGGCCATGTTATTAACAAAATATGAGGCAATAAAACCCAGAGCCAGACTTATTGAAACTCGGAATCTTAAAATTATACCATTTGTTGTGTCACAAAGTGTAGGTTCTTGATGAATGAAATAATCAATGTGATTTTATAATGGAAGGAAAAACACATCATTTAAACGTCTTAAGATTTTGAATCTAGGAATACACCATATACAGTATTTGGAATAATATTATATTATATTTTTGAATGTCATTAATTTCTTTTTAATTATTTCACTTAAATCGGAAATATTAGTTGACTCATTAACAAAAAATATATTCATTCCAAAATGTAAAATTTAATTTAGTGATTGTTTTAAGTAAAGAAACTAGTAAAATGGCAGTAAAACTTTTATAATTATTATATACTGTATTTACATAGGGGGGACTTTATCAAGGCTGGCAATTCATAGGAAATATGTAAGGGCTTTTTCCCACGAGCGTAGGTGCTTTTACATGCGTTGTAAAAACTCAGAAAGCACAGGCCTGGTGCATATACGCCGAGGCTGCAATGCCATTGCCTCCCCTTCCTTCCCTCTCGCCGTCTCACTTCCTCTCTCCTTCCCTCCGACTGTTTGCAATAGGAGTGGGCGGGATGGGGTGGAGTTAAGCACTCGCCACCTCCCCCCTTGGCTGCATCCAGCTCTGCCTTTGACCCGCCCCCTCCCATTGCAAACAGCCAGAGGGGAGGAGAGAGGAGGAGAGAAGGGGGAGGGAGTTTATCAGTCACGTAGCTAAACTCCCTCCCACCTCCCTTCTCTGGACGCTGTCATTGGCTTCTATAGGAGCCTATGCAGCAGTCGACATATTCTGGGCACAAAGATAGTTCTAGGACTATACCTGATGCCCGGCGCTATATTTGCCATCTGGGCACTTTTACGCCGGGCTATGCGCCTGTGTGATCTGATGCATTGGAATCCACATGCACAGCAGGCCGATATACGCTCATGTGAAAAAGCGCTAAGGCTGCAAGAACACGTTAGCCTACCTTGAAACCCTGCACACTTTTTTGACAAGAAGCAAGAGTGTTGTCTCCTGTGTCAAGTCATTAAAGTTTCTTTCTAGAATTATTCTTTGATCGTTAAAAAAAAAATGTTAAAAGTGATATTTTTTTAATTTTACTTAAAAAAAAGTTGAATTAAACTCCATGAAATACAAATGACAACAAGTTGAAATATATGTCCTTGGAAACACTTAAAAGCAGATCTAATGCAGTAATTTAAGCCAAACAATTAAAATATACTCATAGAATGAGAGGACTACATAGTTCATTTATGTAGTCTATGAAAAGCATTGGAGTGGCGGGTTCGAGAGAAGACAGTAGTGGAGTGGAGGAAAAGGTAAGTATAAGACTTACATCCACGGATTCAGAGTGTTAGCTACTTTAAAGGGGTTGTCCCGAGGCAGCAAGTGGGTCTATACACTTCTGCATGGCCATAATAATGCACTTTGTAATGTACATTGTGCATTAATTATGAGCCATACAGAAGTTATAAAAAGTTTTATACTTACCTGCTCCGTTGCTGGCGTCCTCGTCTCCATGGTGCCGACTAATTTTTGCCCTCCGATGGCCAAATTAGCCGCGCTTGCGCAGTCCGGGTCTTCTCCTCTTCTCTATGGGGCTCCGTGTAGCTCCGTGTAGCTCCGCCCCGTCACGTGCCGATTCCAGCCAATCAGGAGGCTGGAATCGGCAATGGACCGCACAGAAGCCCTGCGGTCCATGAAGACAGAGGATCCCGGCGGCCATCTTCAGCAGGTGAGTATGAAGACGCCGGACCGCCGGGATTCAGGTAAGCGCTGTGCGGGTGGTTTTTTTAACCCCTGCATCGGGGTTGTCTCGCGCCGAACGGGGGGGGGGTTTAAAAAAAAAAAAACCCGTTTCGGCGCGGGACATCTCCTTTAAGTCCATACGATTCATTTATAGAGCTCAAAATAGCTAACAGTCACTTTAAGGCCAGTTTTACTGAAGGACACTATTCATTAGAATCCTTTTCGATTATGTGTCTGATCACTTTGAAAAAAAATTAACATAAATGCAAGTAAAAGATGGAAAGAATTCATGAAAAGTGGTATTGCAAGAAGATCCTAGTGCTTGAGACTTCAGGGTTGACCACTGTTTTATCTTGCTATCAAAACATGCAACAAGGTTTCTGAGTCAAGAGGGGTGCAATTTCTCTTTGTGGAAACCACCTAGAGGGTGTGAGGAGACCTAAAAGTCCATGCATGTTCCTCTGAGAAATTTGACATGCAAATAGGAGCTGCTGCAATGCCTCAACAGCACCACCTATTAGAAGGTAGCTTTCCTACATGTCAAATGTCTAAACTTTTAACCCTTTCCAATCCAATTTTTGATTTAGGGTTTCCTAAAAGGCTTTCTCTTTTTGCTGTTATACAAGGATGCCATCTGCTGGCTAAAGCCAGTGTGTGCCAGATAGTCTCCGAGAGCGGAGTGGCTGGAATTAGACGGTAAGAATACCCTATCGGACGTCTTCTGACATTGGAGCTGTACAAGCTTCAATCAGAATGTAGGAAGATGTCAGACAGTGGATTGGAAAGGGTTAACAGCTATTTAACATGACTGGGAAGGTAAGCAAAACCAGAGTGTTCTCCCAAAGGAAAAGATAACCATATACAGACAGTTCTTTTGGAGTTTTTGCCACTTGTCAGTGTACGATAGATCTCTGGATGGCTAAGTGAGAGGCCTGGGACTTGTGTCCGCAGGGGTACAGTTTCACCTTGTGTTGACCACCTTGAAGTTAGAAAGAGACTTTAAAGGCCCCACCAGCCAGCTCGAAACCTACTGTACATTGACGAGAGGTAAAACCCCAAATAGCTGTCTGCACATGGTAATCTTTACTTCTGGAAAAGAATCTGGCTTTGGCTTATATTCACAGTCAAGTTACAAGGCCTGTTTAAAGGGCGGACATTGAATTATAGGAAAACTACCTTCAAGTAGGTGGCACCATTGAGGCATTGTAACATCTCCCATTTGCATACCAATTTTCTGAGTTATGCTCTATTATTTTTCAATACTAAATAAATACAAAAGTAGAAAAAAGAAAATCATAAATATGTTTTGTTTCATGGGATAATGTGAATGAGTTAATACTAAGCAGATGATATAAACCCAACGCTGACCTGGGACCTACTGCAATGGAAAAAAATGCAATATGGCAAAATAACAGAATATTATGGAAAACCATAAAAACAAAAGTGATAATATAAATCTAAACTAAAAATATATTGTTTACTGTAGCATAATAAATAGTGGGAAGCATCATAAATGTAGAAATTACATTATCACGTCACAGTGCTTAGAAATGGATACGCCATGCTCACCCAAAATTCATTTTACAGCATTTTTTCACTAAACGTAATGAGCCCATTTTAAATTTATGACCGAATAACATATATTTACAATCAACTGGTGAGATTCTGTCTGTAAGTAAAGAATATGCAGAAGTCAAGCTACGGGAACATTCTTGGGGATTTTGCAAGTGATGTCATGCACAATAAATCTGATATGGGACATTAGCGCTGTAAAAATAAGCATAAAACTGTAACTGGTGCATTTAGAAATAGAAGATTTAAGTAAAAACATAAGACCAAAGGGTTAGCAGCCAGAATTCAACATAAATACATTGGAGTCATTCCCTTTTCTTATCAATCACCCATGAGAAGGTGCCATATATCAATAAAGGCTGCTAATTTAATGACAGGTTTAATTACATTAAATATTCACAAGCATTTACCATGTGCACATTACTGGAAAGATTCAATAATGCATGGCAAAGTGGAATTCCAACGCCAACATATATGGCCTATCAATAGGATATACCATCGAATTCTATGATTATCAGGATTCTGACCATTGGAAATCCCAGTGAATGCTAAATTGAAGGAGATTTTGATAAGCAACTATAGACCATGATCTGAATTGTTAGGAAGACATCGGACAAGCGAATGAACTAGAATGAGCCAAGCTGTGTACCCCAAGAAAAAAATATTACAGACATAGAACGCCAAGGAGTCCTTTGATCAGTTGGTTTGGATCACCGCATCCTGCACAGACTGCCCAAATTAATGGGCTTTTCGGTATCTTGCTTCTTTAACTCCTATAGACATTATCATCCTTTCTAAAGAGACACAAAGTCAACCAATCAATTACAATAGAATGAGCTGACTAATCTAAAATATAAAAATAAATAAGTACAGTTAACAGGATCCAAGGAATGGCTTATTGTGGGGCTTGGACCACCGGATCACTCACTGACTGCTAAAATAAATGGGCTTTTGAATGTTATGCTCTTTTAAGCAGAGCCTGTTAGGTACTCTGAGAAATGGGAAGACTGCATCCTTTTACAACTACATCCCTGCTTGCTCCATCTTATTATATACCCAATACTAAAGATGAGCGAACGTGTCCGTTACGGACACATCCGCACCCGGACATCGGCTTTGCCGAACACTGCAGTGTTCGCGCGTAAAGGTCCGGGTGCCGCCGGGGGGCGGGGAGATGCGCGGCGGCGCGGGCGGCAGTAGCGGGGAACAGGGGGGAGCCCTCTCTCTCTCCCTCTCCCCCCCACTCCCCGCCGCACCCCCCCGCGCTGCCACGGCGGCCCCCGAACTTTTTCGCCCGAACACTGAAGTGTTCGCAAAGTTCGGTGTTCGGGCGAAAAAGGGGCGGGGCCGAACGTGTTCGCTCATCTCTACCCAATACCCACTGGTCACCCACTTGGCTCCTGTTATATACATAGTCTGGCAATAGTGTACTGTCAAGTGGCCAGTCTCCACCAACTGGAATCAAAAGAATGTCATGTGAGATACTTACACTGAGTAATGGGCACCATCCACTTGACCATAGACGAGTGTTGGCCTCTGCATGTAATGGAAGCCTTAATGGGTGGATACAAAAAAAATAAAAACCCTGATGGAGTCAGTGGTGAAACAACTGTAAAGGTAAGTAGGCCACCGCACTTGGGAGATACACAGTAAAACAATAAGCTAGTATGAACCACCCTGCTGAAAGCCAATCCTGTTCAACAAAAGCAAAGGACACCAGCCGTTAGTCGGTTACACTATTGCTTAATGTTTAAGCAGAGCCTGCAAAAAAATATGCAGCATCCTGGCTAAAATACTTGTACTACAATTTGTGGCTAAAGCCGCCAGCATACCCCCTGATGGCGTCGGCACACATTCTGCACTTGTCTGCAGCAAACAGCCTGCTCTGGCATCTGCCTGCTCACTAACAGCAACCTGGGGGATGCGTCAAAAGCCATACTCTTAAAGGGCCAGTTAAAAGGACCTTAAAAATTCCTCCCCTGCTAATCAGGTGGTACTCTTCGCTATATCAGGCATTCTCCCTGTAGAGGTTGCCTGAGTTTGTGGCCTTCTGTGCCTGGTTAAGGTGCTATCCTAGTGTTTCCTGATGTAAGCATTTTACCGGCGCTGGATTGGAGCCCTGGTGTAGTAGCCAAGTTGATCGCTGGAGAGTAGTCAGAATAGCTGGGAGTCATTATCAAGGAAGTCATGGAATGCTGTACAAATGGATGGGATGGAAGCGGAGTCAATGAAAGCCAAAGATCAGCAGTAGGAGGTATCAATATGCAGTACAAATGGGATAAGATGGAAGTGTAGTCAATGAAAGCCAAAGGTCAGCAGCAGGAGGTATCAATATGCATTAGAGGATCAGGAGGAACAGGCCCTTTATCACGGTGGTGGAATACAATAAACGCACATTGAGGGAGTGGCAAAGCCAGGCTTTTATAGGAAGTGCAATCAGGAACAGGGGTGCGGTCAGGACCAGGAGGCAGGTACTATGTAACGAGAAATATGCAAGACTAGGTTTCAGCAAGGGAACTATCCAAGCTTAGCCTAGTGGAGAGAGCTGCCAACTGCGACACAAGAGGTTGTGGGTTCGAGCTCTGACACCTGATTTCTGATTCCTGACTGGCTATTTCTGACTTTCTCCACTCCTGACACTGACTCATTATATTGATGGTGGTTCTGTCTACTGCTAGCCCACAATGTCTGGCCTGTTGCACCATGTTGAACCCATTCAGATCTCTGGCTTGTTCCTTGCTCTAAAGTTGTGCTACCTTTGCAGAACCGGATTCTTTGACTGCAATCCAGCTACCATACTTTGTCTATAGTAGCATGAGCTGCCCCAATACTGGGCCTACTTCCAGAGTCTAGGGACTCTACAGCACATATCCCGATTGATGGGGTTAGAGGGTGAAGACTGGGGTACTTGAAGTGTCACTTCTAGATTTGGCCCTAAGGCAAACCCTTGTGTGGCCCAGTGAATCTGCACCTGCTGATCCTGACAGTTTGGTAAGCAGCCCATGACCTTTTTTGCCTTATGACCCAGGTCATTCTTCATCTGTCCCTGCTGACAATTTAAAAAAAAAATGATGAGTGAGACCCTTTGTGTTTCATTACTGTGAACAACACATAAATTGAGTATTTTTTCAGTAATAAAAGTAAACTCTAATTACATGTTCTCTATTTCCCATTAGATAAAATGAATTCAATCAGGGAAACAATGCAGTGTATAATATTAACATTTAAATAAGGCTCTGTTGTTACGGTGTGATTTTTTCAATAATTTGCACTATTGTCCCAAGGTTTTCCGCAATCTATCCCCGTTTTACTCCAGAGTACGAATAACTCTAAGAAGACTTCACGTCTTTAATATATTCAAATGTGAAGACTTTTTAACTGTAATTGAGGTTTATATGAAGGCAAATAAATGCAAGCAATGTAAGGGCATACTCTGGTGGTTACCAGCTTCTTACAAACACTAACTTCATAGAGCAGATTTAACGCAGGGTCTCCCTGGAAATTAATTTTCAATAAACATGCTGTAGAAAGTCTCTCTTTTGTCATGTGTAATTCCCATAGAAGAAACATGAATATTCTGTTTCATATGTTGACTGTCATAAGTGCCAACTTCATTTATTTAATATTAATCTCCATCTTATTGTTCTCAATCTCACTGGTACCTGTCAATAAAACATTTGTTTCTCAATTTTATTGCACTCATGTATAATAGATCGTTATTTTAGTCAGTTATTAATAAATTGACTTTTTACTTTTTCTTTTATAGTAGTTTGCAAATTGTTTATATTGCTAAAAAAAATAGCCAAAAAACAAAAAAACAGAAAAAAAGAGAGTTCTTTTAAGATAGTATAATGCCAAATAGCGAACGCATTACCTATATATTATGAAATTAATTTTGATTATATATTGATCCCTTAAATTACAATATTTTACCTTACAATGTATAATCGACTCTCCCGGCTACAGACAACATCAGGCTACAGGCACTCATTGATGACATTGGCTTTCATAACTTTTTACAGTCAAAACCAACCTGACCTCATTTCCTGGTTCGACCCATTTTTTGTGAATTGTCACTTTGACCTTGGCTCTGACACTGACCTTGAGCTTAGCCGTGCTTTCTATATTTTATATTTTTCTCATTCCATCGGATTTGTTTGGTAATTGTAGGCTGAGGCTTGTTCACACAAGCGTTTGTTCGCGCGTACATAAGTGCGCACAAAACTTCGCATCCATGTACGTGCAAAAACAGACGTGAATGAAGCTCCAGGCACCATTGCTTTCAATGAGGCCGCCGCTGCTGCTGGTAGCCACGTTGAAAGCAATGGGCTGCCGGCAACCCCTGCAGTGATTTTCGGGGAAGGGCTTTAAATATAAGCCCTTTCCTGAAAATCATCCTTGGAATGTGTAAATAAAAAAATAAAAAAATATATACTCACCTCCTGCCACTGTGGGGCTCAGGCACGTCTAGCCGCTTGTTTCCCTGCACTGCTCTGAAGCTCTTTCAGCAGTCAGGGATTTAAAATTCCTGCCTGCTGAAAAGGCTGTGTCTGATTGGCTGAGCACTCAGCCAATCACAGGCAGCGCTCAGCCATTCATTGAATGACAGATGAGTGCTGCCTGTGATTGGTCACAGTGCTCAGCCAATCACAGGCAGTGCTTGGCCATTCATTAAATTCATTGGCTGCCGCATTGAAAGCAATGGCAGAACATCGTGATCCTCTGCCACAGCTGTCACAGCTGTGGCTGGGATTTCTTTACTCCCCTCCGGAGGTTCCCTTGTCACTGAACACTGTGACATTGCTATCACAGTGTTCAGTAACAAGGGGCCTTCCTGCAGGGAAGATTTACTCGCAGCATGTACCTATGGTGCATGCATGTCCTATCTTTTGCAGGTGCACGCGTTTGCATGCCTGTAAAACATGGACATGTGAACACATCATAGGAAACCCATGGTTCTGAATAGATGCACGGTTTTGTGCGCGCGTAAACACACTCGTCTGAACGAGGCCTAAAGCTACCTTTACACATACAGACCAATAGTTGCCCAAATAATCATTCAAAAGAGCAATTATAGGTGACTGTTGGCCCATGTACAAACAGCTCCCAACAGGGCACTGAGCTAGGTGATTAAGTTGTCTGAAGCAGAACAACTTCTGAGCAGCTTTTTGCATAGGGTGAACAGGAGTTGCTAAATCTTTGAGTTACTACATGTTTACAGTGAATGAAGAGATCTCCGGCCACTCTGCCTCTATTCTCTGACAGACTATTGATCCTGTGTAAAAAGACAGGAGCAATTGCCACTAGAACAGCTGTTGGGAACTTATAGTCCCAACAGTCGTACCATGTAATGGAACCTTAACCCAATATTTTTGGCCATTTGTTAAGGGTGAAGAATGGATATTTTGTAATGTACCTACGCATGGTATGACTATAGGCCAAATAATCACTTAAAAGACTTCAGTCAAATGATAGTTGTTCATTGTAAATATGGCCACTAACCGGTTGATGAGCAATAAGTCACTAGTCATTTCATTTCAGCTTACCAAATAGTCACTGATTGATCAAAAGTCATTTGGTATAAAGTCAGAGTTATTCATAATTGAACAACTTGCAAACAAATTTGCATGGAGATTCCCTCTATGAACAATATCTCGGCATGCGATTAATAAACACTCATCACTCCTTCAAAGACTTCTGAGTGGCTATCTGAACAATACTTGCAGTATGTAAAGGTACCTTTAGACTTTGGACTTCAGTTGACCAACTGCCAAACTGATTGCATCTCAAGTATCCACTTCTCTGGTGAGAATCACAACACAATGGGCCATCATAACCCAAAATCACATTCAACTTTGGAATCAATTAGTTGTTTTCCATAGTGTTATGGTGCCAAGTTAAAACCTTTTCGATGGCTGTCCCAGGGAGCACAGTAGTTGCTAACATTGATATTTAGTATTAAATCTGATGAAAATTCTAAAGACAAAAACTTGGAAATTCATCATTATTATTATTTTAATTAGCTCGGTAGTTGTTGTGGAGAAGGTTTTAAACTGATCCATTAAAAAGGAAGGATGATCTTTGGCAGAATGTAAAGATGTCATTATATAGACTTAGAATAATTTAATGCGTTGTTTAAAATATGGGGACCAAATTAGGTTCATCATCTTGACATGGCAGCAGATATGGACCTTTACCAAATCAGGATTTGCATATAGACCATGATGAAATCTGTCTAATCATGCAAAGGTAAAAGGGCAAATAAAGTATCAATGCATAATCAAGTACAGGGGCGTAACTTGAAGCTCCTGGGCCCCAATGCAAAACCTGTAACGGGGTCCCCAACTATAATGCTTTACTTATAGTACTGGGCTCCCTATATGGAGAAGAGAGGCCTTATGGGCCCTCTAAGGCTCCTGGGCCCGGGTGCAACTGCATCCCCTGCACCCTCTATAGTTACGCCCCTGATCAAGTACATACATCCTTCTAGGTGTGTGGAAAAAAAGTGACAACCTCTATTGAAAATGTAATGGTGGCCATTTTCAGTTGTCACGTTTTGAAAATTTTAACTGTTTTAACTAAGAAATCATTGAGTAGAAAAGTTCTAAAAATCTATGAAGAATTTTATAAGTTAAATTTGGTGATAATTGTATTTTATCTTAGGTGGAAATAGTTTTTCATAACTGTAGGCACCCAAGTTCACATGGTCAATCTGGTAAAGACTCTGGGGTATCCCATCAAAGGCATTTCCCCATGAATAACCATGGGACAGCCACATAACTGTTGATAAATGTTAGATCTGTGAGAGATTTAGAAACCACTTGGAATCTCACCAATATCAGTCTCACTATGTGACATCCATATCTCCCATAGACATGTATGTAGCAGGTTGTGCACATGTACAGCTACTCCCCACCACAGCAGTCAACTAACACAGAATAAATATCCATCCATGGTCAGACCTTAAGGGGCATTCTGGAGACTAGGCCAAATTTTCAAAAATTTCTCTAATGTTTCCAATTATTGCCATTATTCCGAATATCCATCTAAATCATCAAACTGAACTCCAGTACCATTTTTTGCTGTCCTATGCCACTGCTGCTTTCCATCCAGCTTCATATTTCCACATTGCTATTTAAAATGGGTATCGGGGAGTGCAAAAACTACATCTTCCACAATGCCCACTGTCATTTATTGACCAGTATGCAGTCACAACTGTTACAAACTGTGTCATCATTACAGAACTTGAAGACACTGAGCATGCCTGACCAGTAAAACAGCTGAGCATACAGATCGCAACCATTGGTTACCAATGAAAACCTCAGCAATATCTTTGCAGCTTTGTAAAACAAGTTCTAAGATTATATTTCCAAACTTCATGTTATCACCTTGTGAAGCATATCATTTCACTTTGAATGATCGGAATACCCAGTTAAGGGTGTGCACATTCATCCTCTTCCCCGAGGAGCAGTACTGCCAGAGGAGACTTGTTGTAATGAGCAGCTTTGTAAGCAGCGCAGCATAGCCAGATCAGAAGCTTTTGCCAGTGCCATGGATTCTGGTAAGCCCAGCAATTAACTGGGCAGTACACTTCACCACAATAAAACAGGCGGTGTGAATGGGTCATTGGGCTTCAGGGCTCCTGTCCATGGGTGTAGCGATATACCGCAGCGGATCTTCGCCGTGGGAGATGCCGCTGACAGATAGGCTCATTGCAGAGAATCACAGCTAATCACAGTATGCTGCGATTTAAAACCCATGAGCAGAGAATCGCTATGATTCTCCACCCATGGACAGCAGGACTGCGCTTTTCATAGTAGTCTACGGAAAGCATTCACTGCGTTTCCCGCGGTCGGATTATCACCGCGGGAAACGCAGTGAATGCTTTCCGTAGACTACTATGAAAAGCGCAGTCCTGCTGTCCATGAGTGGAGAATCATAGCGATTCTCTGCTCATGGGTTTTAAATCGCAGCATACTGCGATTAGCTGCGATTCCCTGCAATGAGCCTATCTGTCCGCGGCATCTCCCACGGCGAAAGTGAAGAATCGCCTGTGGACAGGCAGTCTTTGGCCGGCTGTCCATGGGTGTTGCGAAGTCCCATGGCAAATCTCCGCCGCCGAATCTCCGCTGGTCAGCCCTATCTGTTAGATAGGCTGGCCGCGGAGAATCGGGACAATTTGCAGCAGGCTACGAATTGCCCACCGCGAGCGGAGAATCACACTTTTTAAAAGCCATCCTAGTGAATGGTGGGGAATCCTACCAGTCAAGTCCCAATAATATATTATTTCTGACCTCTATTCTGATTAGGTAAAAAGTATTAATATTGTGAAAACCCCTTCATGTCACCTTTTAGGATTTTTTCATGTATGTATGTGTATTGTGAATGGACAGCAATCTATATATATAAAGACGAAAGCCCTCACTGACTCACTCACTGACTGACTGACTCACTCACTACTAATTCTCTCACTTCCCAATGTCATAGAAACTTGAAATTTGGCACGGGCATTGATTATGTCATAAATAGGAAAAGTTAATGGGTCCCAACTCAATTATTCAATTCTAAGTGCAAAAGAATTAGCGTCCAAATTTTACGTACGTAGTCTAATTCTCTCACTTCCTGATGTCTTTTTATATAAAGGAATTGTCGCATTGTTACCTCCATGTGGTGTTTCCTGGGTAACACAAAGAACCATGCAAAATGGTGAACATATTTTTTTCCTCTGTATCTCTAAAGTAACCACGACTTCATAAGATTTTCCGTGTGAACACCAGATAAACACCAGTACCAAATCAACTCGGGCGAAGCCGGCTATGTATTGTGAATGGACAGCAATATATTATAAAGATGTTAAATAAGGAAACATCATCCAACTTCAAACTGTGGTTAGAAACACTAGACAAACAACGAGTCTAATAATTATATGTCCAGGAATGAGAAAACCGCGGGAGATCATTACTTTAGCAGTGATACATCCACTATATGTTGGATTTATTTAAGGAAATTACAATATATTTTACATTTTCAAGGTCGAGGAGATTTGTTGCAACCTTGGCTGCCAAAATTCTTTCTCCGGCCATCATCTTCAAATTACAATTTCAAAAAATTTGCTGCACATGTACAATTCTAATTGGCCAATGTTTTTAGTAATGCTATCATAAATATTTCTCTAAACAATATAACAAAAAAATCTGAATTTCCTTGCTTGAAAATTGATATTGCCAAAAATGTGTTGTTTTCAAGTTTTATTTTCTTGAACTATTTTTGTAAGTTGAGGACATCTACACTTTCATCAGATTTTACGGACATTTTTCATCCTAAGACTTTTCTGTCTTGGAGCTTTCTCCAGAGTTCATTTGTTATGGCATCTATTGCAGCAGACAAGATATCTTTTCCTTCTTAATGGTCTCTATTCTCACTTTGCCCTTTGTCGTGTGCATGTCGGTCCTGTGAGAATGAGGCAGAGCTTTGAGCGAAAGGTTATCCCATCAATCAAAAACACTGCTGCTCCATCCTTAATGTGCTCTGGAAAATGTTAAGTGACCTAACTGCGTGGTGAACTGCTCATACTGCAGACACTAACATTACATTAATTAGGTAATATTCATTAAACTGTGATATCTATTTGTGATTGTTAATGACATTTCAGCTAAATGTGAAGCCATCATCCAGCTCAGCCAGATGTGTTCAGCACTGTATTATAGCGATTACTTTAACAGATTAGATCCATATGCTGCATCTTATAGATGATCATAACAATAAAACCAATGTATTTGTAGGCTATCAATGACATATTAGCATTTACTTTATGGTAGATATTCAATGTTAAAATTTCAGATATCTACTTCTAATACTACTTGGTATAAAATGTCATTGAATATAGTGTCAATTTTAGGATTATGGTCAAACATTGAAATATTAAGTTTAGATAGTTGACGTTATCCTGTGTCGTAGAATTTTAGACAGTGATAGAAAGATATATAAATCTTAACCCTTTGCAATCCAATTTTGGATTCAGGGTTTCCTAGCGGGTTTTCTCTTTCTGCTATTATACAATGGTGCCATCTGCTTGCTAGAACCAGTACTGCAGTATGGGACATGCTGGAGAGGCCCTCAACAACAGAGCGGGACAGAAATATACATTAAGAATACCCTGACGGACGTCTTCCGACATTGGAGCTGTACAGCCTTCAATCAGAATGTCTTTAGACGTCAGACAGTGGATTGGAAAGGGTTAAAGGTGTTTTACCATCAGGAGTTTTAACCTAAAAAATCATTTATATCTTTCATGTAATCTTGTTTTTCCAACTAACTCCTCTTCCCCTTGTTGGAGAATGGTTTTCGTGTGACCAAAATGTATGTTCTGCGCAAGCGCGTCTAATCGGGCGATTAGACGCTGAAGTTAGACAGAGGCATGGAGACGGGGACGCCAGCGTAGGGAAGGTAAGTGAATAACTTCTGTATGGCTCATATTTAATGCACGATGTATATTACAAAGTGCATTAATATGGCCATACAGAAGTGCTTAACCCCACTTGCTTTCACGAGACAACCCCTTTAACTCCAGTGGCCGGAGCCACTTGTCAGAGTGGCCATGAGCCACTACAAGCAGTTACTGGAGCGTAGTCAGTACTTCCTCCTGACACTAATGTCACTTGCAGTTTCTTCCCTCCTCTCTCTCTTTTCCACACATACCAAACAAAAAATCAAACTCTTCATGTTGCTCCCGGACTTTAAAAGGAACCTTTCACTATGTTCATGCTGCCCAAACCATGGGCAGCATGACCCAGGATAGATATGTACAGTGTCCCTGTGTATATTTTATTCTGAAACGCTAGGACATTTCAGAATAAACACAATTTAAAGTTTGAGCTGAACGCCGAGTTACGGAGGTGGAACGCGTCAATTTCTTCCTGCCTGCATCATGTAGAGTCACATCTCTTTCACCTTTTGTATAAAGGGAGAGCATTGTCACTCTCGGGGAGAGGCTGATATGGCTCACCATTATGACTCGGAGCTCCCTTCTGAGTCAAACTTTAAAGTGCAGCATTTCAGAATAAAACATATATAGGGTAATGAGCATACCTAGCCTGGGTTTGTGCTGCTTGTGGTTCAGGAAACATGAAGCTGGTGACAGGTTCCCTTTAAATGAGTATAGCTCCCAAATATTGCATGTAGGCTGGTTTCATTTGAAAGTTAAGAGTCTAGGTTTTAATATGATAAGAAGGCAAACAGATAAAGTCATGATATATTATAATACATACATACAAATTACAGACATAATACATCCTTGATAGTGAAAGGGTTAAATAATATGCCCCCCCCCCCATCCCTATCAATGTATAAGTCTCAATGCATTTCAATCTGTCAACTAGCTAGTAAAAATGAAGAGCCCTGAGATGAATTATACTTTATGAAACCATTTCATCACTCCAGAAATGATTGCAAATAAATGAATAATGGTCGAGGATGTAGCGATAAATATTCATTAGTGTGGTCATTAACATCTTAATTGATAATAATATGATGGTGACATATTAAGGATTACAGCTGGGAATTGTTATAGCTGCTGTTATCACTCTGAGAAACACTAAGCGAATTTGATCAGGAATAGTGTTAACTACTGTTATTTCAAATCAGGAAGGTAGAGATGAGCAGCTTGTTATCCCATCACACATTTACCTGCAACAATTATATAATGTTTGTAAATTATATAATCTTCTGAGTAGGAGGGTATAAGTGCATCCTACTATTTCATTTGCCAAAATCCTATAATCTAAGAAAAATTCGATCAGGAATAGTGTTAACTACTGTTATTTCAAATCTGGATGGTAGAGATGAACAGCTTGTTATCACACATTTACCTGCAACAATAATATAATGTCTGTAAGTCATATAATCTACTGAGTAGGAGGGTATAAGTGCATCCTACTATTTCATTTGCCAAAATCCTATAATCCAAGCAAATTTGATCAGGAATAGTGTTAACTACTGCTATTTCAAATCAGGAAGGTAGAGATGAGCAGCTTGTTATCCCATCACACATTTATCAGCAATAATTATATAATGTCTGTAAGTTATATAATCTTCCGAGTAGGAGGGTATAAGTGCATCCTACTATTTCATTTGCCAAAATCCTATAATCCAAGCAAATTTGATCAGGAATAGTGTTAACTACTGTTATTTCAAATCAGGAAGGTAAAGATGAGCAGCTTGTTATCCCATCACACATTCATCTGCAATAATTATATAATGTCTGTAAGTTATATAATCTTCCGAGTAGGAGGGTATAAGTGCATCCTACTATTTCATTTGCCAAAATCCTATAATCCAAGCAAATTTGATCAGGAATAGTGTTAACTACTGTTTAGAGGTGAGCGAGCACCAAAATGCTCGGGTGCTTGTTACTCGGGACGAAATTATCGCGATGCTCGAGGGTTCGTTTCGAGTAACGAACCCCATTGAAGTCAATGGGCGACCCGAGCATTTTTGTATATCGCCGATACTCGCTAAGGTTTTCATTTGTGAAAATCGGGGCAATTCAAGAAAGTGATGGGAACGACACAGCAACGGATAGGGCAGGTGAGGGGCTACATGTTGGGCTGCATCTCAAGTTCCCAGGTCCCACTATTAAGCCACAATAGCGGCAAGAGTGCCCCCCCCCTCCCAACAACTTTTACTTCTGAAAAGCCCTCATTAGCAATGCATACCTTAGCTAAGCACCACACTACCTCCAACAAAGCACAATCACTGCCTGCATGACACTCCGCTGCCACTTCTCCTGGGTTACATGCTGCCCAACCCCCCCGCACGACCCAGTGTCCACAGCGCACACCAAAGTGTCCCTGCGCAGCCTTCAGCTGCACTCATGCCACACCACCCTCATGTCTATTTATAAGTGCGTCTGCCATGAGGAGGAACCACAGGCACACACTGCAGAGGGTTGGCACGGCTAGGCAGCGACCCTCTTTAAGAGGGGCGGGGCGATAGCCCACAATGCTGTACAGAAGCCATGAGAAATATAATCCTGTGCCACCGCCATCAGGAGCTGCACACGTGGGCATAGCAATGGGGAACCTATGTGCCACACACTATTCATTCTGTCAAGGTGTCTGCATGCCCCAGTCAGACCGCGGTTTTTTATAAATAGTCACAGGCAGGTACAACTCCGCAATGGGAATTCCGTGTGCACCCACAGCATGGGTGGCTCCCTGGAACCCACCGGCTGTACATAAATGTATCCCATTGCAGTGCCCATCACAGCTGAGGTAACGTCCGATTAAATGCAGGTGGGCTTCGGCCCACACTGCATGCCCCAGTCAGACTGGGGTTCTTTAGAAGTGGACACATGCAGTTACAACTCCCTGTGGACCCACAGCATGGGTGGGTGCCAGGAAGCCACCGGCGGTACATAAATATATCCCATTGCATTGCCCATCACAGCTGATGTAACGTCAGCTTTAATGCAGGTTGGCAAAAAATTAATTGGATTACACTGCAGGCGAGGGCCCCAAAAAATTGGTGTACCAACAGTACTAATGTACCTCAGAAAAATTGCCCATGCCCAACCAAGAGGGCAGGTGAAACCCATTAATCGCTTTGGTTAATGTGGCTTAATTGGTAACTAGGCCTGGAGGCAGCCCAGTTAAAATAAAAATTGGTTCAGGTGCAAGTTTCAACGCTTTAATGAGCATTGAAACGTATAAAAATTGTTTACAAAAATTATATGACTGATCCTTGTGGGCCTAAGAAAAATTGCCCGTTCGGTGTGATTATGTGAGGTTTCAGGAGGAGGAGCAGGAGGAGGAATATTATACACAGATTGATGAAGCAAAAAGGTCCCCGTTTTTGATGGTGATAGAGAACGAAGCTTCCATCCGCGGGTGCAGCCTACGTATTGCTTAGGTATCGCTGCTGTCCGCTGGTGGAGAAGAGAAGTCTGGGGAAATCCAGGCTTTGTTCATCTTGATGAGTGTAAGCCTGTCGGCACTGTTGGTTGACAGGTGGGTACGCTTATCCGTGATGATTCCCCCAGCCACACTAAACACCCTCTCTGACAAGACGCTAGCCGCAGGACAAGCAAGCACCTCCAGGGCAGACAGTGCGAGTTCAGGCCACGTGTCCAGCTTCGACACCCAGTAGTTGTAGGGGGCAGAGGCGTCACCGAGGACAGTCTTGCGATCGGCTACGTACTCCCTCACCATCCTTTTACAGTTCTCCCGCCAACTCAGCCTTGACTGGGGAGCGGTGACACAGTCTTGCTGGGGAGCCATAAAGCTGGCAAAGGCCTTGGAGAATGTTCCCCTGCCTGCGCTGTACATGCTGCCTGATCTCTGCGCCTCCCCTGCTACCTGGCCCTCAGAACTGCACCTTCTGCCACTAGCGCTGTCGGATGGGAATGTTACCATCAGTTTGTCCACCAGGGTCCTGTGGTATAGCATCACTCTCGAACCCCTTTCCTCTTCGGGTATGAGAGTGGAAAGGTTCTCCTTATACCGTGGGTCAAGCAGTGTGTACATCCAGTAATCCGTAGTGGCCAGAATGCGTGTAACGCGAGGGTCTCGAGAAAGGCATCCTAACATGAAGTCAGCCATGTGTGCCAGGGTACCTGTACGCAACACATGGCTGTCCTCACTAGGAAGATCACTTTCAGGATCCTACTCCTCCTCCGGCCATACACGCTGCAAGGATGACAGGCAAGCAGCATGGGTACCCTCAGCAGTGGGCCAAGCTGTCTCTTCCCCCTCCTCCTCATGCTCCTCCCCCTCCTCCTCAATGCGCTGAGATATAGACATGAGGGTGCTCTGACTATCCAGCGACATGCTGTCTTCCCCGGCCTCTGTTTCCAAGCGCAAAGCGTCTGCCTTTATGCTTTGCAGGGAACTTCTCAAGAGGCATAGCAGAGGAATGGTTGATGACGCTAATGATTGCAGCATCCCCGCTCAGCATCTGGGTAGACTCCTCAAAGTTTCCAAGGACCTGGCAGATGGCTGCCAACCAGGCCCACTCTTCTGTAAAGAATTGAGGAGGCTGACTCCCACTACGCCGCCCATGTTGGAGTTGGTATTCCACTATAGCTCTACGCTGCTCATAGAGTCTGGCCAACATGTGGAGCGTAGAGTTCCACCATGTGGGCACGTCGCACAGCAGTCGGTGCACTGGCAGATTAAACCGACGTTGCAGGGTGCGCAGGGTGGCAGCGTCCGTCTTGGACTTGCGGAAATGTGCGCTGACCCGGCGCACCTTTCCGAGCAGGTATGACAAGTGTGGGTAGCTTTTCAGAAAGCGCTGAACCACCAAATTAAAGACATGGGCCAGGCATGGCACGTGCGTGAGGCTGCCAAGCTGCAGAGCCGCCACCAGGTTACGGCCGTTGTCACACACGACCATGCCCGGTTGGAGGCTCAGCAGCGAAAGCCAGCGGTCGGTCTGCTCTGTCAGACCCTGCAGCAGTTCGTGGGCCGTGTGCCTCTTCTCTCCTAAGCTGAGTAGTTTCAGCACGGCCTGCTGACGCTTGCCCACCGCTGTGCTGCCACGCGACACCGACTGCTGGCGACGTGCTGCTGACACATCTTGATTGCGAGACAGAGGTTGCGTTGGAGGAGGAGGAGGAGGGTGGTTTAGTGGAGGAAGCATACACCGCCGCAGATACCAGCACCGAGCTGGGGCCCACAATTCTGGGGGTGGGTAGGACGTGAGAGGTCCCAGGCTCTGACTCTGTCCCAGCCTCCACTAAATTCACCCAATGTGCCGTCAGGGAGATATAGTGGCCCTGCCCACCTGTGCTTGTCCACGTGTCCGTTGTTAAGTGGACCTTGGCAGTAACCGCGTTGGTGAGGGCGCGTACAATGTTGCGAGAGATGTCGTCGTGCAGGGCTGGGACGGCACATCGGGAAAAGTAGTGGCGACTGGGAACCGAGTAGCGTGGGGCCGCCGCCGCCATCATGCTTTTGAAAGTCTCCGTTTCCACAAGCCTATACGGCAGCATCTCCAGGCTGATCAATTTGGCTATGTGCACGTTTAACGCTTGAGTTTGCGGGTGCGTGGCGGCGTACTTGCGCTTGCGCTCAAACAGTTGCGCTAGCGACGTCTGGACGCTGCGCTGAGAGACATTGCTGGATGGGGCCGAGGACAGCGGAGGTGAGGGTGTGGGTGCAGGCCAGTAGGCACTCGTGCCTGTGTCCACAGAGGGGGGTTGCATCTCAGTGGCAGGTTGGAGCACAGGGGGAGAGGCAGTGGTGCAAACCGGAGGCGGTGAACGGGCATCGTCCCACCTTGTGGGGTGCTTGGCCATCATATGCCTGCGCATGCTGGTGGTGGTGGCTCCCCAGCTGATCTTGGCGCGACAAAGGTTGCACACCACTGTTCGTCGGTCGTCCGGCGTCTTAGTGAAAAACTGCCACACCTTAGAGCACCTTGGCCTCTGCAGGGTGGCATGGCGCGAGGGGGCGCTTTGGGAAACAGTTGGTGGATTATTCGGTCTGACCCTGCCTCTACCCCTGGCCACCGCACTGGCTCGGCCTGTGCCCACATCCTGACATGGGCCTCCGCGTCCTCGCCCGCGTCCACGTCCTCTAGGCCTACCCCTACCCCTCAGCATGCTGTATTACCAGTAATGCAGAAACAGAACGCTGTAATTAAATGTGCCGCTTATTGGCCTGTGGTTGGAGGCGGACTTCGCTTACGGAACGCACAGCAGAGGCAGGAAAAAATTTTGCGCAAGCCTGCTGTAACACTTAGCTGGCTGCGTATGAATTAGGACAACTACCCCCAGCAGAGACCCAGTACACTTGTGGACAGGAATACAGCGGTGATGTAAGAGGCAACACAGAGGCAGGAAAGAATTTTGCGCAAGCCTGCTGTAACACTTAGCTGGCTGTGTATGAATTAGGACACCTACCCCCAGCAGAGACCCAGTACACTTGTGGACAGGAATACAGCGGTGATGTAAGAGGCAACACAGAGGCAGGAAAGAATTTTGCGCAAGCCTGCCGTAACACTTAGCTGGCTGCGTATGAATTAGGACAACTACCCCCAGCAGAGACCCAGTACACTTGTGGACAGGAATACAGCGGTGATGTAAGAGGCAACACAGAGGCAGGAAAGAATTTTGCGCAAGCCTGCTGTAACACTTAGCTGGCTGCGTATGAATTAGGACAACTACCCCCAGCAGAGACCCAGTACACTTGTGGACAGGAATACAGCGGTGATGTAAGAGGCAACACAGAGGCAGGAAAGAATTTTGCGCAAGCCTACTGTAACACTTAGCTGGCTGCGTATGAATTAGGACAACTACCCCCAGCAGAAACCCAGTACACTTGTGGACAGGAATACAGCGGTGATGTAAGAGGCAACACAGAGGCAGGAAAGAATTTTGCGCAAGCCTGCTGTATCACTTAGCTGGCTGCGTATAAATTAGGACAACTACTCCCAGCAGAGACCCAGTACACTTGTGGACAGGAATACAGCGGTGATGTAAGAGGCAACACAGAGGCAGGAAAGAATTTTGTGCAAGCCTGCTGTAACACTTAGCTGGCTGCGTATGAATTAGGACAACTACCCCCAGCAGAGACCCAGTACACTTGTGGACAGGAATACAGCGGTGATGTAAGAGGCAACACAGAGGCAGGAAAGAATTTTGCGCAAGCCTGCTGTAACACTTAGCTGGCTGCGTATGAATTAGGACAACTACCCCCAGCAGAGACCCAGTACACTTGTGGACAGGAATACAGCGGTGATGTAAGAGGCAACACAGAGGCAGGAAAGAATTTTGCGCAAGTCTGCTGTAACACTTAGCTGGCTGCGTATGAATTAGGACAACTACCCCCAGCAGAGACCCAGTACACTTGTGGACAGGAATACAGCGGTGATGTAAGAGGCAACACAGAGGCAGGAAAGAATTTTGCGCAAGCCTGCTGTAACACTTAGCTGGCTGTGTATGAATTAGGACACCTACCCCCAGCAGAGACCCAGTACACTTGTGGATAGGAATACAGCGGTGATGTAAGAGGCAACACAGAGGCAGGAAAGAATTTTGCGCAAGCCTGCCGTAACACTTAGCTGGCTGCGTATGAATTAGGACAACTACCCCCAGCAGAGACCCAGTACACTTGTGGACAGGAATACAGCGGTGATGTAAGAGGCAACACAGAGGCAGGAAAGAATTTTGCGCAAGCCTGCTGTAACACTTAGCTGGCTGCGTATGAATTAGGACAACTACCCCCAGCAGAGACCCAGTACACTTGTGGACAGGAATACAGCGGTGATGTAAGAGGCAACACAGAGGCAGGAAAGAATTTTGCGCAAGCCTACTGTAACACTTAGCTGGCTGCGTATGAATTAGGACAACTACCCCCAGCAGAAACCCAGTACACTTGTGGACAGGAATACAGCGGTGATGTAAGAGGCAACACAGAGGCAGGAAAGAATTTTGCGCAAGCCTGCTGTATCACTTAGCTGGCTGCGTATAAATTAGGACAACTACTCCCAGCAGAGACCCAGTACACTTGTGGACAGGAATACAGCGGTGATGTAAGAGGCAACACAGAGGCAGGAAAGAATTTTGCGCAAGCCTACTGTAACACTTAGCTGGCTGCGTATGAATTAGGACAACTACCCCCAGCAGAAACCCAGTACACTTGTGGACAGGAATACAGCGGTGATGTAAGAGGCAACACAGAGGCAGGAAAGAATTTTGCGCAAGCCTGCTGTATCACTTAGCTGGCTGCGTATAAATTAGGACAACTACTCCCAGCAGAGACCCAGTACACTTGTGGACAGGAATACAGCGGTGATGTAAGAGGCAACACAGAGGCAGGAAAGAATTTTGTGCAAGCCTGCTGTAACACTTAGCTGGCTGCGTATGAATTAGGACAACTACCCCCAGCAGAGACCCAGTACACTTGTGGACAGGAATACAGCGGTGATGTAAGAGGCAACACAGAGGCAGGAAAGAATTTTGCGCAAGCCTGCTGTAACACTTAGCTGGCTGCGTATGAATTAGGACAACTACCCCCAGCAGAGACCCAGTACACTTGTGGACAGGAATACAGCGGTGATGTAAGAGGCAACACAGAGGCAGGAAAGAATTTTGCGCAAGTCTGCTGTAACACTTAGCTGGCTGCGTATGAATTAGGACAACTACCCCCAGCAGAGACCCAGTACACTTGTGGACAGGAATACAGCGGTGATGTAAGAGGCAACACAGAGGCAGGAAAGAATTTTGCGCAAGCCTGCTGTAACACTTAGCTGGCTGTGTATGAATTAGGACACCTACCCCCAGCAGAGACCCAGTACACTTGTGGATAGGAATACAGCGGTGATGTAAGAGGCAACACAGAGGCAGGAAAGAATTTTGCGCAAGCCTGCCGTAACACTTAGCTGGCTGCGTATGAATTAGGACAACTACCCCCAGCAGAGACCCAGTACACTTGTGGACAGGAATACAGCGGTGATGTAAGAGGCAACACAGAGGCAGGAAAGAATTTTGCGCAAGCCTGCTGTAACACTTAGCTGGCTGCGTATGAATTAGGACAACTACCCCCAGCAGAGACCCAGTACACTTGTGGACAGGAATACAGCGGTGATGTAAGAGGCAACACAGAGGCAGGAAAGAATTTTGCGCAAGCCTACTGTAACACTTAGCTGGCTGCGTATGAATTAGGACAACTACCCCCAGCAGAAACCCAGTACACTTGTGGACAGGAATACAGCGGTGATGTAAGAGGCAACACAGAGGCAGGAAAGAATTTTGCGCAAGCCTGCTGTATCACTTAGCTGGCTGCGTATAAATTAGGACAACTACTCCCAGCAGAGACCCAGTACACTTGTGGACAGGAATACAGCGGTGATGTAAGAGGCAACACAGAGGCAGGAAAGAATTTTGTGCAAGCCTGCTGTAACACTTAGCTGGCTGCGTATGAATTAGGACAACTACCCCCAGCAGAGACCCAGTACACTTGTGGACAGGAATACAGCGGTGATGTAAGAGGCAACACAGAGGCAGGAAAGAATTTTGCGCAAGCCTGCTGTAACACTTAGCTGGCTGCGTATGAATTAGGACAACTACCCCCAGCAGAGACCCAGTACACTTGTGGACAGGAATACAGCGGTGATGTAAGAGGCAACACAGAGGCAGGAAAGAATTTTGCGCAAGTCTGCTGTAACACTTAGCTGGCTGCGTATGAATTAGGACAACTACCCCCAGCAGAGACCCAGTACACTTGTGGACAGGAATACAGCGGTGATGTAAGAGGCAACACAGAGGCAGGAAAGAATTTTGCGCAAGCCTGCTGTAACACTTAGCTGGCTGCGTATGAATTAGGACAACTACCCCCAGCAGAGACCCAGTACACTGAGGACGGTCACAGGCAGCCCAAATAGATTTTTTTTCCCAAATGTTTTTGGAAAGGCCCACTGCCTATATACACTAAATATGTCTTCTGTCCCTGCCTCACCACTACTGGCCCTGGACAATGTAAAATTACTGCAGGACGCAATGCTCTGCACGGCCGATATACAAAAAAAAAAAAAAAGTGCAACACTGCAAAAAGCAGCCTCCACACTACTACACACGGTTAGATGTGGCCCTAAGAAGGACCGTTGGGGTTCTTGAAGCCTAAAATAACTCCTAACGCTCTACCTATAGCAGCTCCGGCACCAGCAGCACTGTCCCTGAACTATGTCAGAATGCATCTGTGGCGAGCCGCGGGAGGGGCCGATTTATATACTCGGGTGACACCTGATCTCGCCAGCCACTCACTGCAGGGGGGTGGTATAGGGCTTGAACGTCGCAGGGGGAAGTTGTAATGCCTTCCCTGTCTTTCTATTGGCCAGAAAAGCGCGCTAACGTCTCAGAGATGAAAGTAACTCGAACATCGCGTGGTACTCGTCTCGAGTAATGAGCATCTCGAACACGCTAATACTCGAACGAGTATCAAGCTCGGACGAGTACGTTCGCTCATCTCTACTACTGTTATTTCAAATCAGGAAGGTAAAGATGAGCAGCTTGTTATCCCATCACACATTCATCTGCAATAATTATATAATGTCTGTAAGTTATATAATCTTCCGAGTAGGAGGGTATAAGTGCATCCTACTATTTCTTTTGCCAAAATCCTATTAATTTTAAAGGGGTTTTCAGGTTTTAGGTAAATAGTATTCTACTTAAAGGGGTTGTCCCGTGAAATCAAGTGGGGTTATACACTAATGTATGGCCATATTAATGCACTTTGTAATATACATTGTGCATTAAATATGAGCCATACAGAAGTTATACTCTTATCCACTCCGTTGCTGGCGCCCCCGTCTCCATGGCTCCAACTAATTTCTGCATCTTCTGGCTTCTTTAGACGCGATAGCGCTGTCCGGTCTTCTGCTCTGTTGAATGGGGCCGCTCCGCCGGAGAGCTGGTATGCGCATCGTCATCGTAGCTCCGCCTCCGTCACGTGGTGCCGATCAGCCAATTAGGTGGCTGTAATCGGCAGTGGAACGCAAGACAGGAGAAGATAATCCACGGTGCACCATGGGAGAAGACCCGCAGTGCACCATGGGAGAAAACCGCGGTGCATCCTTGGGAAAGGACCGGCGGCCATCTTTAAAAGAAGAAAAGAAGAAACTGCCCGAACGGGGATGCAGGTAAGCGATTTTTTTTTTTTTTTTTAAATAACAAAGGGATTGTTTTTAACAGGGCACAATGTGGGGGTATGTAGGGGAAAAAAATTTTGATTTCGCCGCGGGACAACCCCTTTAAAGGCTATCAATATTTTTGGTGCTAAAAGACCAGACACTTTTTAGGGATTTAACCCATATCATGGTTTTGCTGACCTGTTTTTTTTCTTCAGCTATTAAAATTACTTTCGCTTTGTTTTAGTCCATGACATATAGGGATATTTTTTAATATCTTTTTTCACTGATTTTTTTTCCATTGTTTAGTTTTATTAAGGGTAAAAAGCTGAAAAAATGCTTTTTTAAAATTTATAGTTTATTTTTTAAATCAGTATATTTACACTAAAATAAAGTACAGGAATGGGTTCCTCATTTTGTTTTGGACGTTTTGATATATCATTTGTATAGTCTTGGATTACAGGGTGCATATGGCGACGGTTTTGGTTGGTGTGAGCGGTGGGTCATATTCTTTTACATATATTTTTTATTTTATGTATTTTTTTTAACTTATTTTTGTAACATTTTTTTCAACATCTATATATGCCATAATGTCATATAAGACCTCTGGTGGTAATTCACATTGTCTTTTTTTTTTATTATTTCGCACTTTTCCACTCTAAGGGCTCAGTCAGACGGGCGTTTTTTCACGCGATTTGCGCATGCGCATGCGTCCGGCGATTTTATAAAACCATTGCTTTGCAATGGTATCGGACACATGAGCGCTTTTTATGCACTCGTCCAATAAATTATAGTACAGAAATCGCAGATCGCACCTATCTGCGATCTGCGATTACTGTTCTCTTCTCTATATGCGCTCAATGGGGCCGGCGGCAGCAGCGCCGACCCCATTGAGAACATATAGAAGACAAATCATTCTTCTCTGCCACAGCTGTAACAGCTGTGGCAGAGAAGAACTATGTTTGCCTATTGAATTCAATGGAGCCGGTAATACAGCCGGCTCCATTGAAAGCAATGGGCTGCCGGCGATCGCACGATGAATTTTCGGGAAGGGCTTAAAAATATAAGCCCTTCCCGGAAATTCATCCAGAAATGTGTAAAAACAAAAAAAAAATATATACTCACCTGGTCCCGGCAGATTGAGTTCAGCGAGGCCGGCCGGCAGTTCTCCTAAACTGCTCTGAGTAGTACTCAGCAGCCGGGGATTTAAAATCCCCGCCTGCTGAATGAGCTGCCTCTGATTGGTCACAGCCTCACCAATCAGAGGCAGCTCTCACTTACCCATTCATGAATGGGTGAGTGAGGGCTGCCTCTGATTGGCTCAGCGCAAATGCTGGCTGATATGCGCTCATGTGAAAGAAGCCTAAGAGGTACAAGTCTCTTAATGCATTTGGTGCATGTCTGACCAGTCAATGCGCCAGCCTGTGAAACCTATGCCAGTTATTAGCTAGAATGGATTTCCCCTACAATGTATGCAGTTGCTGGCATAAATCATAATAGATTTGATGGCCTGTGGAAGGCATGCCCATTTTTATAAGCTCTGCCTGCATTTAAAAATTTTTTATTGGGTGTGCAAAAAAGTTGAAATTGTTTTAAAGCTAGTAAACTGGCATAGAATGCTAAATAAATGCCCAATTTGTGTTTCATTTCCTCACTATTTTCAAGTTAGTAGCAGTCAATGAATGAGAACACTTGTTTCCATTAAGGTCCTGTTTACACAGCAGGTTTTGCCATAGATTTGACATGGAAACCACACCAATTCCACACAAATTTCGCATCGGATCTGTGGCAAATCCAAATCTATTAACCGCTTAAGAACCAAGGGTGGCAAAGATGTTTTGCCTTGTAACTGGGGCTACTATGGATATCCCAGTTACAGTTTAAGGCCTCGTTCAGATGAGCATGCATTTGCATGCATGTATGTGCGCACAAATCCGCTCCTCCACCGATGTGCCAAAACACAGGTGAATGCAGGTCCATGCCCATTGCCTTCAATGGGGCCACCGCTGCTGCCGGCAACCCCATTGAAAGCAATGGGCTGCAGCAACCCCTGCAGTGATTTTCAGGGAAGGGCTTTAAACATAAGCTCTACCCTGAAAATCATCCCTGATTTGTGTAAAAAAAAATAAAAAAAAAAAAAATATATATATATATATATATTCACCTCTCTGCCGCTATTGGGGCTTAGGCATGTCTAGCCGCTTAATCTCCTGGCAGGGTAGTAAAGTTCATTCAGCAGGCGGGGATCTAAAATCCCCGCCTGCTGAAAGGCTGTATTTAATTGGCTGAGTGCGCAGCCAATCACAGGCAGCGCTCAGCCACTCATTGAATGACAGCTGAGTGCTGCCTTTGATTGGTCACAACGCTCAGAAAATTGCAAAATTGCGAGACATAGATGTTAAAAAAAGTTACAATTATAAGTAAAAAAAATTACAGAAAAATATCAAAATATATACATGAAAAGAAAATGAACCACCACCAATGCCAACTAGAACAGTCTCCATATGTGCCCTGTAATCCGAGACTATACAAAATATATATCAAAATGTCCGAAACAAATTCCTGTACTTTTTTAGTGTAAATATACTAATTTTAAAAATAAACAACTATACATTTAAAATAATCCTTTTTTTAAGCTTTTTTACCCCTAATAAAACTAAAAAATCCAAATAAAGTCAGGGAGCAAAAATATATAAAAATAGCCCTATGTGTCATGAAAAAAAAATGCAACAAAAACAGTTTTGGTGGCTGAGGGAAAAAAAAGTCCAGAAAAACCACCACATGGGTAAAACACCTTGGTCCTTAAGGGGTTAAATTGAGTCTGTCACCTACTTTTAGTCATATAAGCTAAGCTTTTATAATGGGTAGACTACTTAGCATTGCAGCTCAATATGTTGAGTGATGGCTTCCAGCGCTGGCACTGACGGAACCAAGGTAGGTACAAAACCCCCTGACTCACATGTTACCTACTTTCAGCCCATAAGCATAGCTCATAGGGTAAAACGAAGGTGACAGAGGGCCCATTAAACATCACATTAATTTCAATGGCAATCTATGCCTTAGTCTATGTTGAATAGACTTTTTTCTTGAGCAATTTATTTAATCTGCATCGTGTAAAAGCAAAAAAAAGGAAGTGAAACGTTCACATGCAACAAAAATGCCACGGACTCGCCCACAGCGGGAAAACCCCACGGCAAACTTCACAGCACCCGTGCCAAAGAAACAGATCCAAAATATATACCACTAGCATTAATCCTGATCCAAAACCAGCCGCGCACCTGCAGCCAACCCCAGCAGACACAGCACACCTCACCCCTCCAGCTCCCTGCATCACCAATGCAGCCCCCCAGCACCTGGTGGTCCGCAAAGTGCGGCATGCCACAGGCCAGGCGATGAGAAAGTAGCAATATCTGATAAGTGTTGTAACGCTCACCAGAGGCTGCTGGGCACTGGAAGAAAGGCCACACCGACAGCGCGTACAACGGAGAGGTGAGATGAGCACTGCACCCACCAAAACCAGACACAATGATGACCCCGAGCCAAAATACGAATCCCGACCCGGCTTCCTCCACAGAAACACTACAGAACCGGCCACAGAATGCCCTACATGGAAAATCAACAGCACCCAAAAGTACATTCTGCGCTGTATATGAACATAGGTGTTAAATACTATTATCTAAACTAAACCAAGAACAAAAGAAAGTAGGAATGCGCCCCAGGGTGCAAATAGGAAAGGGAAGTAAATTTATTTAATAACTGAAAATATTGTTGGACTCTTCATAGATATTACTATAATGAAAGAGATTTATTCAGATGACTCTTGGGAACATAGTCAATGATGCCATGTCTTCAGAAATGTATAGTGGTTATCTTTAACAGAAGTGAGATCCTCCATCATCTTCGGAACCCTTTTAAACCAATGATGTCCTGTAGCTGGATTAGTTTGTTTCCAAAGGGCTGGTATACAAACCCTGGCAGCATTAACTAAATGACAAATCACAGAGTGTTTGTATGTAAATAGGGGTATATTGAGGCGGTGGAGTAAGAAAAAGACAAGAGCCCTCAGGAAGAAAAATATTTGTGAAGATATATACCAAATCTATGACCAAATCTTTGCCAATATAGGATCGTCCAAGAAAATGTGTAGTTCTGTAAACGCCCTTCACAGTACAAGACAAACTAAAATATAACTTTTATTTAGAAATATTATAAAATAATTAGGGCTAAGACAAACAAGACATACATAAAGACAGAGAACAGAATGGTCAGAGTGGGTAGGTAGAAAGGTAGTAGTACCCAAACTTGACTTGTAAACACCTGAGACTAGGGGGTCGCTGATATAATGCGAGATGATCTTAGTTTGTGATTTATATGTCTAAGTACAATAACAGTCATTGATGCATAAGCCAAACACCACATGGAGTGTAGGTTACTTAGAATAGTGTTAGAGGTTGACTTAATTCAATAGTCAACAGCACTGAGCTCCAATGTTGAAAATATGTGGTTTATGTGGCTGGGTGCAATACCAAGCATCAATGCGTGAGCCAATCACCACTTAGGTAAAATTACCATGAAAGAGCATAAACGTTCTGTAAACGCCTTTCACCTGCCTTTCTTTCATATAGATGGAATATAAGAAAAAGAAATATATATTTCCGAACCTTATGACTCACTTCCTGTATATTACTAGCAATAGATGATTTATTAGTCACTGTATATAATTAGAGATGAGCGAGCATACTCGTCCGAGCTTGATACTCGTTCGAGTATTAGGGTGTTCGAGATGCTCGTTACTCGTAACGAGTACCACGCGGTGTTCGGGTTACTTTCATTTTCTTCCCTGAGAAATTTGCGCGCTTTTCTGGCCAATAGAAAGACAGGGAAGGCATTACAACTTCCCCCTGCAAAGTTCAAGCCCTATACCACCCCCCTGCAGAGAGTGGCTGGCGAGATTAGGTGTCACCTGAGTATTAAAATCTGCCCTTCTCTATATGCGCTCAATGGGGCCGGCGGCAGCAGCGCCGACCCCATTGAGAACATATAGAAGACAAATCATTCTTCTCTGCCACAGCTGTAACAGCTGTGGCAGAGGAGAACGATCTTTATGCTGACAGTGCGGGGGGGGGGGGCCCACTCTTGCCGCTATTGTGGCTTAATAGTGGGACCTGGGAACTTGAGATGCAGCCCAACATGTAGCCCCTCGCCTGCCCTATCTGTTGCTGTGTCGTTCCCATCACTTTCTTGAATTGCCCAGATTTTCACAATCGAAAACCTTAGCGAGCATCGGCGATATACAAAAATGCTCGAGTCGCCCATTGACTTCAATGGGGTTCGTTACTCGAAACGAACCCTCGAGCATCGCGCGTCCCGAGTAACGAGCACCCGAGCATTTTGGTGCTCGCTCATCTCTCTATATAATCTAACCTTCTGACCTTATATAACATAACTTTATCATCTTCACAAAATGCCAGAGCTCTGAACTTATCGTTAAAGATCCAAAAATGGAATGGGCCATTTTCTAACCCCAGGTGAAAGATTTGGTTACCTAAGATAGGATATAATAGCGATGATGTTGTTGAGATATGAGCACTGGGAAATACTCTAAATGCTACCTTTCAATGTTGGGCTATGGTCGCATGTAGTATTGCCACTGAGGCTGTATGGTCTAAAAGCCAAGGTCGTGATTTTAAAAGAATGGAAAGAAATGATTACTCGAGCATTATCCATTATTGTTACCAGTGTGTCTGCACCAATCAACAATCCTTAGAAGATTGAAGCCTAGATAATAGGCAACCTCAAGAGGACCTATGAAATAAAAAAGTACGGGGAAAGTCAGATACTACAGATGCTCGGAATTTGATATTTTTAAAAGCTAATTTAAAAATTGGAAAGAGCAGCAAAACCATGAGGCTTCAACACAAGGCCTTCTTCATAAGCTGCCACTTTATGGATAACCTCACCTACTGATACGCCCCTAAAGTCCAGGTCGGAATGAATTCTTCTGTACGGAAATGGTTCTATGCATAAAATAAGTGGTGATAATGGGAATCCACCGGTAAGTCATCTTCAGAGGTCAGAGCGTTAAATGCCAACACAAATGTGTAGATAGGATATCACAAAAGTTACAATATCATATTAACTTTGATATCTCCAATTCACTAAATGATGGGAGAGAGAGTCATCTGCCTCAGTGTCAGACTCAGATTGGGCTAGGACATTTACGTTCCCGCACAAATTGTCGGTGGCTTGTGCCGTGCAGGAAAGAAATTTCAATTTGCTCACTAGGTGGTACAGGTGTGTTGACCTCATCCATGTCATATCCATCCAACAGTATTAGACTCCTGCTGGTGCTGTGGCTCCGGAAGAGGTACTGTCCTTCAAGTATAATGGGAGTGCCCGACCATTCGGCCTTTCTGGGATGTAATTTTTCAGATATAGGAGCAAGTAACACACAGGCTGTTTGTTGCATCACCTAAATTAGCTTCACTTTCCATTATTCAAGGCTCATTTACTCAAGTCATAAAAAGGTTTACTATGCCATTTCTTGACTACAGCATGAATTGTCATCCCTTGCCATTGGCGAACTCCCCATCCGCCTTCCATAGTGGAGTTTATTCAAGAGTTGAACTACTTAATACATATCAAGGAACTGGTAGCTGAAGAACCCCCTGACCCATGTAGAAATGTGGATTCCTAGAGATTGTGGATCTCTTTTCAAAACACTTCTGATTTCCTAAATTTATTGGGGTGATGTGATAAGGCAGACTGTTTTCCCTTCCCTCACCATTTTCCCTTATCCCTTTGAATTTTTCCCCTCCCTATCTACTTATGGCCCTATTTTTTAGCTTGTTGTTTTTTTCCTCTTTCATCTGTGTTCTTCTTTCTAGACATGTTATCGCTCTCTGAGGGCTCAGTCACATGGGAGTTTAGTCGCACGATTTTTTTGTTGTGTTCAAAAAATCGCATGACCTAAGCCGGCGGCACGGCGGGAAAAAACGCTGCTAGTAGCATATATCCGCACAAAAGGACTCGGTCACACGGGCGTTTTGACGCTCAAAAAGAGCACTGCTCGCTATCCTCTGCCACAGCTGTCACAGAGGAGCGCGATGTTCTCCCATTGAATTCAATGGAGCCAGGAATACAGCCAGCTCCATTAAAAGCAAAGGGTTGCCGGCAAGCACTGTAGTAATTTTCAGGGAAGGGCTTCAAATATAAGCCCTTCCCTGAAAACCATCCTTAAAAAGTGCAAAAAATAAAAAAATCTATACTCACCTCTCTGCAGCTGCCGGGGCTCAGCCGCATCCAGCGGGCTCCTCTCTTAAAATCTCTGCCTGCTGAATGGGCTGCCTCTGATTGGCTGAGCACTGTAACCAATCAGAGGAAGCTCTCAGCTATTGAATGACACCTAAGAGCTGCCTCTGATTGGTCACAGTGCTCAGCCAATCAGAGGCAGTCCATTCAGCAGGCGGAGATTTTAAGAGAAGAGCTGGCTGGATGCGGCTGTGTCCCGGCAGCTGCAGAGAGGTGAGTATAGATTTTTTTTTTTTACACTTTTTTAGGATGGTTTTCAGGGGTCAATCAGAGGCAGCACTCACCCATTCATGAATTTATGAATAGCTGCAAAAATAGTTAATCTATCCTGAAGTATAGTGCTGAGAAAAATGTGTAGTCTCTAACCTTGGGATTATCCTCCAAATATCTGTCAATTTATATTCATGTAAAATGTAATGCAATCTGGAAAGACTAGTATGACCTTGAGATGAATCTGTCTGAGGCTCAACAGAGAGATTAAAGTTGCCCCACACCCCCGTATTAAATTCCTCCAAGTCTGCCAAAACGTTTTCCAAAAAGGTAGCCTAACTGAAGTTGGAGAGATGGACTGCTGCTAGAGTATGGGCTCCATTGATCTCTATGGATCTCTATGGGAATGGGAAGTATGAGACATCTATAGCACAGATAAAACAGCTGGCCTGGTGACCCCCTAACACTAATTCAGGGGCCATAAAATCTTCACATCTTTATCAGTGGACTATTTAATTATTTATTTCTCTACTCATCCTGTTGTAGTATCCTTTCAAGCGCAAATTAATCACATCCATGTCTGTGCCTTGTCATAAGTATGTGTGTATATATATGCATGCCTCTTCGGATCTAGTCCATTTAGCCTTAGGAAGGACCTTGAGAGATTTGAAAGTTCGCTATAACATCATGTATTTTTGTTAGCCATTAACAGTTATTATATCTACCAGTTTACTTGGTTTCTCTTGCTGGGAACAATCACACAGTACACAATAGTACACACTATGAAGTCATAGTAAAGCGTTATTACACATGGTGATGTCATAGTACATGATAATACACACTGTGCAGTCATAGTAAAGCTTTACTGCAACTGATGATGTCACAGTACATGCATGTATAGTTGCGTTTTCGATTCACATCAATTAGAACCAATGCTTTCTAATGAAAGCTGTCACATGTTTGTTTTTTACATGCAAACAAAATTCACACCTGCAAAAAATAGGACAGCATCTCACAATTCGCACACGATCCTCAAATTTGCACAAATAGTGCGGCCTCATTGAAAGCAATGGGAGAGGATCGCTATCCTTTGCTGTGGCTGTGACTGCTGCAGCAGTGGATTCTTTGCATGTAAAATGCCTGGATGCTGTCACATCCAGGGGTTTTACCTTGTTATCATTGGGGCCGGCGGGAGTACATCGCACTCCCCTGCCACAGTTGTGACAGCTGTGGCAGAGGACTGTGATGCTATTCCATTGCTTTCAATGGGGCCGGCGCTACTGCCACCCTACTGAAAGCAATAGGATGAAGTCAACCGTTACATTAACTGTCATTGAAATATAAGCCCTACCCCGAAAATCATTCCCAGCTGTTAAAAAAATAATAATTCACCTAGAAGTGCTGTCCGGCTCTTTTCCCCATCCCCAACAATCTTCATCTGTATTCTGGTGGCCAGGGATTGAAAAATCCCACCTCCAGAAAGCACTGCCTCTGATTGGCTGAGAGATGTGACCTATTGGAGCCAGCGCTCAGCCAATCATAGAATGACAGCTGAGGTGAAACCGCTGGATGTGATAGGATCCAGGGGTTTCACATCCAAGGAATCCCCTGCTGCAGCTGTCACAGCCGCAGCAGGGGGTAGCGATAAGACCACACTTTATGTGCGAATTTAAAAACGTGTCCGCCGCTTTGGTCACGCAATTTTTATACACATGTTTTGTAAATTATTTCCCGCACCTATACATGCCGGAAAAATTTGCTCGTCTGACTGAGCCCTAAATTGGTACAAATGGAAACTACCGCTCATTCTGCAAAAATCAATACTTCACAATATAACTGGTTCCACAAAGAAAACAAGGCCTCCTATGACTAAGTCAATGAAATGCCTGGTCATTAAGCTGCAAAATCAACTGGTCACTCAGAGGTTAAACAGTAGGTTTTATGTTTTAATGGTTTTTTATATAAAATTAGGGGAATGCTGTAAAAGAAAGCTATACGCACCTCTTTCACCCATCCTGCCGCTTTGGTCCCTATACTTCAGATGGTCACATTAGTAACAAGCAGATCCATATCTATCAAATATCTCTCCTTGGAGAAGAACAATAGAGAAAATGTGGAGCAATAAAAGAAATGTTTATAATTTGATGAATCCCGGAATTACAATCTATGCAAATATTATGTACATGTACACGGGACAAGAAAACGGTTGACGTTTTTCATGATCCAACATATAGAATTTCATCATAGGCTAAATTGGAAGAAGACAATTTAAGTGACACTTCATAGAAAAACCTGTCATATGTTCTCTGTACATGTAGCATTGCTCATTGTTCAAACTGTCAACTTTAATAGACAGCATTTGTTACAATGAAATAGCACCCAATTACAATAATGCAGCTCTAACTTCCATTTCCCAGCCATTGTCACTTTATGTTGGCACAAAGCGTCAGTCATACAAGTGAGCGAAATAGGAGGGCAGAACGCGGTGTAGGATGCTGTCACTGAACACAAGGCTAATAATGTGAGGCTTAGAACTAAACAGATGGTAAACCAAGATGGCTGATGCAGAATCACAAACAATCTTTAATTAAGACAGTGCTCACATCACATGAAAGTCTAAGGCCTCAGTCAGACGGGCGATTTTTCGCACGATTTGCGCATGCGCATGCGTCTAGCGATTTTTTAAAACCATTGCTTTGCAATGGTATCGGACACATGAGCGCTTTTTATGCACTCGTCCGATGAATTCATGAATGGGTGTGAGTGAGACCTGCCTCTGATTGGCTCAGGCTGAGCCAATCAGGGGCAGGTCTGAGTCACACCCCCTTCACACCCACTGCAGGCCGGCCGCGCTGAACTCCGGCTGCCGGGACAAGGTGAGTATATATATTTTTTTTATTTTAACACATTTCTGGATGAATTGCAGGGAAGGGCTTATATATTTAAGCCCTTCCCGACAATTCATCCCGCGCTCGCCCGCAGCGCATTGCTTTCAATGGAGCCGGCTGTATTGCCGGCTCCATTGAATGCAATGCGCTGGACAGCTCCGGCCCGTTTCTAATGAAACGCGGCTAGGAGCAGATTTTCGGGCGATTTTTGGGCATCGGTCACGCGATTTGCGGATGCGCATCCGTCATGCGATCCGCAAATCGCGCGAAAAAACGCCCGTGTGACTAAGGCCTAAAGGAGTATTCCAAACATTTATTATCAATGACCTATTCTAAGGGGAGTCTAAAGGGGTATTCCAGATATTTATTACCGATGACCTATTCTAAGGGTAGTCTAAAGGGGTATTTGAGAAATTTACTATCAATGACCTATTCTAAAGATAGTCTAAAGGGATATTCCATACATTTATTATCAATGACCTATTCTAAGGGTAGTCTAAAGGGGTATTCCAAACATTTATTATCAATGACCTATTCTAAGGGTAGTCTAAAGGGGTATTCCATACATTTATTATCAATGACCTATTCTAAGGGTAGTCTAAAGGGGTATTCCAAACATTTATTATCAATGACCTATTCTAAGGGTAGTCTAAAGGGGTATTCCAGACATTTATTATCGATGACCTATTCTAAGAGTAGTCTAAAGGAGTATTCCAAACATTTATTATCAATGACCTATTCTAAGGGTAGTCTAAAGGGGTATTCCAGATATTTATCATCGATGACCTATTCTAAGGGTAGTCTAAAGGGGGTATTCCATACATTTATTATCGATGACCTATTCCAAGGGTAGTCTTAAGAGGTATTCCAGACATTTACTATTGATGACCTATACTAAGGGTAGTCTGAAGGGGTATTCCAGACATTTACTATCAATGACCTATTCTAAGGGTAGTCTAAAGGGGTATTCCAGACATTTATGATCGATGACCTATTCCAAGGGTAGTCTTAAGAGGTATTCCAGACATTTACTATTGATGACCTATACTAAGGGTAGTCTGAAGGGGTATTCCAGACATTTACTATCAATGACCTATTCTAAGGGTAGTCTAAAGGGTTATTCCAGATATTTATTATCGATGACCTATTCCAAGGGTAGTCTTAAGAGGTATTCCAGACATTTACTATTGATGACCTATTCTAAGGGTAGTCTAAAGGGATATTTGAGAAATTTACTATCAATGACCTATTCTAAAGATACTCTAAAGGGATATTCCAGACATTTACTATCGATGACCTATTCTAAGCATAGGTCATAAACAGTTGATTAGTGGAGTCTACCGTTTATGATCCCTGCAGATTTTCCTCTTTGACCAACAATGCTGATGTCCGGCCCCCCTGCAACAGACATCGAGTCAGAGGATCAACTAATCACCGGAATCCCAAGCAGGGGACCACTGCTGAACAACTATTGATGACCTATCCTGAAGATAGGTCATCAATAGTAAATCCCGGAATACTCCGTAAAAGTGTTGTGCACTTTGGAAAATGTTTTTTATTAGAAGTGCTTCGAAAACGAGGTGATAACAGGGTAGAAAACAGCACTCAACTAATTCTATCAGCTCCATTAAAATGAATGGAGCGTCAGCCTTGCATGCAGGATCTGCGCTCCATTCAATAATATTCCTGTAGTGAGGAGGAATGGGAAAATGGGATTTCCCATTCTCGGGCTCAGTGGGGGTCTCGGGGTGGCTTCACATGAGTGTGTTTTTGTGCGTGCATATGCGTGCACAGAAACACGTGTCTGTTAGAACCAATGCATTCCCTATGGTTTGTTCACATGTCCGTGTTTTACAGGCGTGCGCCTGTAAACATAGGACATGCGTGCAGCATAGGGAATGCACGCATTGTCTTTAATGGAGTCGTGGCTGCTGCCGGCAGCTCTATTGAAGACAATGGTCTGCCAGCACCCCGTAATTGTTTTTCAGGGAAGAGAGCTCACTTTTAGACCTTACTGCCTCTGTGAAGTGTTTTTCAGGGAAGAGCTTTAAATATAAGCTCTTCCCTGAAAAACAACAATTTTAGTGTAAAAAAATAAATATATACACTACCGTTCAAAAGTTTGGGGTCACCCATACAATTTTGTGTTTTCCATGAAAAGTCACACTTATTCACCACCATGCGTTGTGAAATGAATAGAAAATAGAGTCAAGACATTGACAAGGTTAGAAATAATGATTTGTATTTGAAATAACATTGTTTTTACATCAAACTTTGCTTTTGTCAAAGAATCCTCCTTTTGCAGCAATTACAGCATTGCACACCTTTGACATTCTAGCTGTTAATTTGTTGAGGTAAGCTTGTGAAATTGCACCCCACGCTTCTAGAAGCATCTCCCACAAGTTGGATTGGTTGGATGGGCACTTCTGGCGTACCATACGGTCAAGCTGCTCTCACAACAGCTCAATGGGGTTCAGATCTGGTGACTGCGCTGGCCACTCCATTACCGATAGAATACCAGCTGCCTGCTTCTGCTGTAAATAGTTCTTGCACAATTTGGAGGTGTGTTTAGGGTCATTGTCCTGTTGTAGGATGAAATTGGTTCCAATCAAGCGCTGTCCACTGGGTATGGCATGGCGTTGCAAAATGGAGTGATAGCCTTCCTTATTCAGAATCCCTTTTACCCTGTACAAATCTCCCACCTTACCAAAAGCAACCCCAGACCATCACATTACCTCCACCATGCTTAACAGATGGCGTCAGGCATTCTTCCAGCATCTTTTCATTTGTTCTGCGTCTCACAAACGTTCTTCTTTGTGATCCAAACACCTCAAACTTGGATTCATCCGTCCACAACACTTTTTTCCAGTCTTCCTCTGTCCAATGTCTGTGTTCTTTTGCCCATCTTAATCTTTTTCTTTTATTGGCCAGTCTCAGATATGGCTTTTTCTTTGCCACTCTGCCCTGAAGCCCAAAATCCCGCAGCCGCCTCTTCACTGTAGATGTTGACACTGGTGTTTTGCGGGTACTATTTAATGAAGATGCCAGTTGGGTACCTGTGAGGCGTCTGTTTCTCAAACTAGAGACTCTAATGTGCTTATCTTCTTGCTTAGTTGTGCAACGCGGCCTCCCACTTCTTTTTCTACTCTGGTTAGAGCCTGTTTGTGCTGTCCTCTGAAGGGAGTAGTACACACCGTTGTAGGAAATCTTCAATTTCTTAGCAATTTCTCGCATGGAATAGCCTTCATTTCTAAGAACAAGAATAGACTGTCGAGTTTCAGATGAAAGTTCTCTTTTTCTGGCCATTTTGAGCGTTTAATTGACCCCACAAATGTGATGCTCCAGAAACTCAATCTGCTCACAGGAAGGTCAGTTTTGTAGCTTCTGTAACGAGCTAGACTGTTTTCAGATGTGTAAACATGATTGCACAAGGGTTTTCTAATCATCAATTAGCCTTCTGAGCCAATGAGCAAACACATTGTACCATTAGAACACTGGAGTGATAGTTGCTGGAAATGGGCCTCTATTCACCTTTGTAGATATTGCACAAAAAAACAGGCATTTGCAGCTAGAATAGTCATTTACCACATTAGCAATGTATAGAGTGCATTTGTTTAAAGTTAGGACTAGTTTAAAGTTATCTTCATTGAAAAGTACAGTGCTTTTCCTTCAAAAATAAGGACATTTCAATGTGACCCCAAACTTTTGAACGGTAGTGTATATACTTACCTGTCCGCTGCTGCCGTATCCCCATGGTAATGAGGAACACATCAGCCGCATGCGGCAGATGTTTCCTTCATCCCCGCGAGGGAAAAGAATTCCCTGCTGCACCTGCCACATCTGTGACAGATGCGCAAAGGAATTCTAAATCCCTGCGGGGAATAAAGAGTTCCCTACTACAGCTGTCACTGATGACAGCTGCGGTAGAGAACCAAGCTGCCGGCAGAGGACGCGGCTGAACCCCGGCAGCTGAAGGAAGATAAGTATGTTTTTTCTTTTTTTATTTGCAACACTACTTTGCCTTGTTTTTCAGGGAAAGGCTTTAAATATAAGCAATTACAAGATGCCGGCAGCTTGGTCCTCTACCGCAGCTGTCATCTGTGACAGCTGTGGTAGGGAATTCTTTATTCCCCGCAGGGATGAAGAATTCCTTTGCTGCACCTGTCACATCTGTGACAGGTGCAGCAGGGAATTCTTTTTCTCTGCGGGGATGAAGAATACATCTGTCGCATGCGGCAGATGTGTTCTTCATCCCCGCTGGGGACACAGCAGCGGCAGACAGGTAAGTATATATATATATTTTTTTTTTTACACTAAAATTGTTGTTTTTTAGGGAAGAGCTTATATTCAAAGCTCTTCCCTGGAAAACAATTATGGGGTGCTGGCAGACAATTGTCTTCAAAGGAGCCACCTGCAGCAGCCGCGGCTCCATTGAAGACAATGCATACCTGCATACACACGTGTATTTGCACGCAGAGGGGTGCGTACATATATACTCACCTATGTACGCACACACACACACTCGTGTGAAGCCACTCTTAGAGGTCGAATCCTCACCAATCTATCACTTTTCACACATTCAGTGGATGAGTGTATATTGAAAAAAAACATGAAATAACTGGAATACCCCTTTAAGGTGCTGTCTGCTTCAGACTATGGCTTTTTATGAAAGGCCTGTGGAAATAAGCTGATTACAGTTGTATTGCAGCTTGGATGTCTGGTGACTGTTATTTAGGGAACCTGACAATTCAGTTGTCTTGCAGCTCAACAACAGGGGAAATGAATCACTACATACTGCCAAAGGAAATTAATTAGCTGCCCGCACTTTTGCAGCGTACGTGGTAAGTACATATGTGGCACAGTGATAGTGCAAACTCAGATCTGTCCTTGGGCCATCATTCACAGGAATCAACTGTATCTGACATCCCACAGTAAGAGCAGCTTCCCACGAGCGTATGTGCAAAACGGATGTGATGGTGCATTGACTTTGTGCCATAAACGTCGCGCACTTGTGTGTTTACTTGCACTTTTTAATGTACTATTTGCTCTGACCAGGACTATTAATATGGGCATGGGACACATCGTGCCCCGAGTTGAAAGGCTATTTAGCCTAATTAGTCCCTAGTGTGTTCTTTTCCCCGCAACATTTTTGTTTTGCGAGCGAATTGCACATCCAAAAGAGGAAATGTAAGAATGAACCCATTGAAAAAATTGCGTCTTATTCTTTGTGCATTGCGCACGCAAATACACACGCAAGTACACCCATGTAAAACCGCCCTAAGGCCAAGGGCACATAAACATATAAAAACTTATGTCTCCTCACTCACCTCTCAGGTGGCTTCTCACCCACCTTCTGGGTGCTGCCCTTGGGGAGAGATGATGCCACCCACCCCTGACCCACTCACGCGCTAGGTGTCTCCACGCACTTTTTGGGTGCTCTCCTTAAGGAGAGACGACACCCCTCTTGACCCACAGGCGTAGACAGACATTTGGTCCATTTTTTGATACATTGAAACTGAATCCGCCCGTGTGAAGGAGCCCTAACAGTCAGGATTACAGCCATCACTGTTATTAGCTGTTTAACCACTTAGATGTCATGGTAAATAGTAGCCAAAGGATCAGGCTAGGTGGACACATGCGCAACTACATCGGACAGCATATGGACACCCTTATAGTGGACATGGACGATGCACACGATGGACCACCGCATGTCCTTTTTCTCATCTATGAAACAGACAGGAATAGGACAAACGGTGAGTTTTTCATGCAGACCATAAGTCTATGTAAAAAAACATCCCTGTGTACCACCCCATAAGTTATTATCAGGCGGACGTGTACTGTATGTGGAAAATTCATGAAAATATGTCCTAGTGTGCCTAGCCTTAGACAAAGGAGAGGACTTCCTTCCTTCACCCCATCAGAAGGTCCGGAGGCGTGATGGCAGGTTGATAAGTTCTCATGGCAGTGAAGGGCAAAACAAAATCCCTGAGGCTGCTATAACTGAGACCTTATTAGACTTTGTAACGGCAGGCAATAATGCATTGGAATACATAGGCAATCCAATGCATTTGCTTTCAAACTAAAAATCATAAGCAAAAGTGCCCTAATGGGACATTAGTAAATAAAGTTCAATAAACTTTTGCACAAAAAAAGATACAAAAACAATACAAAATCTACACATTCTTAACGCCCCTTTTCATTGATTTAAAATGTTATTTGTACATCAGTGGAAATTCATGGTTGTCAGAAGTCATTGAGACAAAAACGAAAAAATGTACTGCGTAAAAAGTGTAATGTGTAAAATATAACATATCACAACACATATTAATCCAACGAACCACGCCTCATATACCGCGAGAGCTATATAATAAAACTGAGGTCACTTCTGCAAATCGAAATGAAGCTGCACATTTATTTCCAGTCTATTTCTTGGCGTTCAGACGGTCATTATATTGTAAGGTTTGTTTGATCCCGGCTCCTATTATGACGGAGATCTCCCACTACAAAAGCTCTTCCGTACCTTCTATTGAAAAATATCCCATTCAGTGCTCACATTCTAGTATTTTGGTTTTTTTTTTAACTTTTATTCGCTTTTTCAAGCATTATTCTTTTTTTTTTTTTTTTTGCAGCTTATTTCAAAATTATATTTATTCACACAATACATTTCTAAATGCTTTCAGTTACTTTTAAGTCATAGGACTCCAATAGAATTCCAAACTCGCAGTTGCAACAGGCGCAAAGCAAAGCAGCAGATAGAAGAGAACCTGAAAGAGAGCAATGATACCAAACAAAACACACAAATGGTCCATAGAGTTTTTGAGGGGATTTCTTAGCCCGTCAGAGCAAAGCCCGGCCGAGCTTAGTCAAAAACAGTAACGGCATGAAAATTAAACAGACAGGTGGAATAAGCACATACAAAAACCACATAGATAGAAAAGAGTTTATGCAAATGGCAGTAACTCAGAGAAACCTAGAGCATTTCAACAATGAGCCCGGCTTCCTAATCTAAGATGCATCTATAAACACTTTATCAATAAAGAAAAGCTAAATTTCTTTTTGTTTGTTTGGTTTTTTTTCTTCTTTTATGTTTTGCAAAGTCTTTTAAATTGTTTCTATAAAACTTTTTGAAAAACTTAAATTTACAAATCTAATTAATGGAAGAATGGATTTAAAATTACCCGAAGGATTTGAATAATATAAGAGACTTCAAAAACGTTGGTTTTTAACAGATACAGAAGAGCTGAGTTTGTTATTTCTTACACACAACAGTATCACTTACGCTACTGTACAAAAGTTTTAGGCAGGGGTGAAAAAAAATACTGCAAAGTAAGAATGTCTTCGAAAAAAGAAGTTTTTTTTTGTCAAGTACCAAAAGTGCAAAGTGAATAAACAAAAGAGAAATCTAAATCCCATCAATATTTGGTGTGACCAGCCTTGGCCTCCAAAAGAGCATTAATTCTTCTAGGTACACTTGCACACAGTTTTTGATTGAATTCAGAAGGGATGTTGTTCCAAACATCTTGAAGAGCTTAGAACAGATTTTCTGTGGATGTCACCTTGCTTAGATCATTCCTAGACCAACTTAATTATGTTGAGATCAGGGCTCTGTGGGGGCCATATCAACACTTCCAGGACTCCTTGTTCTTCTTTACCCTGAAGATAGTTGTTAACAACATTGGCCGGATGTTTGGAGTCATTGTCTTGCTGCAGAATAGGTTTGGAACCAATCAGACACCTTCTATTTTTGAAAAAAAGTTACTTGCAGCATTTTTTCCACACATTTCATAAGTTTGTATTTAAGCCCACTACTTAGCTACACGAAAAAATTGTGCAGTTCTAAAGAGTGAAAGCCATCACTGTTCAAAAAATATCTATAAGATGCTCATAGTATTGGGATTTCAGCAGGGTGCAAATATTTCAATGGTGTCTGGACAGTTCTTTTATGCGGACACAACTGATGACAATTTTGTGCATTAGTCCAGCATCCACAGCCTAAGGCCTCATTTAGATGAGTGTGTTTATGTGCGTACAATTGTGCGCACAAAAACACGCGCCTGTTAGAGCCATTGGTTCCCTATGGTGTGTTCACATGTCCGTGTTTTACAGGTGTGCAAACGCATATACCTGCAAAACATAGGACATGCATGAACCATAGGTCCGTGGTGCGCGTCAATATTTCCCGCGGGGAGTTCCGTTGTCACTGAACACTGTGACAGCACTGTCACAGTATTCAGTGACAAGGGTACTACCCACAGGGAGTAAAGAATCCCCTGCCACGGCTGTCACAACTTTGACAGCTGTGGCAGAGGGTCGCAATGTTCTCTGATGGCTTTCAATGGGGCAACCACTGCTGCCAGCAGCCCCATTGAGAGCAATGGACTGCCAGCAACTTCTGCAGTGATTGTAGGGGAAGGGCTTTAAATATAAGCCCTTCCCTGAAAAATCATCCCTGGCTTGTGTATAAAATAAAAAAATATATACTCACTTCTCCACCGCTGTCGGAGCTCAGGCGCGTCTAGCCGCTTGGGTCCACAGCACTGTAAAGAAGTTCTTTCAGCAGGCTGGCATTTAAAATCCCCACCTGCTGAAAGAGCTGTATCTGATTGGCTCAGCGCTCAGCCAATCACAAGCAGCACGCAGCCATTCATTGAATTCAATGAATGGCCAAGCGCTGTCTGTAATTGGCTGAGTGCTGTGACCAATCACAGGCAGCACTCAGCTGTCATTCAATGAATCGCTGAGTGCTGCCTGTGATTGGCTGAGCACTCAGCCAATCAGATACAGCCCTTTCAGCAGGGGGGGATTTTAAATCTCCGCCTGCTGCAAGAACTTCAATACACTGCCGGGAGATCAAGCGGATAAAGGCGCCTGAGCCCCGTCAGTGGCGGAGAGGTAAATATATATTTTTTTATTTTATTTTTACCCAAGCCAGGGATGATTTTCAGGGAAGGGCTTATATTTAAAGTCCTCCCCCAAAAATCACTGCTAGAGTTGCCGGAAGTCCATTGCTTTCAAAGGGGCTGCCGGCAGTAGTGGCAGCCCCATTGGACGCAACGCTGCATGGAGCTGCATTCACCCATGTTTTTGCACGTACGTGGGAGCATGGTTTTGTGCGCACCTATGTACACGTGAACACACGCTCGTGTGAACGAGACCTCAAATAGCTGGGCAGAAAAACACTTCATGTAAAGTTTTTCTATCTGGCACAGAGAGGAATCCAGCATTATAGTTACTGTGTTGAATGCCACGAACGATCTCTTAGAAAAGTATAGCATCACTACAGACATCAGTTTCACTCAGGCATTTGACTAGCATGCTGGAGTGAACAAAAACCTGATGACGGACGCATGGGAACCCAGGCTTAGTAGATGCCTATACACACTCACCAAGAGTGACATTCAAAATGCTCACCATAAATAAATTAGATATGCCTTTAAATATCCAAGAGGCCTCACTCACTTGCAGCCACAGAACTTGGGTGGCGAAATGAGTCGCATAGTGCCTATTGAGCTATCTGGTTTGAGACGATCTAATTAGTTTATGCCATTGAATTACAATACAACGAGCATGGTATGATTGATTTTGCAGTTGCACACCTGACTGTATATGAATATGAAGCATCACATGAAATGTGTGTGCCTGAAGAAACTGCAGCCATGCCCTTGGTCAATCTGGCCAGGACGCACTATAATTTGCACACTTTTGAAGTCTCTTTGATAAGGAGGGAACACCCTCGGACTCACAATACTATGAGGACGTAAGCATACTCTAAATAGTCACTTTACTAGAAACACCCATCTACTCTAGTAGCGTGTTGGTTGTCCTTTCGCCTTCCAGACCACAACAATACATTTGCCAAAGCATAGTTTCGACTATCAGTGGTTTCAAAGAAGGGCAACTAAATTAATAAACGGAATGAGAGGACTGGAATACCCAGAGAGGCTATTAAAATTGGGATTATTCACCCTGGAAAAAAGAGGGTTAAGGGGCGATCAAATAACCATGTATAAATACACGAGGGGACAATACAAGGGTCTCTCCCATGATCAGTTTATACCCAGGACTGCGACTGTGACAAGAGGGCATCCGCTACGTCTAGAGGAATGGAGGTTTCATCACCAACATAGAAGGGGGTTCTTTACTGTAAGAGTAGTGAGACTCTGGAACTCTCTGCCTGAGGACGTGGTGATGGCAGAATCGCTAGAGGAGTTTAAGAGGGGACTAGATGTCTTTCTAGAGTTCTATGATATTACAGGATAGAGACATTAAATAACCAGCGGGTTGTTAATCCAGGTCTTGGAGTAAGGTAGGAAATTTCAAAATGTTGATCCAGGGATTATTCTGACTGCCATTATGGAGTTGGAAAGGATTTTTTTTCCCCAAATGGGCTAAATTGGCTTTTGCCTCATGTTGTTGTTTTTTTTTTGCCTTCCTCTGGATCAACAAGGGTGAGTGGAAACAGGCTGAACTAGATGGTCATTGTTTCCCTTCAGCCTAACATACTATGTTACTATGTAGGTGTTGAAATCGTTCCATGGGAATATTCGAACGAAGATGTGCAGAGAAAACATTTCCCACACCATAACCCCACCAGCTGGAGCTATGGACAGCTGACAGGAAGGGTTCATTGATCCATGCTGCTTGTGCCAAATTCTGACCCTCCCATAAGCATGGTGCAACAGAAGACTAGATTCATCTGACCAGGCTATATTTTTCCACTACTCAGTGATGCAATATTTGTGCTTTTTTTTCCCATTGGAGTTTTGTTTTTCTGTTTCTTTTAAAGGGACCTGTCATGACCTTTGAGCCCCATAAACTACATAATGAGGCTCAAGGTCAGAGAACAGGCAGTCTATGGAGTGGTGTTTTATACTATTAGGTACCCCACTCCTGCGCTGTCATGACAGTAGAGTGACTCTTTTCAGGCCGCTCTGTGCACACACTATGCCTTCGAGATGAATGACTAAAAAGGGTCACGCTGCTGGCGCCAAGTGGGTATACAACACCACTCTCTAGACTCCCTATTTTCTGACCTTCAAGCCCCATTATGTAGTTTATGGAGCTCAAAGGTCATGACAGGTTCACTTTAAACAGCAATGGCACTGGAACTGGTCAACTGCTGTTATAGCCCAACCATTCTAAGGTAGGACAAATTGTGCATGTTGGCTAAAGTATCAGCATTATATTCAGATACAACTTATTTGAGCACCTGTTTGTCAGAAATATTTCTGATATTCTGATCTGACTCCTTTCATCGATGAGTTGTTCACATCCATAGGATTCCCTTTTGCTGGGGTTTTCCTCGATCACACCATTCCTGGATTCCCAGAGAAAATGTCAGGTATCTCTAATAAAGTGGTTATTTAGTGAGTACATTTATATACGGGGTTATTCAAAAAGGAGGAGCAGATTTGGGTATTTAATTACAAACTACAAAAGAGAGGAACACAATCTGCACATCACTGAAAAAGAGGAAGAGTCTAAATTGTTTATGACATACCGGTAAGTTCTATTTTCTGCCATGTCGCAGCACTTTTTTATAAGATGAGTGAGCGACCAGTCATTTTCTGTTTATATATGCAACCAAGTTGCACAAATATTCGGTGCCACTCGTAAATTTGCTTGTGACGAGGCGGCTGTTTTTGGAATTGACGTTAAAAGTCACATAGCACTTCAACTATGGGTTCACACTGTCATCATTTTCGTATTAACTGTAAATAACAAGAAACAGCGCTGCGATGTGGCAGAAAATGGAACTTACCGGTATGTAATAAGAATGTTGATGCTTCCTCTTTTCAGTGAGGTGTGAATTGTGTTCCTCTCTTTTGTAGTTTGTTTGTAATTCAATCTCTAAATCTGCTCTTTGTTTTTGAATCAGGGCTCTTTCACACGAGCGTATATCGGCTGCCGTTATTAAAGCCGGCTGATATATGCTACGATCTGATGCATTGGATTCCAATTCATCAGATCACATGGCCGTATTCCAGTGGTATAAAAGTGCCCAGCTGGGCCAATATAGCGTCGGGTGCTTTTACGTCGTGCTGAAAAGATAGTCCTGTAACTATCTTTCCGTCCGGAATACGTCGGCCCCTGCATGGGCTCCTATGGGAGCCAATGACAGTAGCCAGAGAAGGGAGGTGGGAAGGAGTTTAGCAGCGTGACCGCTAAACTCCCTTCCTCTTCTCTCCTCCTCTCAACTCCCACTGCTGGCTGAAGGACAAGGGGCGGGAAGGGGGCAGGAGCTTAGCTCCGCCCCATCCGACCCCCCTTCTATTGCAAACAGCCGGAGGGGAGGAGAGAGGAGGTGAGTTGGCGAGGGGGAGGGAAGGCAATGGCATGGCGACCTCGGCGTATATGCGCCAGGCCCATGCCATCTGAATGGGCGCACAAATGTTAGATTTGTGTGCCCATTCACGCATTATTACGGCACCGGCCGACGCACGTAAAAATGCCTATGACCGTGTGACAGAGAGCTCAACCTGTATGCATACAATGTATTAGACTAATTCACTTTAAGGCCAGGCTCACAAGACTATAATTCACTGTGTACTGTGCGAGAGGCGGTATGCTGCAAGTACACAATGACATTGTGTACTTGCGGGACGCCGATCACCATGGACTATTTTGTATGCACACTTAATACATGCCAAGATAGAACATGCTGCAATTTTTCTTGCGTGTGTATTTCGCGCCATATGTGTGAGCAGCAACGTGGGATTGGTGCAGTGTGTTATGCACGCAAAACACGCATGCGTAATATGCTGTCACCCTCGGCTCGAAGGAGCCCAGCCTAAATGACAAATTCAACTCTACTGTATCTTAATGGACAAAAGTTCTATTCTGCTTTCATTTATTGCTGTCCACTGAAATGACTCATCAGAGTAGAGAAAAATGTAATAACACCAAAATAGCAAATTTTCTTTCACCAAGAACATTCTGGTGTAACATGAGCATGAAATGAGGCTTCTGGCGCTTCATCAACTATCTGTTTACTATGGCTCACTGTAATGTTGAATAGCAAATATTTGGTTGGCAAAATAACTAAAAAGAGGAGTTTCCACAGAAAGAAACCGATGCAACATACTGCAGTGAATTATAAGTCAGTGGGGTCATGTGTGACCTTTATTGTATTTTGGTACACAAAGGCTTACTGAAGTTTCCTCGATTTTTAAACGCTAATTAGTTTTTTTTCTTTAATTTAATCTTAATTTTTATAATCTATTTATAAAGAATAGTAGTTCAGAGCAAGAAATCTGTAACTTCACTGTACCAATCAGATGTCCAATATAGATGTGACACATGGAGCTTGTTATTCATTGGGAGCATCTCAGATACTTTGTGTGCTTCTGTATGCTCCCTGAGTATAAAGCCATTTACAGAGCTATTGCTTCTATGGGAGAATATTTCTGCAACATGTAATGTAATGGAAATAAGGGAGATGAAACAATACCTCTGCAGCGCCATCTATTGGAAGGCAGCATTCCTGCAAGTCAGTGTCAAACTCTTTATACAAGACTTGTAACAATGATGAGGAATTGAAAGCCAAGTCAGAATCCATACACAGACAGCTGTTTCGGGGTGTTTGCTCCTCATCAGTATGTAGTAGGTTTCTGGTTTGGCTAGCAAGAGTCTGCAGAGGTGTTGTTCCATCTCCCTTATTTGCATATTACCCAGAGGAACATGGATGGCCTTATAAGTCTCCTCACTCTCTCACCTTCTAGGTACTCTCCCTAAGGAGAAGAGATAGCATTTCTGTAATCTAATGGAACATGGTACAATTCTATTTCACTGTCACGCACCCTATAATTCACTCTATTTGAGTGCATATAAACTGGTATAATGTAGTATGGCACGAAATGGAAATTTTGAAAATGCTGAAATCTAAGTAGGGGCCAGCTGTACCTTTTATCTGTCGCTCCGGACCCTCTTCTTCGTCCCATGCAACTAGCAATCTGTGGCTGTGTTCACATGCATCACTTCCGCAGTAAACACAGCAGCAGACTGGTACCTACAACTCCCAGCATGCATAGAGCTTGTTAACCGACCAGTGCTGTAGCTCCGCCCACAGCTCACGGGTCCGGAAACTTACTGGCACCAACCTCTATCTCACTCAGAGTGCCAGAGAAAGCTGCTGAAGCAGGGAGACAAGACCTTCTAGTACTCTAAGGCCGCCTGTACACGGACGGATTGACAATGCAGAATCGGGAGCAGTGTCCGCCCTCAGATTCCTCAGCAAATACCGCCCATAGCATGCAAAGGAAAAGTGATTTTTTTTTCCTGCACATGAGTGGAAATGAATTGCAATTTTCTGCTCACGGAGGAAAAATCACAGCATACTCTATTTTTAGTGGGATTCCATGCAGACGGCTTCCATTGAAGTCAATGGCCGGACCATCCCCAGTATAGATCTCGAAGACTCCTGACAGGTCCATGGGGTCACCAGCCGGGCACAGGGTCGGATTCTGCTGCAGAATCCCACATGGGGAATCCAACCCATTCGTGTGCAGGCAGCCTTTAAACTGCACATGAACAATACAGCGCAGTTCTATTACTCTTGTCCTCCCATCATGCACTGCTCACAGGATATTGAATGCTAAGGACAGGAGAGGAAGTAGTAAATGCAGACAGAATGTCAGAGGAAATAGAGATATTTTTTGAGGAAAGGGTCACGTGATGTAGAGAGAAAATGAAGAAAGTAGCCAGACCCGGTACAGTGCACCTATTACAAATTGACTCACTGTGATGATATACACTAGTAATTATTATGACATTATAGTAGCAGTGTTTCTGGTGGCACCTCACACTCACAGTAGCTTGATTACCACACAAGACAAACATAGCTTGGCTCCTGCCACAGCAGTGACATCACCACAGGTCCTTCAGCCCACTGGATCTCTGTGGTGGTGGTAGGTCAGTGAGTTCTGTCAGGACTGCTGAGTTGTGTCTTCTGAGATAATAACGGCTTAGTTGTATTCTCAGTGTGTTATTTTTGTCCTCCCCTTCCCAGAGCCCTAACTGTGTTGTTCTTCTGTCGGTCAGACTCTGTGTTTTATATATGTTGTAGGACCTTCGATGGCGTCCCCAGGGGGCGGAGCGATGACATAACCAGGGGTGGAGCATAAAAATCACTCACACGCATACATACAGACATGTGGTCATTAGTAGTTTGATAAGATTTTAAAATGTTAGTCTGCACCCAGAATACTCCTTCAAATTAGACAATCTTTTTCAGAATGTGGCACCTGGGGGTGAACAGCTTATAACCCTGGGTCCCACTACCGGCACCCCTGGAAAACATCTGTTTTTGTCAGAGGAAGCCATAGTCCTTTGGATATTTACCCTACAGTAATATAACAAGATGGTGAATAGCCATGATGTAATACAAGGATGCCACAAAGTGCACCAGAACGGGAGCCACTTTTACAGAGCAGCTCTTTGTTGCAAGGTCATAGAGGACATTCCTGAGCATGGGACCCATCTATATAACATTCAGATGTCCAAATAGGGCATTTAAACAGGGCTTGTAAGCTTGTCACAAGTCATTAAATGATGGACCTATTATCTTTGGATCCACCTTTAGGCTGGGAGCACTTAGCTGTGGGTTTTGGAGTTGCTTTGCCACACGCTTTTCCATTGCGGCCTGCTCCTCCATAGAGAGGAGCGAGGCCGCAACAGAAAAAAAAAAGAATGGACATGCTGCGTCCCGGAAATCCGTGCCGCAGCACTGGCTAATGCCGGCTTTGACATGACGGATTGTCCGCCCGGGGTGGACGAGATTTTTGACAAACCTTGTCCACATGGTTGGCCAATCCCAGGAAACTCTGCGGCAAATCCGCCCCATGTGAACCCAGCCTTAGACTTTAACCCTTTCCAATCCACTGTCTGACGTCTGAAGACATTCTGTTCTAGGGCTGTACAGCTCCGATGTCGGAGGACGTCCGGCCAGGTATTCTTACTGTATATTATTGGCCACTCTGTTGTCTGGGGCCTCTCCAGAATGTCCAATACCGCAGTACTGGCTCTAGCCAGCAGATGGTGCCATTGTATAATGGCAGAAAGAGAAAGCTCCCTAGAAAACCCTGAATCCAAAATTGGATTGCAAAGGGTTAAATAGTTAGGTATAACATTTTCAAAGTGCTAAAATTGCATAATTATTCATTGTACTGCATTTGTTTTCCTGGTATCACTACTAAAATATATGCTGAACATCTCTGTAGCAGAGGTGTTCAGGGGCAGCTGGGGAACTCAAAATCTAAAAGTGGTCTCATATTGTAGGTGGGTCCAAAATACTACCAGAGGGGCACAGAAGAATTACCTGATGCTGGATCCATGCTTTGAGATGTCATGCATATGTTCCTCTGGGTCTGGCTGAGCTGACCACAGCACACTGTTGCACCGGCTTAGCTTTTTATCATGCTAAAAAATAAGCAGAGGGGAATATTTAAATTAGAAGAGATGCCGCAAATGCTGTATGAGGACACAGGTGCCAGCACCGCCTCTACACTATGCAGCCACTCTGCCTCCTACAATAAACGAAATGCATGTACCCTACAGCTATTAAAAGATTGTGCTTTCCTTGGACTTCTACCTCTATCTGGATTTCTTGGTCCAAGGGAGTGGCTTCCTCTATCCAGGAGTTTACCACCCCCCTCCTTCGTTTCCATGTAAGTGTACGGATCCATCACTTATTGTTCCTTATGAGCGCAGAGAATTTTTTCATTTTCTACTTTCACTATCTGTTTGTACCCATCTTTTCTATAAATTTGGGTCCTTCTCGTGCCGCTCTCCCATGATGTGGATGCCCTGTGGGACATAAGGATGACTGACTTTTTGCTGAGCCTGCCAGGACTTCAGGTGCTAGCAGGTCAGTTCCTCTTCCCTTGGGCCACCCATCCTTCCCTCCCGCTTGCACCAGGTAAGCCCTATTCTCTTATTTTAGGGATTTTCCTAAATTATTATTATGACATATTTGTTAAGGCGCTGTCCTCCTCACTTGTAATTTTCTAAGCCAACAGGAGATTAGGGTCAGTACCAAGTGCTCCATGTTGCATCAACCCTAATTCGGCTGCAATAAGCCTACTGGAGTGAGGTGGGTCCCGGCATTTGCCCATGTACTGACACCAGCCCTGCCTGAGCAGATTGGCCCATGAGCTGACCGGCCTACCAGGATTTACCTCTGTAGAGACTATAGCCAATCCATCTCTGTATACATTGGTATATCTTTCATTTCACTGTATTGAAAAGCATAGTTGATTGTGAAACTTTCTTCTCAATGGAAGTCACTCAGGGAAATATTGTCCACAACATCATGGGATGTATTTGCATATGTCTTTAGACTTTCACGGTGTATACTCAAATCATATTTTTAAACCCTTAGTGCGCTAGGACATATATTTACATAATGGGGGCCCACTTCATACTCAGCAGGTGCTGGCTGTCTTTTTATAGTGGATAGGATTTAAAATGCTCCGATGTCCCAAATGACCCCCTTGCGATGAAATTGCAAGGTGTCTTTTGGTTGTCACACCAGCTAAGGGCCTTCTAAAGATTCCAAAGGCTACCATGAAATTGTCTGTCAGAATACAGTATAATGCAATACTACAGTATTGCATTCTACTGAATGAGCAATATTGATCACGAGTTCAAGTCCCCTGGGAGGACAAAAAAAATAAAAATAAGTGAATTTATTCTTATTATTCTAAACAATAAAGGATAATAAAAGTGAAAAAAACGTTCCCCAAATATATAATAAAGAGACAAAACAAATGAAAACAAGTCCGATCTATCAAAGTACTGCATTATTTATTCAACATACTGAACGTCCTCAGAAAAAAGATCCAAAGCACCAGAATTGCACTTTTTTTATCATCTTATCTCCAAGAAAAGAATTAATAAAAAGCGATCTAGAAGTTGTATGGACTCCAACATAGTAACAATATTAACTCCAGCACATTTTACAGAAAATGAGCCCTCACACACCTACATCGATACTTATGGCTGTCAGGAAATGGTAACAGCAAATCATTTTTTTCAAAGGAATTTTATTTTTTTAATTCAGTACAGCAAAAATCTATAATTTAAATTCTGTAACAGCTGTGGCAGAGAAGAACGATGTTCGCCCATTAAATTCAATGGAGCCGGCAATACAGCCGGCTCCATTGAAAGCAATGGGCTGCCGGCGAGTGCGGGATGAATTTTCGGGGAAGGGATTAAAATAGAAGCCCTTCCCTGAAAAGCATCCTGAAAATGTGTAAAAATAAAAAAAAAGTGTATACTCACCTTTTTGCTGCAGCCGGAGTTCAGCCGCGTCCGGCCGGCAGTTCTCCTGAACTACTCTCTGTAGTATTCAGCAGGCAGGGATTTAAAATCCCCGCCTGCTGAATGGGCTGCCTCTGATTGGTCACAGCCCTCAGCCAATCAGAGGCAGCTCTCACTCACCCATTCATGAATTCATGAATGGGTGAGTGAGTGCTGCCTCTGATTGGCTGAGCGCAGGGACCAATCAGAGGCATCTCTCAGCTATTGAATGACATCAATGATTGGGAATAGGAAACCAAGCCATTCCCAATCAAAGCTTGGCTTCCTATTCCCAATCATTGTTAAGACTTGTTAAAAAGTGACATTAATTTGAAGGAAAGCTGCCATCCAATTGGTGGCGCTGCAGAGGTATGGTTCCATCTCTCTTATTTGCAATAATAAGACGTAATAGTATTGTTCTAGCAACAATACAGCAAACAATGTAACATGCATAGCATCGACAGATCACTTCCTGCTAAATCAGTTAATGTCCATGTCATAATAGGAGAAATATATTTGAGGACTTGCCCTCCGGAGAAAATGAACCGTCGCGTGACACTTTATACTATCAAAATGTTGCACGCTGTTTGGGTATTTCCTCTAACTTCTGCAAAACCTAACTGTGCATTCTGTTATACCTTACTGATGAATGGCGAATGGTGTAATTGGAAGACCAAAGTCAGGCTTTTCAAAGTAAACACGATTATACTAAAAAGCTTGTATAGAGTTTCCAGCGATAAGTGATTTGCAGGGAGGGGAAGGAAAGTCTTCTTTTTCGGCTCTATGGCGAGTGTGTCAATGAGGCCAGAAGCATTTCTCACTGATTTAATAACCCATCAGAGCATTTAAGTCTTTTCCTATTTTTTAAGTACATTTTGTCAGACAAATGAAATGGAAAATCAACATCATCTTTTTATGAGTTGATTATGTGTAATGGACCCTTCACAAGTGCAGAATCTCTTCTCCTTGTACCGCACATTATCCAATCACTGAACATCTTAGCACTAGAACCCATCTCATTTTCATCCCATTTATTAAGGATTCCCTCTACAATGCTCCAACATGACAATCTGATTTTTTTTTTTTATTCCAAAGGAGCATTTGCAAGGTGAAAGATTGATATTCTGCAAAATATTTTACTTGTCATCAGTTTTCTCTTCTAGCAGTCTGAGACGGAGTATGACAGATTGATTCAGTCATCATATTTTAAACAATGGAGTGGCTGCACTCAAATCCTTGACCACACTGCTCCCAAGTGGCTTCTCGCAAGAAGCGGAGAAGAAGAAATCTATTCCTTGTAGTATAGGCGTATTCAAATATTTAATTGGATTTATGTATCATCCATGCCGACTAAATATGATACAAAAAAATGCTAAAAAAATAAAATATGTTTTTGTTATTTTTGGTGAAAAAAAAATTATGGAAATATTTGCTATAAAATAAAGTTTAATTGGCAAAGTTTAAAGTGAAGATCTATTTTCGAGATGATTTATACAGTATAATAGAATATAGATTAATTAAAGTTATTCTGCTCGATGCCCAAATTTACATCCACTACTCAAAATTAAACTTTTACAAGCTGGAGTGATTTAAGTATCGGGCGAGAGAACAGCTGCTGAGAAATCCAATTCTCCACGCCTTTTCTTAATGTGCCAAGAGCAGAATACAAGCAGTTTACTGTTATAGAGTATTACGGGCAGGCCCGCCATCAGGGCTGTACAAATGATAAAGGAGTCAAGGGTCAAAGGCTAATGAGTCTGCGAAAGGGGCCAGCATGCACCTGTTGGCTACCACCCATGGGTTTGTATATACATTATAGATAGCCAGATATGAGATAGATGGATGGATAGATAGATAGATAGATAGATAGATAGATAGATAGATAGATAGATAGATAGATAGATAGATAGATATGAGCTAGATAGATAGATAGATAGATAGATAGATAGATATGAGATAGATAGATAGGAGATAAATAGATAGAGAGAGATATGAAATAGATATATATGAGATACATAGAGAGATAGATAGATAGATATGAGATAGAGAGGGAGAGATGAGATAGATAAATAGATAGATAGATAGATAGATAGATAGATAGATATGAGATAAATAGATAGAGACATATGAAATAGATAGATATATATGAGATACATAGAGAGAGAGAGAGAGAGATATAGATAGATAGATAGATAGATACATAGATAGATACATAGATAGATATGAGATAGAGAGAGAGATATTAGATAGATAGATAGATAGATATGAGAGAGATAGATAGATAGATATGAGGTAGATAGATGGATGGATAGATAGATAGATATGTGATGGATAGATAGATAGATAAATAGATAAATATGAGATAGATAGATAGATAGATAGATAGATAGATAGATACATAGGAGATAAATAGATAGAGAGAGAGATATGAAATATATATATATATATATATATATATATGAGATACATTGATAGATAGATAGATAGATAGATAGATAGATAGATAGATAGATAGATATGAGATAGAGAGGGAGAGATGAGATAGATAGATAGATAGATAGATAGATAGATAGATAGATAGATAGATAGATAGATAGATATGAGATAGATAGATATGAGATAGATAGATATGAGATAAATAGATAGAGACATATAAAATAGCTAGATATATATGAGATACATAGAGATGTAGATAGATAGATATGAGATAGAGAGAGAGATAGATATGAGATAGAGAGAGGGAGATATGAGATAGATAGATAGATAGATATGAGTTAGATAGATATGAGATAGATAGATAGATAGATAGATAGATAGATATGAGATAGATAGATAGATAGATAGATAGATAGATAGATAGATAGATATGAGGTAGATAGATGGATGGATAGATAGGAAGATAGATATAGATAGATAGATAGATAGATAGATAGATAGATAGATAGATAGATAGATATGAGATAGATAGATAGAAGATAAATAGATAGAGAGAGATATGAAATAGATAGATATATATGAGATACATAGAGAGATAGATAGATAGATATGAGATAGATAGATATGAGATAGATAGATAGATATGAGATAGATAGATAGAGACATATGAAATAGATAGATATATATGAGATACATAGAGAGAGAGAGAGAGAGAGAGAGAGAGAGATATGAGATAGATAGATAGATATGAGAGTGATATATAGATAGATAGATATGAGGTAGATAGATGGATGGATAGATAGATATGAGATGGATAGATAGATAAATAGATAGATATGAGATAGATAGATAGATAGATAGATAGATAGATAGATAGATAGATAGATAGGAGATAAATAGATAGAGAGATATGAAATAGATAGATATATATGAGATACATTGAGAGATAGATAGATAGATAGATAGATATGAGATAGAGAGGGAGAGATGAGATAGATAGATAGATAGATATGAGATAGATAGATATGAGATAAATAGATAGAGACATATAAAATAGATAGATATATATGAGATACATAGAGAGAGAGAGAGATAGATAAATAGATAGATATGAGATAGAGAGAGATATGAGATAGATAGATAGATTGATGTGAGTTAGATAGATAGATATGAGGTAGATAGATAGATAGATAGATATGAGGTAGATAGATAGATATGAGATAGATAGATAGATAGATAGATAGATAGATAGATAGATATGAGGTAGATAGATGGATGGATAGATAGATAGATGGATAGATATGAGATGGATAGATAGATAGATAAATAGATAGATATGAGATAGATAGATAGATAGATAGATAGATATGAGATAAATAGATAGAGAGAGAGATATGAAATAGATATATATATAAGAGATACATAGAGAGATAGATAGATAGATCGATAGATAGATAGATAGATAGATAGATAGATAGATAGATAGATATGAGATAGAGAGAGAGATGAGATAGATAGATAGATATGAGTTAGATAGATAGATAGGAGGTAGATGGATAGATAGATAGATAGATAGATAGATAGATATGAGATGGATAGATGAATAGATGGATAAATAGATAGATATGAGATAGATAGATAGATAGATAGATAGATAGATAGATAGATAGATAGATAGATATGAGATAAATAGATAGAGAGAGAGATATGAAATATATATATATATATATATATATACATATATGAGATACATAGAGAGATAGATAGATATGAGATAGAGTGAGAGAGATGAGATAAATAGAGAGACATAGATATTAGATACATAGATAGATAGATAGATTTGAGATAGATATAGATAGATAAATTGGTAGATAGATAGATAGATATGAGATACATAGAGAGATAGATAGATAGATAGATAGATAGATAGATAGATAGATAGATAGATAGATAGGAGATATATAGATATAAGATAGATAGATAGATAGATAGATAGATAGATAGATAGATAGATAGATAGATAAATATTTAGATTGAACGATTTAGGTATAGATATATCTGCAGTGCTTTGCGAAGATATTCACCCCCTTCATGCTTTTCCTGTTTTGCTGCATTACGAACTGGAATTAAAACAAATTTGGGGGTTTGTAATTTTTGTTCACACAACATGCCGACTACATTGAAGGTACAAAATTGAACCAAGCAATAACGAAGGCAAAAAAATACAGATATGTTTAATGCATTAAAGTATTGATGGCCTGAGAGTCAGTACCTTCTGAAGCCCCCATTTGTTGCAGCTACAGATGGGTTTTGTCTTTTTTAGCCTAACACATCTAGACACTGGGATTTTAACCTATTCTTCCAGGCAGAACTGCTCCAACTTTTTAAGTTAGTTGTGTTGTGTTGGTGTCCAGCCGTCATGTCACAGATTCTCCATGGGGTCCGAGATGTGAAACTGCGATAAAATAATATGTAGAGTGCAAATGCTGCAATTTAACTTTAACCCCTTAGTGCACTAGTATGTATTATTATGTTCTCGGTGCATGGAGTTTGTATAAAGCTCGATCAGGAGTCGAGGCCACTCCACACACTGCTGCTGTAAGCTGTCTTTGACAGCTGACACCTGGCTGCAACAGCCATGATCAGGGTTCACGCCAAATGCAGCTGTTAACTAGAGATGAGCGAACGCGTTCGTCCGAGCTTGATATTCGTGCGAATATTAGGGTGTTCGGGATGTTCGTTATTCGTGACGAACACCATGCGGTGTTCTGGTTACTTTCACTTCCTTCCCTGAGACGTTAGCGCGCTTTTCTGGCCAATTGAAAGACAGGGAAGGCATTACAACTTCCCCCTGCAACGTTTAAGCCCTATACCACCCTCCTGCTGTGAGTGGCTGGCGAGATCAGGTGTTCGCCTAATATAAAAGTCGGCCCCTCCCGCGGCTCGCCTCAGATGCGGTGTGAGTTAGATGAGGGACAGTGCTGTTTATACCGGAGCTGCTGTAGGGAAAGAATTGGTAGTTAGTGTAGGCTTCAAGACCCCCCAAAGGTCCTTATTAGGGCCACTGATAGCTGTGTGTTGGCTGCTGTTAGCAGTGGGATTTTTTTTTTCTCAAAATCGCCTCTGCAGAGCGTTGCACCTGGCATTAGGGACAGAAGTGCTGCATAGGCAGGGAGAGTGTTAGGAGTGAGTGTAGCCTTCAAGAACCTCAACGGTCCTTTCTAGGGCCATATTTATCCGTGTGCAGTACTGTCCAGGCTGCTGTTGGCTGTGCTGCATTTTTTTTGGGCTTCTCAAAATCGCCTCTGCAGAGCATTCCACCCTCCATTGATACTGCAGGGAAAGAATTGTATAGGCAGGGCCACAACACAGTTATTATTCATAGAATATACGCAGTGCTGCCTGTTGGTGGGAAAAAACTGAAAACAAATCTATTTGTCCAGCCTGTGTCCGTCCTTACGGGCGGTGGACACGTGTGAGCTGCGTGAAAAACATTGCTAAATCATACGCAGCCAGCTACGCTTTACTGCTGGCTTCGCCATTTGCTTTCCTTAATTGGGAAAAAAAATACCTGCTCTCCAAGAGTTATAATAACTCTGCTACCCTCACGTTCTGTGACACATAAGCAGGGACACAGCACAGTTATTAAACTTCTCAGGTTCATTGAATATACGCAGTGCTGCCTGTTGGTGGGAAAAAACTGAAAAGAAATCTATTTGTCCAGCCTGTGTCCGTCCTTACGCCTGTGGAGACGTGTGAGCTGCGTGAAAAACATTGCTAAATCATACGCAGCCAGCTACGCTTTACTGCTGGGTTCGCCATTTGCTTTCCTTAATTGGGAAAAAAAATACCTGCTCTGCCACAGTTAATAACTCTGCTACCCTCACGTTCTGTGACACATAAGCAGGGACACAGCACAGTTATTAAACTTCTCAGGTTCATTGAATATACGCAGTGCTGCCTGTTGGTGGGAAAAAACTGAAAAGAAATCTATTTGTCCAGCCTGTGTCCGTCCTTACGCCTGTGGAGACGTGTGAGCTGCGTGAAAAACATTGCTAAATCATACGCAGCCAGCTACGCTTTACTGCTGGGTTCGCCATTTGCTTTCCTTAATTGGGAAAAAAAATACCTGCTCTCCAAGAGTTATAATAACTCTGCTACCCTCACGTTCTGTGACACATAAGCAGGGACACAGCACAGTTATTAAACTTCTCAGGTTCATTGAATATACGCAGTGCTGCCTGTTGGTGGGAAAAAACTGAAAAGAAATCTATTTGTCCAGCCTGTGTCCGTCCTTACGCCTGTGGAGACGTGTGAGCTGCGTGAAAAACATTGCTAAATCATACGCAGCCAGCTACGCTTTACTGCTGGGTTCGCCATTTGCTTTCCTTAATTGGGAAAAAAAATACCTGCTCTGCCACAGTTAATAACTCTGCTACCCTCACGTTCTGTGACACATAAGCAGGGACACAGCACAGTTATTAAACTTCTCAGGTTCATTGAATATACGCAGTGCTGCCTGTTGGTGGGAAAAAACTGAAAAGAAATCTATTTGTCCAGCCTCTGTCCGTCCTTACGCCTGTGGAGACGTGTGAGCTGCGTGAAAAACATTGCTAAATCATACGCAGCCAGCTACGCTTTACTGCTGGGTTCGCCATTTGCTTTCCTTAATTGGGAAAAAAAATACCTGCTCTGCCACAGTTAATAACTCTGCTACCCTCACGTTCTGTGACACATAAGCAGGGACACAGCACAGTTATTAAACTTAGATAATTCATTCACTAGAGGCAGTGGGGCCTTTCGTTTTCCAAAAAGGGCAAAAATTATATTTGGCCTGCAGTCTTGCGCCAATTTATTTCCTGCCTGGGAAATCTAATCACTGGTAATACAGCATGCTGAGGGGTAGGGATAAGCCTAGAGGACGTGGACGTGGACGTGGCCGAGGACGCGGAGGGCCAAGTGAGGGTGTGGGCACAGGCCAAGCTCCTGATCCAGGTGTGTCGCAGCTGTCTGCTGCGCGATTAGGAGAGAGGCACGTTTCTGGCGTCCCCACATTCATCGCCCAATTAATGGGTCCACGCGGGAGACGGTTATTAGAAAATGAGCAGTGTGAGCAGGTCCTGTCCTGGATGGCAGAAAGTGCTTCGAGCAACCTATCGTCTACCCGCAGTTCTGCGCCGTCCACTGCTGCCAATCCGAATCCTCTGTCTGCTGCTCCTCCTTCCTCCCAGCCTCCTCACTCCACTACAATGACACCTGCTCAGGAGCGGGAACACTCCCAGGAACTGTTCTCGGGCCCCTGCTTAGATTGGGCAGCAGCGGTTCCTCTCCCACCAGAGGAGTTTATCGTCACTGATGCCCAACCATTCGAAAGTTCCCGGGGTCCGGGGGAAGAGGCTGGGGACTTCCGCCAACTGTCTCAACAACTTTCTGTGGGTGAGGAGGACGATGACGATCAGACACAGTTGTCTTGCAGTGAGGTAGTAGTAAGGGCAGTAAGTCCCAGGGAGCAGCGCACAGAGGATTCGGAGGAAGAGCAGCAGGACGATGAGGTGACTGACCCCACCTGGTGTGCAACGCTTACTCAGGAGGACAGGTCTTCAGAGGGGGAGTCAAGGGCATCAGCAGGGCAGGTTGCAAGAGGCAGTGCAGTGGCCAGGGGTAGAGGCAGGGCCAGACCGAATAATCCACCAAGTGTTTCCCAAAGCGCCCCCTCGCGCCATGCCACCCTGCGGAGGCCGAGGTGCTCTAAGGTCTGGCAGTTTTTCACAGAGACGCCTGACGACCGACGAACAGTGGTGTGCAACCTTTGTCGCGCAAAGCTCAGCCGGGGAGCCAACACCAACAGCCTCACCACCACCACCATGCGCAGACATATGATGGCCAAGCACCCCGCAAGGTGGGACAAAGGCCGTTCACCGCCTCCGGTTTGCACCCCTGCCTCTCCCCCTGTGCCCCAACCTGCCACTGAGATGCAACCCCCCTCTCAGGACACAGGCACTACCGCCTCATGGCCTGCACCCACACCCTCATCTCCGCTGTCCTCGGCCCCATCCAGCAGTGTAGTTCAGCGCACCGTTCAGCCGTCGCTTGCGCAAGTGTTCGAGCGCAAGCGCAAGTACGCCGCCACGCACCCGCACGCTCAAACGTTAACCGTCCGCATCGCAAAATTCATCAGCCTTGAGATGCTGCCGTATAGGGTTGTGGAAACGGAGTCCTTCAAAAGTATCATGGAGGCGGCGGCCCCGCGCTACTCAGTTCCCAGTCGCCACTACTTTTCCCGATGTGCCGTCCCAGCCCTGCACGACCACGTCTCCCGCAACATTGTGCGCGCCCTCACCAACGCGGTTACTGCCACGGTCCACTTAACTACGGACACGTGGACAAGCACAGGCGGGCAGGGCCACTACATCTCCCTGACGGCACATTGGGTGAATTTAGTGGAGGCTGGGACAGAGTCAGAGCCTGGGACCGCTCACGTCCTACCCACCCCCAGAATTGCGGGCCCCAGCTCGGTGGTGGTATCTGCGGAGGTGTATGCTTCCTCCACTAAAGCACCCTCCTCCTCCTCCTCCTCCTCTGTCTCACAATCAAGATGTGTTAGCAGCAGCATGTCGCCAGCAGTCGGTGTCGCGCGGTGTGGCAGCACAGCGGTGGGCAAGCGTCAGCAGGCCGTGCTGAAACTACTCAGCTTAGGCGATAAGAGGCACACGGCCCACGAACTGCTGCAGGGTCTGACACAGCAGACCGACCGCTGGCTTGCGCCGCTGAGCCTCCAACCGGGCATGGTCGTGTGTGACAACGGCCGTAACCTGGTGGCGGCTCTGCAGCTCGGCAGCCTCACGCACGTGCCATGCCTGGCCCACGTCTTTAATTTGGTGGTTCAGCGGTTTCTGAAAAGCTACCCACGCTTGTCAGACCTGCTCGTTAAGGCGCGCCGGCTCTGCGCACATTTCCGCAAGTCCCACACGGACGCTGCCACCCTGCGCACCCTGCAACATCACTTTAAGCTGCCAGTGCACCGACTGCTGTGCGACGTGCCCACACGGTGGAACTCTACGCTCCACATGTTGGCCAGGCTCTATGAACAGCGTAGAGCTATAGTCGAATACCAACTCCAACATGGGCGGCGCAGTGGGAGTCAGCCTCCTCAATTCCTTTCAGAAGAGTGGGCCTGGTTGGCAGACATCTGCCATGTCCTTGGTAATTTTGAGGAGTCTACCCAGGTGGTGAGCGGCGATGCTACAATCATTAGCGTCACCATTCCTCTGCTATGCATCTTGAGAAATTCCCTGCAAACCATAAAGGCAGCTGCTTTGCGCTCGGAAACGGGGGCGGGGGAAGACAGTATGCCGCTGGATAGTCAGGGCACCCTCCTGTCTATTTCTCAGCGCGTACAGGAGGAGGAGGAGGAGCATGAGGAGGATGAGGAGGAGGGGGAAGAGACAGCTTGGCCCGCTGCTGACGGTACACCGGCTGATTGCCTGTCATCCTTTCAGCGTGTATGGCCTGAGGAGGAGGAGGAGGAGGAGGATCCTGAAAGTGATCTTCCTAGTGAAGACAGCCATGTGTTGCGTACAGGTACCCTGGCACACATGGCTGACTTCATGTTAGGATGCCTTTCTCGTGACCCTCGCGTTGCACGCATTCTGGCCACTACGGATTACTGGGTGTACACACTGCTCGATCCACGGTATAAGGAGAACCTGCCCACTCTGATTCCCGAAGAGGAAAGGGGTTCGAGAGTGTTGCTATACCACAGGACCCTTGCGGACAAGCTGATGGTAAAATTCCCAGCCGACAGCGCTAGTGGCAGAAGGCGCAGTTCCGAGGGCCATGTTGCAGGGGATGTGCGTAGATCGAGCAGCATGTACATCCCAGGCAGTGCAACAGTCTTTAAGGGCCTGGCCAGCTTTATGGCTCCCCACCAAGACTGTGTCACCGCTCCCCAGTCACGGCTGAGTCGGCGGGAGCACTGCAAAAGGATGGTGAGGGAGTACGTAGCGGATCGCACGACCATCCTTGGTGACGCCTCTGCCCCCTACAACTACTGGGTGTCGAAGCTGGACACGTGGCCTGAACTAGCCCTGTATGCCCTTGAGGTGCTTGCTTGTCCTGCGGCTAGCGTGTTGTCGGAGAGGGTGTTTAGTGCGGCTGGGGGAATCATCACCGATAAGCGTAGCCGCTTGTCAACCGACAGTGCCGACAGGCTAACACTCATCAAGATGAACAAAGGCTGGATTTCGCCAGACTTCTGTTCTCCACCAGCGGACAGCAGCGATACGTAAGCAATACGTAGGCTGCACCCGCGGATGGAAGCTACGTTCTCTCTCACCATCCAAAACGGGGACATTTGTGCTTCATCAATCTGTGTCTAATATTCCTCCTCCTCCTCCTCCTGCTCCTCCTCCTGAAACCTCACGTAATCACGCTGAACGGGCAATTTTTCTTAGGGCCACAAGGCTCACTCAAATAATTTTTCAGAACAATTTTTATAAGTTTCAATTAGCTTAAAAGCGTTGGAACTTTAACTTGAACCAATTTTTCGTTACACTGGGCTGCCTCCAGGCCTAGTTACCACTTAAGCCACATTAACCAAAGCGATTCACCTGCCATCTTGGTTGGGCATGGCCAATTTTTACTGAGGTACATTAGTACTGTTGGTACACCAATTTTTTGGGGCCCTCACCTACAGTGTAATCATAGTAATTTCTATGTTCTTCGCCTGCACTCATGGTACAGAAGTGTGTGTGGGGTTGGCCTACAGTTTAGCTACATAAATGTCACTTGTGCCTTGGCTATACTAAGGCTACTGAAATGGAACGAAGACTGCGCTCCCGCTATACTGCTGCTTCAGAATTGTTACTGGGGCCTGTCTTGAGTGCTACTATTGCTTACATGGAACGAAGACTGCGCTCCCGCTATACTGCTGCTTCAGAATTGTTACTGGGGCCTGTCTTGAGTGCTACTATTGCTTACATGGAACGAAGACTGCGCTCCCGCTATACTGCTGCTTCAGAATTGTTACTGGGGCCTGTCTTGAGTGCTACTATTGCTTACATGGAACGAAGACTGCGCTCCCGCTATACTGCTGCTTCAGAATTGTTACTGGGGCCTGTCTTGAGTGCTACTATTGCTTACATGGAACGAAGACTGCGCTCCCGCTATACTGCTGCTTCAGAATTGTTACTGGGGCCTGTCTTGAGTGCTACTATTGCTTACATGGAACGAAGACTGCGCTCCCGCTATACTGCTGCTTCAGAATTGTTACTGGGGCCTGTCTTGAGTGCTACTATTGCTTACATGGAACGGACACGTGGAGAGGACACGTAGTGCCTCAAAAACATCCCCCTCCTCCTCCAACAGGGAAAACATTGTTGGCAAATGCCTTTGCATTGGTTCGTCTGGTGGCAGTCCAAGAATTTCACCTTTACCGACACTACAAGAGAGCCCCCCCACCATCCCCCCGCCACGGCCCACTTAATCCTGGCCACATTCCGAAAACCAACAAAATACAACCGTGGTACTAGGTCCGCAGTCACCACCACATTACCACCAACGCGGTTACTGTTAAGGTGCATATAACCACAGACACGTGGAGAGGACACGTAGTGCCTCAAAAACATCCCCCTCCTCCTCCAACAGGGAAAACATTGTTGGCAAATGCCTTTGCATTGGTTCGTCTGGTGGCAGTCCAAGAATTTCACCTTTACCGACACTACAAGAGAGCCCCCCCACCATCCCCCCGCCACGGCCCACTTAATCCTGGCCACATTCCGAAAACCAACAAAATACAACCGTGGTACTAGGTCCGCAGTCACCACCACATTACCACCAACGCGGTTACTGTTAAGGTGCATATAACCACGGACACGTGGAGAGGACACGTAGTGCCTCAAAAACATCCCCCTCCTCCTCCAACAGGGAAAACATTGTTGGCAAATGCCTTTGCATTGGTTCGTCTGGTGGCAGTCCAAGAATTTCACCTTTACCGACACTACAAGAGAGCCCCCCCACCATCCCCCCGCCACGGCCCACTTAATCCTGGCCACATTCCGAAAACCAACAAAATACAACCGTGGTACTAGGTCCGCAGTCACCACCACATTACCACCAACGCGGTTACTGTTAAGGTGCATATAACCAGTCTGACTGGGGCATGCAGACACCTTGACAGAATGAATAGTGTGTGGCACATAGGTTCCCCATTGCTATGCCCACGTGTGCAGCTCCTGATGGCGGTGGCACAGGATTGTATTTCTCATTGCTTCTGTACAGCATTGTGGGCTATCGCCCCGCCCCTATTAAAGAGGGTCGCTACCTAGCCGTGCCAACCCTGTGCAGTGTGTGCCTGCGGTCCCTCGTCGTGGCAGACGCACTTCTAAATAGACATGAGGGTGGTGTGGCATGAGGGCAGCTGAAGGCTGCGCAGGGACAGTTTGGTGTGCGCTGTGGGGGGGAGGGGGTGCGGTTGGGCAGCATGTAACTCAGGAGAAGTGGCAGTGGAGTGTCATGCAGGCAGTGATTGTGCTTTGTTGGAGGTAGTGTGGTGCTTAGCAAAGGTATGCCATGCTAATGAGCGCTTTTCAGAAGTAAAAGTTGTTGGGAGGGGGGGGGGCCCATTCTTGCCGCTATTGTGGCTTAATAGTGGGACCTGTGAACTTAGGATGCAGCCCAACATGTAGCCCCTCGCCTGCCCTATCCGTCACTGTGTCATTCCCATCACTTTCCTGAATTGCCCAGATTTTCACACATGAAAACCTTAGCGAGCATCGGCGAAATACAAAAATGTTCTGGTCGCCCATTGACTTCAATGGGGTTCGTTGTTCGAAACGAACCCTCGAGCATCACGGGAAGTTCGTTACGAATAACGAACACCCGAACATTTTGGTGTTCGCTCATCTCTACTGTTAACCTTTTAAATAATGCTGACACAGCTATGATAAAATAAAATGGGGAGGGAAAAACCAAAAATGAACAAAAAGTGCAACGTACATCCTTGTGGGGTGAAAGACATCTGTCAGCATCTAGACAGTGACTAAACCCCTTAACCTGACACTTGATTCGCTACTAGCTGACAGGAGCTGCACTGCATCCCTCAAACACATCATGTGCTGGTTTTTATACCAGGCTATCCAGAGCACAGTACTTTTACTAATAAAATGGAGTCGGACATATTGAATTCACAGCTGTCACTTTTTAGTCAGTGTGTGCAGAGTAGAGAATGAAAGGGAGAGGAGACCAGCATCAACAGAGAAGAGCAGTGATTCTCCTGTATAGCTCCCTGTCGCTAGTGAATTTCTGTTAATGTTATCACCCTCCATCAATCAGAGAGCATATTTGCTCTCTGATTGTCATATATAGGGTTTTTTCCCAGAACAGTTGTGAAATAATGAGGAATCGCGCATCAACTCACTCCTCTATACCGTTTAACCATGCAGATCCTGCAGTTATTGCTGACCGTTGCATCTAAATGTTTTTATATTTAAAAAAATCTAAACTTTTTTCACTAAGCTTTTAAATATTGAAAAAATAAAAAGATGATATAAAACCCTACACATAACTGGTATTGCCACATGTATAACAACCTGTACTATGAAATATTGCATTATTTGTCAAGCATTGAAAATTCCATTTATAAAAATCCAAATTAGCAAATTTTTGATCATCGTTGTTCCCCTAAGCAGGAATAAAAAATAATAAAAAAAAAATCATATATACCTTAATATGGTACCAATAAAAAGTCCAAAATGTCCCACAAAAATAAAGGCCTGATACAGCTTTGTCCTGGAATATGTCCCCACGGATAAAGTATTTTTGTTAAAAAAAAAAAAAGAGTACATATTACATAAAGGTGGTAAAACATAATAAAACCTCTACAAAATTGGTGTTGTTATAATCGGAATGACCCATAGAGTAAAGATAAAATAATAATTATACCACACTGTGAACACCATAAAAATAAATTCCAAAAAAACAGTGGTGAAATTGCTTTTTCCATTGCGCCCGGCAAAAATAAGTTATTCAATACATTATGTGTACCTGAACTAGGTCCTTAAAAAACTAGAACTCGTCCTGCAAAATACAAGGTGTCAAACAGCTGGATTTTCGAAAAAATAAAAAAATTATGATGACCACCTGAACATAAAAGGTATAACAATTTACTGTCTTTAAGGCAAAAATTGATGTGTCACTAACGGGTTAAAAAATACACTCAGCGCCATACATGCGTATGTGCATTTACACACGCATCAGCATAGCGTCTTTTGCTGAATGAACAGTTTTTTCGCACATGCATCAGCACATTTTACCGTATATGTGCAAGGGCATGTTTATTCAAACGCACTAATATAAATGTCTAATCGGTCTCATGAGTTCCAGATAATTATGCAGTGCTTCACGCATCTCCTAGCATACTTTGTGCACATTTTCACATCCCCACTGACTTCTATAGGGACTTTTGGTGTGCAAATGTGTAGGAAAACAGAAAGTGCTACATATTTTTTGTGTGGCCAAAATGCACAGGAAAAAAATGTGCATATGAACGGAGCCATTGAAATCAATGAGTTCTATTCTCTTCGTAATGCCCGAAAAAAAAAGCCAATGTGATGCCAGCCTCAAAGGCTCATTTACATGCAAAGACAATATTTCAAATGATTGAAAGATTGACGGGTCTAGTCATCATCTTGCATAAAGTACTAATAGGCACTAATGCACATTAGCACTTTATCAGCTTCGTTTGCATGTAAATGAGCCTCCAGCAACTGTTTGCAATTTCCAGCATGTGGTCTGGACTTTGAGCTCAGCTGCATTGTCTTTACAAGGGCTGTCAAGAGTTGTCAGCTAAATACGATGTAATCAGCTGCTCCCGTGAAAAACATGGCATGTGGTCCCTGCTATCTCTCTCTGGCTGAACTATGGATTTTATGCTCACCTAAAAATCAGTTGAAGAGTGAAAGATGGAAGCGTTTACATGCAACGATCATCACTCAAAAGCCATTGTTTGAACGAATTTTGAGCGATAATCGCCGCGTCTAAATGGGGCTTTAGTCAACTAAATTCTGCATCAAATATATTTATATGAGACAGAAATTCACAATCTACAATACAAAAGGGACAATTTTTGGGAGGGCTTTTCAAGTCTTAACATGACTGTGGGGGATTAATATTAATTGACATCTATTTATAAATTACATTTTAGTATAGAAATAGGCAACATGGATTAAATTAGAATTTTAGACCGTTACAATGATATTACCGAAAATACCTTGGCTTCAAAAATGATTACGTCATTGAAAGGAAGACTAAAGCGCTAAAATATTTGAGGGAGGAACATTTCTGAACTTTATAAATGTCCATTTTATAACATTGGAAATAAAACCTGAGATTAAATGTAATAAATGCGCCATCAAAGCTGAAGCACTGTAGGAGCGTGGTGCTCGCCTCAGTCTACGAAGACATTGGGATAGTCATCGGGCAATGCATCAATGCATCCGCAGAGCCCGTTTCCACCACACTCTATGGAAATACTTTAGATAGAGAAAGCATTTTCCACGGCGCATGATGCCAACAGGTTAAATAATATTTATAAAGAGGTGTCGCCTTCATTGGTGGAGAAGTTGTGGAAAGCAGGATGCAGTGACTCACTATTGGTTTGCCTTCCTTCACAAATATCTATTCTAGGAAAAACATGTTGACAGTTCCTCCTCTCACAGCAGGCGAGTGATGTATGGTAATTCCAAGGGAGCGACCACATCATCTTCCACTCTACGCAGATGCCCGGCACATGGTTATTAAAATGTAACTAAAGCTAAGAATATGTTACATTGATGTATTGTTGCAGGAAAGAGGAATCTGTCCCATCTATTGATCCCATTTGCCAGGGAAAGTTCTGTCTACATTACTTAGAATAGATATTTTATATTAGTTTTCAGAATTTTTGAGTCCTGATCGTATAGGAATATGAAAAGGACTGTAGAGTATGCAGGGGCAAAGCTAGAGGGCCAACAGGGGGCATGTCCTGTAGATGTTTGGCCCGGTAGGGCAACAAGAAGCAACTTTATAAAAGTCAATGGAAGTTACTTCATTAGGGCTCATTCACATGAGCGTATGCGTTTTCACACTGGCTGCATTGCAGACGCAAATTGCATCAATAAAGAATGATCGTGTCCCAAAGATAATTAGCGTTTTCCCGTCCATTCACATGGGCATATTTTGGGAAAAATATACAGCCAAGCAGAAATTCTTTGAACGGCATAAATCCTCGGAAAGACTTCTAATAGCTTCAATAGAATAAAAAGCGGCCACGGTCTTCTTTTCCGAGCGTTGGACGCAGGTAAACTCCCTCCCTTTTTTTTCAGCTACCAGAGGAGTCTATGAAAGCTCCTAGAGTTTTTCAGCAAAAGATAGGTCAAGACTTATCTTTTCACGCAGCAAGAAAAATCAGCAACTGAAAACGGGGGCCGATTTCTCGTTTTGACGTTATCATTTTTTTACGTGACCGTAAAATCCCTCATGTGAGGAAATTCATTGGAATCCAATGCTTCACATGGTCATGATTTTTCCATGCAGCTCCAATAGGTGGGTTAATATGCTTGTGTGAATGAGGCCATCTGCACTTTTCAAAAGCCATAACTTTTTTATTTTTCCATTGACATGGCTATTAGGCCTTAGTCAGACGGGCATTTTTTTTGCGCGATTTGCGGATCGCATGACGGATGCGCATCCGCAAATCGCGTGACCAGGCCCGAAAATCGCCCGAAAATCTGCTCATAGCCGCGTTTCATTAGAAAGCAATGGGCTGCCGGCGTGCGCGGGATGAATTGTCGGGAAGGGCTTAAATATATAAGCCCTTCCCTGCAATTCATCCAGAAATGTGTTAAAATAAAAAAAATATATATACTCACCTTGTCCCGGCAGCCGGAGTTCAGCGCGGCCGGCCTGCAGTGGGTGTGAAGGGGGTGTGAGTCAGACCTGCCCCCTGATTGGCTCAGCGCTGAGCCAATCAGAGGCAGGTCTCACTCACACCCATTCATGAATTCAGAGGCCAATCAGAGGCAGGTCTCACTCACACCCATTCATGAATGGGTGTGAGTGAGACCTGCCTCTGATTGGCTCAGCGCTGAGCCAATCAGGGGGCAGGTCTGACTCACACCCCCTTCACACCCACTGCAGGCCGGCCACGCTGAACTCCGGCTGCCGGGACAAGGTGAGTATATTTTTTTTTTTTATTTTAACACATTTCTGGATGAATTGCAGGGAAGGGCTTATATATTTAAGCCCTTCCCGACAATTCATCCAGCGCTGTCCGGCAGCCCATTGCTTTCAATGGAGCCGGCTGTATTGCCGGCTCCATTGAATTCAATGGGCAAACATCGTTCTTCTCTGCTACAGCTGTTACAGCTGTGGCAGAGAAGAATGATTTATCTTCTATATGTTCTCAATGGGGTCGGCGCTGCTGCCGCCGGCCCCATTGAGCACATATAGAGAAGAGAACAGGAATCGCAGATCGCAGATAGGTGCGATCTGCGATTTCTGTTCTATAATTTATCGGACTAGCGCATAAAAAGCGCTCATGTGTCCGATACCATTGCAAAGCAATGGTTTTAAAAAATCACCAGACGCATGCGCATGCGCAAATTGGGCGAAAAAACGCCCGTCTGACTAAGGCCTAAGAAGGCATGTTTTTTGCATGCTGAACTTTAGTTTTAATTGGTGACATTTTTGGGGGGCTTCTATTAATTTTTTTGGAGCACATTGAGAAAAAACACACAAATCCTGGCATTTTTTTAATAGCGTTAATCATACTGCATAAACAATGTGATACATTTTTTCTGTGGGTTGGTACGATTACAATAATACAAAAATTATGTACATTTTTAGGTGCATTGCCTTCAATGGAGCCGCGGCTGCTGCCGGTGGCTCCATTAAAGACAATGGTCTGCCCCGGCACTCCGTAATTGTTTTTCAGAGAAGGGCTTTACATAGAAGCCCTTCCCTGAAAAACAAAGAAAAGTGGTGTTAAAAGTAAAAAAATAAAACATACTCACCTCCCTTCAGCTGACGGGGCTCAACCGCGTCCTCTCTGCGCTGTCCCAGGCTCTTCTAAGCAGTCCATTCAGCAGGCGGAGATTTAAAATCCCCGCCTGCTGAAAGAACTGCTTGTGATTGGCTAAGGCGCTCAGCCAATCACAGGCAGCTCTCGCCTGTCATTCATTCAGTGAGAGCTGACTGTGATTTTTATAGTTTTTGTCATGCAGGTGCAGTGTGCAGAAGTTGATGTGCACATGTGTTCAGAATTCAATGAATGGCTGAGCACTGCCTGTGATTGGCTAAGTGCTCAGCAAATCAAACCAGCATTTTCAAGAGGCGGGGATTTTCAAATCCACGCCCCTTTAAAGGGCTTTAGATCACTGTTGAGATAGCAGAGACAAAACACGCTGGTGCCCAGACAGAGCTACTAGATGAGTAATGTTTTTTTTCTACACCTAGGGATGATTTTCAGGGAACGGTTTATATTTAAAGCCCTTCCCCAAAAATCACTGCAGGGGTTTTCAGGCAGGGGGTTCCTTCATCCCCATGGGGAGTCCCCTTGTCACTGAACACTGAAAACTCCAGTCTTTAGGACTCCCTCAACAGGTCATAATTTGAGGAAATTCTACAGAGAACCCCCTGTGGCAATGTCTGAAGCACTGGCAATAATTACACCATCCATTCAATTCTATGGAAATTCTGAAAACCTGACCTCTTGGGGGTCATGAGAATAAGGTTGACAAAGACATTCTGGTTGAAACATTGTAGGTATTATGTCATTGGAAGAATGAAGACTTTTCAATTTTGCACCTTGACTGCTGTCATGTCGTCCTTCTCTGATTCTAGTGGCCATACTTACTGATACAAAAGGGCAGGTTTAGACACCACAATCTTCAGCATGCAGATGAGCAGATTGCTATATGGAGGAGCATTGCACAGGTGCAAAATACTGATGAACAACCACTCACATACCTATCACATATTGGGGGGCTGCTTACCATGTTTCCCCGAAAATAGGTCCTACCCTGATAGTAAGACCTATTGGATTTTTGGGGGAGGCTTGAAATATAAGGCCTCCCCCGAAAATAGGACCTATTTCGGGTGCCTCCCCCCCCCCCAAAAAAAATTAATACTCACCTGCTCTGCGGCATCCCGATAGTCTCCGGCGGTGCCGCGTCCTCCTCTGTCTCACAGATGCCTTCTGCTAGCGACGGGGCTTAGAATCCCCCGCCTCCAGCAGAAGCGACCGCTGTGATTGGCTAATCGAGTGCTTGGCAGTCAATTACAGCCGGCGCCTGATGAGCTAATCACAGCCATTCAGTGGATAAAACTTGAAGTCGCCCATGTGAATAAGTCATAGCTGAATTGCAGCATGTCTTTTTCTGGTGATTCTCAGACTAGAATCGCCCAGTCAAGTCAATGGATGCACTTGTATGGCATGCATGTGTGCTCTGCTCTCTTTTCATGCACCCATTGACTTTACTGGGAATTTTAAATTGACATATGTGAAAAACAGATGATACCCAAATGAACAAAAACTGATGTGGTGCAGAGTGCTAAGGCAGCAGAAATGTAGTCCTAAGCTCTCACAACCTGAAGGTTGTAAGTTCAATCTCTACTTGGTTCAGGTAGCTGGCTCAATGTTGGTAATATGAGTACCTGGAAGGGCTGTGGAATAATTTGGCGCCATACAAGATTTATTATATTTTTTATTTTTTCATACACTCACAATGAAATTGCTCACTTTTTCACTGACTGAAATTACTCTCACCCATGTGAATACAGCCTTAGGCCTTAGTCAGACGGGAGTTTTTTCACGCGATTTGCGGATCGCATGACGGATGCGCATCCGCAAATCGCGTGACCGGTGCACGCAAGTCGCCCGCAAATCGCCCGAAAATCTGCTCCTAGCCGCGTTTCATTAGAAACGGGCCGGAGCTGTCCAGCGCATTGCATTCAATGGAGACGGCAATAGAGCCGCCTCCATTTAAAGCAATGCGCTGCGGGCGAGCCCGGGATGAATTGTCGGTAAGGGCTTAAATATATAAGCCCTTCCCTGCAATTCATCCTTAAAATGTGTTAAAATAAAAAAAAATTGTATACTCACCTTCTCCCGGCAGCCGGAGCTCCGCGCGGCCGTCCTGCAGTGGGTGTGAAGGGGGTGTGAGTCAGACCTGCCCCCTGATTGGCTCAGCGCTGAGCCAATCAGAGGCATGCCTCACTCACACCCATTCATGAATTCATGAATGAATGTGAGTCAGACCTGCCCCTGATTGGCTCAGCGCTGAGAGGCAGCAGTCACTCACCCATTCATGAATTCATGAATGGGTGTGTGAGTGAAACCGGCCTCTGATTGGTCAGGGCTGTGACCAATCAGAGGCAGATCATTCAGCAGGCGGGGCCGGCTGAATAGTGCCGAGAAGCAGTTCAGGAGAACTGACAGCGGCCGCGGCTGGACTCCGGCTGCAGCGGAAAGGTGAGTATACAATTTTTTTTTATTTTAACACATTTTAGGATGAATTGCAGGGAAGGGCTTATATATTTAACCCCTTCCCGACAATTCACCCCACGCACGCCGGCAGCCGCTCCATTGAATTCAATGGGCAAACATCGTTCTTCTCTGCCACAGCTGTTACAGCTGTGGCAGAGAAGAATGATTTGTCTTCTATATGTTCTCAATGGGGTCGGCGCTGCTGCCGCCGGCCCCATTGAGCGCATATAGAGAAGAGAACAGGAATCGCAGATCGCAGATAGGTGCGATCTGCGATTTTTTGTTCTATAATTTATCGGACGAGCGCATAAAAAGCGCTCATGTGTCCGATACCATTGCAAAGCAATGGTTTTATAAAATCGCCGGACGCATGCGCATGCGCAAATCGCGGCTAAAACGCCCGTCTGACTAAGGCCTTACTCATTGGGATGTCTTCGGTTCTGGAGTGCACCACAGCCACCTAGTTCCAACTACGATATGATTGATTTAGACATACCGTAAATATTGCCCATTGAAAAGAATGTACACAGTTATTTCTCTATTCACAGACAGTTAACATCTGGCCAGCGTAAAAAAAAAGTCACTGCAAAAAGGTCAAACCAATTCCCAGCGTGTTCCCGACCTTAGTGCTTCTCTAGGGTTTTCTTCCGACTCTCCGCACATAACCATTTATTTGGCTTAAAGAACACATTAATGTATCTGTTTTATAGAATTTAAGCATCTGACGAATGTCACTGGCGCTGATTTTATTCATCAGTTAATTGGTTCGCCACCTGGAGCTGAGGCTTTTATATATGCAGCTTTTAAAAGATTCGAAAAGGGATCTCAATTATTCTTTAATTTGTTCCTTGAATTTAAAGCAGGGATGGCGGGTTTAATCAAACATTGTCTCAATCCCATTGGGACATGTCTAGTTACCTTATAACAAGGTAAGCTTTCATTTAATCATATGATATGATAATTCCCCACTTTCAACCTGGCAATCCTGTTACTTACAATCAATTTTCCGGCTTAAAAAAAATAAATATTGTCTCTTTCTCGAAATCCCAGTAGAGAAAATAGCCCTTTTTAGTGAGTTGCTGTTAATACAACAGAGAGAATTTCTCCACGGGAATCCTATAAACTGGATAATTTGACAATTCTGATCAGCTTTATGTAGCTTTATACCCGTCTTTTTGGCACACAAGGACGCTAATAATGAGAACACCCACTGATAGATAAGATGGCTTTCTACAGTCAGACATTCGGCTCTGCCACTCATTTAAAAAAAAATGGACTGGAAAGTCATTGAGTCGGAATCGCTAGTTATTCCACCACGGTGAGTGAAGTTTATTTATTGGCTATTGCATCTACGTTTGTGTTTTCCATTGTTTCCAAATCCTAGTGTCAGCCATTTCCGCACGCCGGGGATATCTGAACCGTCAGTATTGCCGTCCTCCATTCTCTTGATTTTTTAGTACGAAAATCAAGGACAGACAAAATGTTACAAACAAAGTAGAAAACATAGATGATAAGAAATACAGGATGTTCACAGTAATGCATATCCAGGGACAATAGAGAGCTTTTCAACATTGCAGGAGGGGATGTGTGTGAGGCTGCTTGTTCCGGCGCTAGAATAACTAAAGGGGATCAAGTTAAGACAAATTAACATAACAAACACATCATTTCTGACTGTGAGGGATAAAAAGAAATGCAGGACTGGAAACAAAAAAAGGGAACTTTATTATCTTACAGAAAAAGTTCAAAATGGCCGCCGTCAGCGACTATACAGAGATGGACGTGATAGAACATGGCGGAAAGGATGGCACATAGCATTTTCGATATCAACATTTTACAGGCTGCTAATATTCAGCTCTTCAGTTTGTCAAAATCACGAGGCGCTGCTGCATATCTATCACCATACTTACCGATATACTGGGACAAAGATACACAAGGGCAGTACAAACATCACTTGTCAACCAAATGCAGACAGGCAGATTACTATACAGAGGAACGTTGGGGGGGGGGGGCTTGAAATATAAGCCCTACCCCCCTAAAAAGCTGTGGCTGCAGTAAAAAAACAAAAACACAATACATTACCTAAGAGGCACTATCCAGCTCCCCTGCATGTCTCCTCTGCACCTCTGGCAGACTTGACAGTAGTTCTCAACCAGTGCTTAATGGTTAGCGGTTCAAAATCCCTGCCTCCAGGAAGTGCTAGCTCTGATTCGTTCTCCAGCACCGCAGTTCAGCCAATCAGAGCCAGCACTCGATGAACCAATCACAGCCATCAAATTGAATGGCTGTGATTGGTTCATCGAACACTGCAATGATTGGCTGAGCTGTGACGCTCAAGAACCAATCAGAGCCAGCGCTTCCTGGAAGCGGGGATATTGAACCTCCAAACCAGGAAGTGCTGACTGAAAACTACAAGCAAATTTGTTTTACCTCTTTTCTCTTATCCCTTGAGAGGACTGAAAGATGCGATGATTGCTAGTCTACTACACTGCACTACATGTGCGTGTGACCCAACCATCCCAGACTTGGCAAGAGAGTCCCAGATTCAGTCATTATTACTGTGAGGGTATCACTGAAAATCAGCATTATGGGATACAGAGGGGCATGGCTTAGTGTAAAAGGGGTGTGGCCTGTCATACATGTTGCAGCAATGGGACCCTCATCAATCAGTCATAGGATAAGAGCCCATTCAAGCGAGTATTAAATGTGAGTTCTGTCCGAGTTTGTATCCCAGCACAGAACTTGGACCCATTAAAATCAAAGGTCTTTTAAGATAAGCAATTTTTTTTCACAGATCGCTGGTCCACGTAAGGGCTCGGTCAGACAAGTGGACATCCGCACGTTTTTTGAGCACGGAAAAGAAAACGCACCGACCAAAGATAGAACATATGGGTGGCAATGGACGTGGTCATGCAGACGCATGGTGCGTTTTTTTTTTCTTTTGCGCGGAAAAACGCGCGGGTCTCCGTTCATCTGAACGATCCCTAAAGGAGTAAAAAAATGCAGCATGTCCTCTTCTGGTCCAATTCATGGACAGAGGCAGGAAATGCATTATCTACTCCACTCTCCATAACAAGCACAAAGACGAGACCTAAGGGTGGTTTCACACGGGCGATAAAAACGTGCGATTTTCATCTGATGCGAGAGTCAGTAAGAAAGCAGATTATGACACCAATGATTTTGAATGGTTTCCATCACATTTGCCATGTTTTCGCTCATGCGATGCGGAGTGAAGAAAAAATTGCGGCGTTCCCTATCTTTCTGCATTTTGCATCTTTCATGTTTCCTTATGAAGCCACCTTTTTATTGCATCGAAATGCAATGCGATCCAATGCCATTCTAACATTAGAAAGTCCTATTTACTTTTGCGTTAAAATAATTTTCTCGCATGCCTTTAATGCGGGTGGCAGTGATGCGAGATTATCCTCAAGAAAACGTATCGCTGCCGGTCAAAAATTGCGAGAACAAAGATGTGATTTTGCTGCAATTTTCTGGCAGCAAAATTGTAATCACCCGTTTGAAACTAGTCTTATTGTGTATTGGTATTATTTCTGGGTAGTTTGTCAAAATAGTACGGTGGGGGCTGTACCAAATCTTTGCCTTTGGTAAAGGAAAGCCTAGCTATGACTCGGATTTTTTTATGTATGTTTTTGGATCTGGTGGTGTTATAGAGAAACCTTCATGTAATCTCATGGGTTTCACGGCCCGATATCGCACTCGCCCATGGGAAATTAGCCTTATGGTGGGTGTTTTTCTAAAGGAACCTAGAATCCGAGGGCCTCCTGCACGCATATTTTGTATTTCAGCCGCACTTCAGTAGCGGTAAGCGATTCCAGCGACCTGATTGGTTGTTGGGTACACACCTACCTTTGGAGATATGCACGAGTGGGCGGCTCGTTAAATAAGCAGCAGGGTCGTAGGAGGGTCGGCAACTAACCCCAACCCTAAACCCTAACCGCTAACCCTAACCGCTAACCCTAAACCCGAACCCTAACCTCTAACCCTAAAACTAACCCTAACCCCTAACCCTAAACCCTAACTCTATCTCTAAATCCTAAACCCAACCCTAAACCCTAACCCCCCGCGGGTCTTGTGAAGTAGCACTGGTGCACATCTCCAAAGGAGGGGGGGTAAACCCAACAACCAATGAGGTCGCTGGATTCGCTCACCGCTACTGAAGTGCGGCTGTAATACAATATATGCCTCCTGCACACAGGCAATTTTGTGAGTGTCTTTGTGCGCAAAATCACTTGTGCAAACCAAAGAACCCATTGATTTCAATGGGTTCCTTCACATTCAGGGTTTTTCCGAGTGTATTTCCTTTGGGGAAGAAAATACGTGATATGCTCTATTTTGTGCGCATTTTTGCACCCAAGGCAGCACAGGAGTCTATGCAAATGCAATTCAGTATCAAAATTCCGCAGTTAGCCATGTGGATTTTGGTGCACAATTAAGGAACGTCATATTTCGCAATGCAATTGTTGAATGTTTCGTCCTGCGTAAAAGGTCCCTAAATCAATTTTGTTTACATTATTATATTTTTATAGTACTTACCCCTTAAGGGCCAGGGTGTTTTAGTCCCAAAGGACCAGACTAGAGATGAGCGAGCACGCTTGGTTAAGGCAGTTACTCGAGCGAGCATCGCTCTTCTCGATTAACTGCATACTCGTCCGAGCAGATGCAGGGGGGCGGTAGGGGGAAGTGGGGGAGAGCAGCGGGGAGAGTGAGAGAGATCTCTCTCCCGTCAGCTTTCCCCCCGCCGCCCCCCCACATCTGCTCGGACCAGTATGCAGTTACTCGAGAAGAGCGATGCTCGCTTGAGTAACTGCCTTAACCAAGCGTGCTCACTCATCTCTAGAACAGACACTTTTTAGCGGTTTTACCCATGTTTTACTGTCCTAATTTGTTTTTGTTTTCAGCTACCAAAATTATTTTTGCAGCGTTTTTTCCCCATGACATATAAGAGTGCCTCCACACGGGCGTTTGCGTTTTTGGGAGAGCGAAAAACGCAGCGTTAGGGCAAATGTGTGTTTGCTTTGGAAATTGCGTCAGCGTGTTCTTTTTTTCACCCAAATCGAATGAATAATGGCTTCATATGGAAACAAAGCTGCATAAAAAGGCAAAAAAAAAGCCGAAATATAGAACATGCCACAATTTTTTGCTATCGTAGCATCGCAACAAAGAACACATCACAGATGTAAATAAAACCATTGAAAGACATTGGTGTCATAAATCTACTTTTTTACTCACTCTCGCATAGAGATAAAAAAGCAGCATTTTAACGTCTGTGTGAAGGCACCCTTAGGGTGGACACCCGCTGGAGTTTTTTTCTCCACTGCGCTGCGAGAGTAAAGTTAAAGTCTCGCAGCGCAGTGCGAGAAATAAAACGGCATCATGCCGGGATATCGCCAGTCTTTTCAATAGGGCCAGCGGCAGCAGCGCTAGCCCCATTGAAAAGAGATGGAGAATGCCGGGGACTTCTGCCACAGTTGTCACAGCTGCCACAGCTGTAGCAGAGGTCCGTGGCATTCTCCCTATGTTTTCAATGGGGCTAGCACTGCTGCCGCTGGCCGCATTGAAACCACTAGTGATATGACGGTTCTATACCGGCGCCTTTCTTGCGCTGCAAGGCGAGAGTTTTCTCATGCTCTCACAGTGCAAGAAAGAAAAAATCGTCAGTGAGCGTTCACCCTAAGGCTATTTTTTTATATCTTATTTGCATTTTTAAGCTTTATTAGGCGTAAAAAGCTATGAAAAAACTATTTTTTGTAATTTATAGCTGTTTATTTTAAAATTAGTTCATTAGGCTAAAATAAAGTACAGGAATGCCTTCCTCATTTTCTTTTGGACGTTATGATAAATAATTTGTATAGTTTCAGATTACAGGGCGCATGTGGCGATGGTTTTGGTTGGCGTAGGACATTTTCTTTTTAGATATATTTTGGTATTTTTTCTATTTGGTAATTTTTTTTTACTTATTTTTGTAACCATTTTTTTACATCTATGTCCCCCCATGACATCATATAAGACCTCTCAGGTTCACATTTTTTTTTTTTTTTTTGTATTTCACACTTTTCCAGTGTAGCTGGAGCCTACATAGGAGCAACATCCATAGGGACCCCAATTATAGAGGAAAACATCCCCCTGTAGTGACAGTAGTCATTAGCAGAGCTGATCTGGGTCTGTTAGTAACCTGCAGCTCTGCCTTGGCAGGGTGCACCCAGCTGTCATGTGATTGCCTGGTCGAATAGCCGAATAAACCCTTCTGGTTTCTCTCTTCACTACATAGCGCTCATACCACTTTTACCTTCTCCTCAGGGCTCAGTCACACGGGTGTTTTTTGCGCTATTTGCGGATCACATAACGGATGCGCATCCGCAAATCGCGTGACCAAGGCCGACGATTTGCTATAAAATCTGCACCTAGCAGCGTTTTCAGCGAAAGGGACGAGTGCTGCCCGCTATCCTCTGCCACAGCAGTGGCACAGCTGTGGCAGAGGAGAACGATGTTCGCCCATTGAATTCAATGGAGCCGGCAATACAGCATGAATTCATGAATGGGTGAGTGAGGGCTTATTTTTTACGCCCTTCCCCGAAAATTCATACAGCGCTTGCCGGCAGCCCATTGCTTTCAATGGAGCCGGCTGTATTGCCGGCTCCATTGACTTCAATGGGAGAACATTGTTCTTTTCTGCTGTGGCAGAGGAGAACAATCTTTAGTATATGTTCTCAATGGGGTCGGCACTGCTGCCGCCGGCCCCATTGAGCGCATATACAAGCACCCATTTACGCAGAACGCAGTTACATGCGTTCTGCGAATCGGTGTGTCATATAATTATCGTCACATCCACATCAAAAACGGACATGTGACCAATCCCATTGCTATGTATTGGGTCTATATATCAGCAGATCGCAAGCGCGTCTGCAAGTTGGACCCAAAAATGCCCATGTGACCAAAGCCTCAGAGTCCAAGAATCTGACCTTTTTGATTGCAGGAACTTTAATAACAATTTTTTGTTATCAGCCAGGATTAAAGCCCAGCGCCGTAAATTTACAGTACTTGATCCTTAATGGGTTAAAACCAGTATTTATATAGCAGATAATTAATTTTGCCTTAGTTTAATCAAATACTATGAATAACAGCACCATAAATATAAAAGTTTATAGCTTAGGTGCAAAATTTCGACCAACAACAATATAAGCAAAAAACACAAACGATTTATGGAGGACGAATGTTTTAATGTTTTCTACTGTATATCCTTTGGTTTTACATTGAAAAGTCATAAAATCAGGAAAATAAATTGAGGTTTGAATTAGTGATTGTAATATCTTTTTATTCTTTGCCTGGCAGGCTCAATGCTTTAAATGTATACTTAGCAAAATGGCTCGAGAATCTTGTTTTATAAGAAACAATGACCACATCTTCCAGTAAGATAAATTTCAGCTCTTGTTCGCAGATATCTTGGCAACACAACTATAAATTAGAGTCAAGCAATAAATAATTTCAGGAATCTTAAAAGTCCATTAGTGGAGGTTTTTTATCACAAAGAATATGAATCTTCAAAAAAAAAAAATGCCCATTTTGCAGAGTCGTTTTATCTCCTATCTTGATGAGTTACCACTATTTGCATCATAACTAATAGAGAGAAGTTAAAATGTCTTGTAGCTGTAGCTTTTATTATTTGTAATTAGTAAAAAGCTTTGATCACGGATACTTTGGCAGGATATGTGTTTACTATATTTATTGGATATGCCCAGCAATATATCCCTAATGTAAGCTTGGCAGAAATGTCCTCGATAGTTTATCTATCGTTATTATTTATGGTCATCTTTAGATTATTTTAGGCACCGATTCTCCATCCAGCTATAGAATCCAAACATGTAGAAAATTCCGGAAAAAATGATGGTAGGAGAAATTTGAAAATCACATTTCTGGATTACAAACCCAATTTTCCTGTAGCAAAAAAATATCATAAGCCTTCTGCCATTATTTTAGTTTTTTGGCTTTTTTAAGAAAAATCATTAAAAAAAAAATTTACACCTGCTTCTGTTGAAATTCCGAATATGTAACCATATAAAAATGGTACATGTAGATTCCAAATGTATTTTTGCTTTCTACATTTTTTTTCCCATTGAAGACAATTGGGAAAAGGCATCTAAGGGCATAGTCACACAGGCGTTTGTAACGGGCGTTTTTCCGTACGTCAAAAAATTCGCACTAGATAGAACCAATGCTTTTCAATAGCAGCGGTCACATGTGCGAATTTTACATGCAGAAAAACGCCTGCAGGGAAAATTATAGGACAGCGGTTCGCAGGACGCATGTAACTGCTTTCTGCTCCAAACTGGTGTTCTGTTTATGTGAAACCCCTGGTGTCTCACCTTGCGCTCAATGGGGCCGGTGGCAGCAGCAACGACCCCACTGAGAACATAATTTGAAGATCGCGATCCTCTGCCACAGCTGTCACAGCTGTGGCAGAGGAGAGCGATGTTCTCCCATTGAATTCAATGGAGCTGGCAATAAAGCTGGCTCCATTGAAAGAAACAGGCTGCCGGCAAGCACTGCAGTGATTTTCGGGGAAGGGCTTCAAATATAAGCCCTTCCCTGAAAATCAATCCAAAAATGTTTTTTTAAAAATTGTATACTCACCTCACTGCATCTGCCAGGGCTCAGCCGCCTCCAGCCGGCTCTTCTTCTGCACTGCTCTAAGTTGTATTCAGGAGGCGGGGATTTAAAATCCCTGCCTGCTGAATGGGCTGCTTCTGATTGGCTGAGCACTTTGACCAATCACAGGCAGCTCTCAGCTATTGAATGACTGCTGAGAGCTGCCCCTGATTGGTCCTTGCGCTCAGCTAATCAGAGGCAGCACTCACCCATTCATGAATTCATGCTGTCACATACTGGGGTTTTACATCCAAGGAATACCCTGCTGCAGCTGTCACAGCCGCAGCAGGGGATAGCGGGCAGCGCTCTCTTTGAGCAGATAAACACTGCTAGCAGTGTTTTTTCAGCTGTAACGTCCGCTTCGGTCACGCAAATTTTTGAATGCATAACTGATGCGTTCAAAAATTCGTGTGGCAAAATGCTCGTGTGACTGAGGCCTAAATGACAAATGATAGGTGGACTTCACACTTACAGTTTTTGTGTGGTCTGTTTTTATTGAAGTTTTTTAGTTATTTCAAATGGTTCTGTTGAAAGAAAGAGTTTCATTTAGCCATAGAACCACAATTCACAACTCGGGAGGGGGATGGCTCAAAAATTTAGATTACAAATCAAACATATTACATCACATTTGATGCCAGAGACCGAGCATGCACACTCCCACAGAACAGTGGCAGTAGGAAAAAGAAGTCAAATTAATTTCCGGATAACTCAATATAAAGTTTACTTCACCGCTTGATGTAGAATTAAACCTTCTAGGACCAACTCTTCCTATCCACACATTGAAAAAAAACCTCAGAATCACATCCTCAAAATCAAGCATGGGAGAAAACCAAAAAAGTGTTATCATAGGCTACATCCGGCCAAACCCATGGTCGGGCTGTTGTATTCTTTTACTAATTTCGGATGATAATTGGCATGCTGTTGGTTACTGTGGACATGTTTTAAGCTGATATTATTTGTGCCTTTGTGAGTAGGATTATTAGAGAATCCTCCCCTGCTTTTAAAGGCACAACACTATTGTGGGCTTCTCTCGGATAATGTCTTAGTGCCATGTTCGGGACTGCTAGATCCCATACAAATGTGATACCAGAGATAACACCTTTCCATTTCCTACCATGCTTTGATTTTGAGCATGTGGTTCCGAGACATGTTCTATGCTTGGATAAGAAGAGCTGATCCCACAGGGTTGTACATTCATTTGATTTCTGTGTAGAGCGGTGAAGAATACTTTACATGTTGCATCACTTATTAAGACACTTGATCAGAAAGTGATGAGAGAGTATAAAGATTTGGTGTAAAAGAAAACTAAGTTGCAAAAAAACATATTCATTAGAGATGAGCGAGCACCAAAATGCTCGGGTGCTCGTTACTCGGGACAAAATTATTGCGATGCTCGAGGGTTCGTTTCGAGTAATGAACCCCATTGAAGTCAATGGGCGACCCGAGCATTTTTGTATATCGCCGATGCTCACTAAGGTTTTTATTTGTGAAAATCTGGGCAATTCAAGAAAGTGATGGGAACGACACAGCAACGGATAGGGCAGGCGAGGGGCTACGTGTTGGGCTGCATCTCAAGTTCCCAGGTCCCACTATTAAGCCACAATAGCGGCAAGAGTGGCCCCCCCCCCCCCTCCCAACAACTTTTACTTCTGAAAAGCCCTCATTAGCAATGCATACCTTAGCTAAGCACCACACTACCTCCAACAAAGCACAATCACTGCCTGCATGACACTCCGCTGCCACTTCTCCTGGGTTACATGCTGCCCAATCCCCCCCCCCCGCATGACCCAGTGTCCACAGCGCACACCAAACTGTCCCTGCCCAGCCTTCAGCTGCACTCATGCCACGCCACCCTCATGTCTATTTATAAGTGCGTCTGCCAGAGGAAAAGCAGGCACACACTGCAGAGGGTTGGCACGGCTAGGCAGCGGCCCTCTTTAAAAGGGGCGGGCGATAGTCCACAATGCTGTACAGAAGCAATGAGAAATCCAATCCTGTGCCACCTCCATCTGGAGCTGCACACGTGGGCATAGCAATGGGGAACCTATGTGCCACACACTATTCATTCTGTCAAGGTGTCTGCATGCCCCAGTCAGACCGCGGTTTTTTATAAATAGTCACAGGCAGGTACAACTCCGCAATGGGAATTCCGTGTGCACCCACAGCATGGGTGGCTCCCTGGAACCCACCGGCGGTACATAAATGTATCCCATTGCATTGCCCATCACAGCTGAGGTAACGTCGTGCTTAATGCAGGTGGGCTTCGACCCACACTGCATGCCCCAGTCAGACTGGGGTTCTTTAGAAGTGGACACATGCAGTTACAACTCCGTGTGGACCGACAGCATGGGTGGGTGCCAGGAAGCCACCGGCGGTACATAAATATATCCCATTGCATTGCGCAACACAGCTGAGGTAATGTCGTGCTTAATGCAGGTGGGCTTCGGCCCACACTGCATGCCCCAGTCAGACTGGGGTTCTTTAGAAGTAGACACATGCAGTTACAACTCCCTGTGGACCCACAGCATGGGTGGCTCCCTGGAACCCACCGGCGGTACATAAATATATCCCATTGCAGTGCCCAACACAGCTGATGTAACGTCAGCTGTAATGCAGGTGGGGTAAAAATTCATTTGATTACACTGTAGGCAAGGGCCCCCAAAAATTGGTGTACCAATAGTACTAATGTACCTGAGAAAAATTGCCCATGCCCAACCAAGAGGGCAGGTGAAACCCATTAATCGATTCGGTTAATGTGGCTTAATTGGTAACTAGGCCTGGAGGCAGCCCAGTTAAAATAAAAATTGGTTGAGGTGAAAGTTTCAACGCTTTAATGAGCATTGAAACGTATAAAAATTGTTTACAAAAATTATATGACTGAGCCTTGTGGGCCTAAGAAAAATTGCCCGTTCGGCGTGATTATGTGAGGTTTCAGGAGGAGGAGCAGGAGGAGGAGGAGGAATATTATACACAGATTGATGAAGCAAAAAGGTCCCCGTTTTTGATGGTGATAGAGAACGATGCTTCCATCCGCGGGTGCAGCCTACGTATTGCTTAGGTATCGCTGCTGTCCGCTGGTGAAGAAGAGAAGTCTGGGGAAATCCAGGCTTTGTTCATCTTGATGAGTGTAAGCCTGTCGGCACTGTCGGTTGACAGGCGGGTACGCTTATCCGTGATGATTCCCCCAGCCGCACTAAACACCCTCTCTGACAAGACGCTAGCTGCAGGACAAGCAAGCACCTCCAGGGCATAAAGCGCGAGTTCAGGCCACGTATCCAGCTTCGACACCCAGTAGTTGTAGGGGGCAGAGGCGTCACCGAGGACGGTCGTGCGATCGGCTACGTACTCCCTCACCATCCTTTTACAGTGCTCCCACTGACTCAGCCTTGACTGGGGAGCGGTGACACAGTCTTGCTGGCGAGCCATAAAGCTGTCAAAGGCCTTGGACAGTGTTCCCCTGCCTGTGCTGTACATGCTGCCTGATCTCCGCGCCTCCCCTGCTACCTGGCCCTCGGAACTGCGCCTTCTGCCACTAGCGCTGTCGGATGGGAAATTTACCATCAGTTTGTCCACCAGCGCCCTGTGGTATAGCATCATTCTCGAACCCCTTTCCTCTTCGGGAATGAGAGTGGAAAGGTTCTCCTTATACCGTGGGTCGAGCAGTGTGTACACCCAATAATCCATAGTGGCCAGAATGCGTGTAACGCGAGGGTCACGAGAAAGGCATCCTAACATGAAGTCAGCCATGTGTGCCAGGGTACCTGTACGCAACACATGGCTGTCCTCACTAGGAAGATCACTTGCAGGATCCTCCTCCTCCTCCTCCTCCTCTGGCCATACACGCTGAAAGGATGACAGGCAAGCAGCATGTGTACCCTCAGCAGTGGGCCAAGCTGTCTCTTCCCCCTCCTCCTCATGCTCCTCCCCCTCCTCCTCCTCCTCCTCTGGCCATACATGTTGAAAGGATGACAGGCAAGCAGCATGTGTACCCTCAGCAGTGGGCCAAGCTGTCTCTTCCCCCTCCTCCTCATGCTCCTCCCCCTCCTCCTCCTCCTCAACGCGCTGAGATATACACATGAGGGTGCTCTGACTATCCAGCGACATACTGTCTTCCCCCGCCTCCGTTTCCGAGTGCAAAGCGTCTGCCTTTATGCTTTGCAGGGAACTTCTCAAGAAGCATAGCAGAGGAATGGTGACGCTAATGATTGCAGCATCCCCGCTCAGCATCTGGGTAGACTCCTCAAAGTTTTCAAGGACCTGGCAGATGGCTGCCAACCAGGCCCACTCTTCTGAAAATAATTGAGGACGCTGACTCCCACTACGCCGCCCATGTTGGAGTTGGTATTCCGCAATAGCTCTACGCTGCTCATAGAGTCTGGCCAACATGTGGAGCGTAGAGTTCCACTGTGTGGGCACGTCGCACAGCAATCGGTGCACTGGCAGATGAAACCGATGTTGCAGGGTCCGCAGGGTGGCAGCGTCCGTTTTGGAGTTGCGGAAATGTGCGCTGACCCGGCGCACCTTTCCGAGCAGGTATGACAAGTGTGGGTAGCTTTTCAGAAAGCGCTGAACCACCAAATTAAAGACATGGGCCAGGCATGGCACGTGCGTGAGGCTGCCGAGCTGCAGAGCCACCACCAGGTTACGGCCGTTGTCACACACGACCATGCCCGGTTGGAGGCTCAGCGGCGCAAGCCAGCGGTCGGTCTGCTCTGTCAGACCCTGCAGCAGTTTGTGGGCCGTCTGCCTCTTCTCTCCTAAGCTGAGTAGTTTCAGCACGGCCTGCTGACGCTTGCCCACCGTTGTGCTGCCATGCCGCGCGACACCGACTGCTGGCGACGTGCTGCTGACACATCTTGATTGTGAGACAGAGGTTGCGTAGAAGGAGGAGGAGGGTGGTTTAGTGGAGGAAGCATACACCCCCGCAGATACCACCACCGAGCTGGGGCCCGCAATTCTGGGGGTGGGTAGGACGTGAGCGGTCCCAGGCTCTGACTCTGTCCCAGCCTCCACTAAATTCACCCAATGTGCCGTCAGGGAGATATAGTGGCCCTGCCCGCCTGTGCTTGTCCACGTGTCTGTTGTTAAGTGGACCTTGGCAGTAACCGCATTGGTGAGGGCGCGTACAATGTTGCGGGAGATGTGGTGGGGCTGGGACGGCACATCGGGAAAAGTACTGGCGATTGGGAACCGAGTAGCGCTGGGCCGCCGCCGCCATCATGCTTTTGAAAGCCTCCGTTTCCACAAGCCTATACGGCAGCATCTCTAGGCTGATCAATTTGGCAATGTGCACGTTTAACGCTTGAGCGTGTGGGTGCGTGGCGGCGTACTTGCGCTCGCGCTCAAACAGTGGCGCTAGCGACGTCTGGACGCTGCGCTGAGAGACATTGCTGGATGGGGCCGAGGACAGCGGAGGTGAGGATGTGGGTGCAGGCCAGGAGATGGTAGTGCCTGTGTCCTCAGAGGGGGGTTGGATCTCAGTGGCAGGTTGGGGCACAGGGGGAGAGGCAGTGGTGCAAACCGGAGGCGATGAACGGCCTTCGTCCCACCTTGTGGGGTGCTTGGCCATCATATGCCTGCGCATGCTGGTGGTGGTGGTTCCCCAGCTGATCTTGGCGCGACTAAGGTTGCACACCACTGTTCGTCGGTCGTCAGGCGTCTCTGTGAAAAACTGCCACACCGTTGAGCAACTTGACCTCTGCAGGGTGGCATGGCGCGAGGGGGCACTTTGGGAAACAGTTGGGGATTATTCGGTCTGGGCCTGCCTCTACCCCTGGCCACCGCACTGGCTCGGCCTGTGCCCACACCCTGACTTGGGCCTCCGCGTCCTCACCCGCGTCCACATCCTCTAGGCCTACCCCTACCCCTCAGCATGGTGTATTACCAGTAGTGCAGAAACAGAACGCTGTAATTAAATGTGCCGCTTATTGGCCTGTGGTTGGAGGCTGACTTCGCTTACGGAACGCCAGGAAATAATTTTGCGCAAGCCTGCTGTAACACTTAGCTGGCTGCGTATGAATTTGGAGGACTACTACACCCAGCAGAGACCCAGAACACTGAGGACAGTCACAGGCAGCCCAAATAGATTTTTTTCCCCAAATGTTTTTGCAAAGGCCCACTGCCTATATTCAATCAATATGTCTTCTGTCCTTGCCTCACCGCTACTGGCCCTGGAGTATGTCAAAGAACTGCAGAGTGTTGCACTGTGGACTGCAATACAGTGGTGATTTAACAGCCCAGACAGAGCCAGGAAATAATTTTGCGCAAGCCTGCTGTAACACTTAGCTGGCTGCGTATGAATTTGGAGAACTACTACACCCTGCAGAGACCCAGAACACTGAGGACAGTCACAGGCAGCCCAAATAGATTTTTTTCCCCAAATGTTTTTGCAAAGGCCCACTGCCTATATTCAATCAATATGTCTTCTGTCCCTGCCTAACACCACTTCTAGCCCTGGAGTATTACTGCAGGGCGCAATGCTCTGCACGGCCGATATACCAAAAAAAAAAAAAGTGCAACACTGCAAAAAGCAGCCTCCACAGTACTGCACACGGTTAGATGTGGCCTTAAGAAGGACCGTTGGGGTTCTTGAAGCCTAAAATACTCCTAACACTCTCCCTATAGCAGCTCCAACAAGATAGCACTTTCCCTCCTCTATGTCAGAACGCATCTGAGGCGAGCCGCGGGAGGGGCCGATTTTTATACTCGGGTGACACCTGATCTCGCCAGCCACTCACAGCAGGGGGGTGGTATAGGGCTTGAACGTCGCAGGGGGAAGTTGTAATGCCTTCCCTGTCATTCTATTGGCCAGAAAAGCGCGCTAACGTCTCAGAGATGAAAGTGAAAGTAACCCGAACATCGCGTGGTACTCGTCACGAGTAACGAGCATCTCGAACACGCTAATACTCGAACGAGTATCAAGCTCGGACGAGTACGTTCGCTCATCTTCATACAAATTTGGGTAATTAAACACTTAAATTGTCCGTGTACATTAGACATTGGTTGTCTAAACCAACTGATTTCAGCCACATTAGCCCACCATGTATGGCGGCCTTCCAACTCTTCCCCATTGGCCGTTGTCGGAGAGATAGGGATAGGGCAGTTGGACTTCAGCTGTACAATCTTTTTGTTCTTGGGGGATAAGCCACTGCCAGAGCTATCTGACAGCAGTTTTCTCCCCTTACTACGCACAAGAAGCACACATGCTCAGTCGAGCCATGAATGCAGACCAGAGCCTGAAAGAGATGGCTGTCAGCTAAAGCAGTATTCAACTATCAGCTATGTGATATGCATGGGAAGCCATAGGGTCAAGTTGCAGGTATAACTATAATATGTGAGCAATTACAAAAAGACTTCTCTTGTGTTTGACTCAATAATTTCAGTTTTTCTGTTCTTAGCATTATGCTACACGTTTTGCATGCACCATTTTGCCTCAGTGTTTCTAAACCAAAGCCAGGAGTCTCTCCAATGGCAGTTGGGGGGGAGATAGGGATGGGGCAGTTGGGTTTCAACTGCCCAATCCATTTCTTCTCGGGAGATAATCCATTGCCAGAGGTGTCTGGCAGTGGCTTTCTTCCATCCCTACTCACACTATGCATGCACATGCACACTCAGATGAGTCAAGCATGCATATGTATGGGGAGATTGGATGAGATAGCTGTTGGATGATTAAGCAATCAAACGTCAGAGATCTCATGTCTATGGGAAGCCATAAGGTCAAGTTGCAGATACAGCCATAATTTGTGAACAATTAATGACAGGCTTTCTCTCTTGTGTTTAACTCAAGAAAAAAACTGTTTCTCTGATCTTGGGGCAGTTTCAGATGGCCGTATGTGCGACTACGCTCGCTGGTAGGTTTTTCTTTAGCTTGACGGCCATTCAAACTCAGGAGTTTGAAAAAAATAGCAGGAAGATAGGTGCCGCCCTATCTTTCCCGCACATAGTTAATACATAATTAGTCCTATTGTTTCTTGAACATACATTTAACAGGCGAGAATTTCGATATTAAAATTGGAACCACTGAAATCCATTGTAATCAGTGGTTTAAATTTGTCCCGTCATTTGGTTATCATGGCTGCATAACGGGACAAAAACATGTTCATATGTTTAAGTCCTTAGGGGCAGATTTATGTCTAAGAAAAAAAAACGTCTTATTTGTCGTTAGTAACCAATCACAGCTCAGCTTTCATTTTACCATAGCAGAATACAAAGCTGTACTGTGATTGGCTGCTAACAGCAACTTAGACAGTTTTTCTTTTGGACAGTTTTATATACCTCCCCGTTAAGCTACATTCACATGAGCTCGAATCTCACATGAGTTTTGTGAGATGCAAGACACTGAGCAATTTTTTTCCCTCACAGTGATGCTGCAAAGTAAAAACATCGCTGCATGTCCTATTTTTTTGTGTCCCTTGTAACTAATGATGAGCGAGTATACTCGCTAAGGCAATTGCTCAATCGAGCATTGCCCTTAGCGAGTACCTGCCCGCTTGGGAGCAAGGATTCGGCTGCCGGCGGCGGGCAGGGAGCTGCGGAGGAGAGCGGGGAGGAACGGAGGGGAGATCTCTCTCTCCCCCCTGCTGACTGCCACAACTCACCTGTTACCCGCGCCGGCAGCCGAACCTTTTCTCCCAAGCGGGGAGATACTCGCTAAGGACAATGCTCGATCGAGCAATTGTCCTTAGCAAGTATGCTCGCTCATCTCTACTTGTAACACATTGCCCACCGTTGTCATTGTGACGGTCAAACATATCACATGCCGTGCGATGTACACGTGAGTGTGATGTGATGTTTCCCATTGAAATCAATTGGAAGCAGATCACAGATTAGAGCTGCACAAAGATCATTTGCATATTCCCTATGCATTCTGGGAAGAGCCAAGGGTCACTGTAAACAGGAAGATCGCTGGGTCTAGCTGCTCAGAGGATATCATCAGACAAGAGATTGGAGCTGCAGGAAGATCATTTGCATATTCCCTGTGCATTCTGGGAAGAGCGAAGAGTCACTGAAAACGGGAAGATTGCTGGGATTAGCCAGGTCTAGCTGCTCGGAAGACATTGCCAGACCATGCGCCATTAGAAGCTGTACACTCAGTAGTATCTTATAGGTTATGTATCTTCACTACAATTCTTGACTTTTAGAAGTTTGGAAGTGGACATCAACTGACAACAAGGAAAAGGAGAGGAGCCATATGTTTACAGACCTACTAGAGGAAAAGCCGAACTTCACCTGCCAGAAATGCAAGCTTGTGTCTTTACTGGAGGAAAAGATGCGTAGTCTTCAGGAGAGAATAACTACATTGAAACTAATTAAGGAAGGTGAGGATTTCCTTGATAGAGCAGCAGAAAGTCTTCAAACTGTTGAAGAAAAATAAATGTCCAGTGTACCTGCAGAGGAATGGAAGAATGTGACCCAAAGAAGCAGGATCAGGAGGCAGCCAGCACCCATACTGCTCGGGAGCTAGTACCAGGTTCTCACGCAGGGGGACCTGGTACCGGTTCCTGAGCAGAAGGAGAAAGAGGTACAGCCAGAAATAACTCTACCCACAAAGAACAGAGCAGAGGAGAAAGATGTACAGCAAGAAATGACTCTACCCGCAAAGAACGGAGCAGAGGAGAAAGAGGTACAGCAAGAAATGACTCTACCCACAAAGAACAGAGCAGAGGAGAAAGAGGTAGAGCAAGAAATGACTCTACCCACAAAGAACAGAGCAGAGGAGAAAGAGGTAGAGCAAGAAATGACTCTACCCACAAAGAACTGTGTAGTAAGCACACAGAGTTCTCTTGAATGGAGAAAAAGAAGTGCTGTGGTGAAAAAGAAAAGAAGAGTGGTGGTTGTAGGGGATTCCCTATTGAGAGGATGAGAGGCTGCATTCTGCAGACCTGACAACTCACAAGAGGCATGATGTCCTCCAGGTGCACAAATCAAAGGTGTGTTTTATAGGCTGTCAAGACTCTTCAGTCCTACAGAAGACCAACCATTCCTACTAATACATGTAGGGACAAATGACACTGCAAAAAAAGGACCTTGCAACTATCTGCAGAGACTTTGAAGACCTCAGAAAGAAGGTGGAGGAACTAGGAGCACAGGTGGTCTTCTCAACCATCCTCCCAGTGGATGGCCATGAAATAAGAAGATGGAACAGGATTCCAGAGGCGAACAACTGGCTACATCAATGGTGCCGTCAGAAAGGATTTGGATTACTAGACCATGGAGTGAATTACCAATATGATGGACTGCTTGCTAGAGACAGGTTGCACCTTACAAAAACAGGTAAGCACATTTTTGGTGGGCACCTTGCTTTACTCATTAGGAGAGCTTTAAACTAAAACAATATGGGAAGGGAAGTGAAAGGCCAGGTAAAAATATACAGCTAATCAATACATTTGAGAACTCGCTATTAGAAGTGGAAAGAAAGAACAAAGACAAAAAATTCTGAAGGAAAGTGAAGAAGCAAGAAACACCGATCACAAACTAAAATGTTTTTACACAAATGGACAGAGCATGGGAGACAAACAAGGAGAATTGGAGCTCCTAACACAGGAAAAGAAATATGATGTCATAGGCATCACAGAAACTTGGTGGAATGATACACATGAATGGAATACAAGGCTTGAAGGATACAACTTATTTATAAGAAACAGACCTAGAAAAGGGGGAGGAGGTGTTGTGTTGTATGTTAGGAAAACATTTATCTCCACAGAGATTCAAGCTTCAGAGCATGGGAGTTCTGTAGAAGCTGTTTGGTAAGAATACAAGGAGAGAACAACAGAAAGGACACCATTGTAGGCATTTACTATAGGCCGCCTGGACAAGAAGATATGGATGAACTCTTTTTACATCAGACGGCCAAGCTCTCAAAAAAGCACAACATAGTGATTATAGGAGATTTTACCTATCCAGACATTTGTTGGGAATCTCTCTCAGGTAAAAGTAATGTATCCAACAAATTCTTATCCACTCTTGCTGACAACTTTATCTTCCAAAAGGCAGAAAAGAAAGCAAGGGGATCTGCCTACTTGGACCTAATTCTTACCAACAGGGAGGGAATGGTTGAAGAAGTAAAGCAATAGGGTAATTAAAATGTTATCTTTTCTGCTTAGGGAGAGAACCTAGAAGGTAAGTAAGTGAGGAGGGAAATATGCAAATAAGGGAGATGTAAGAATACCTCTGCAACCCATGTCACAGGCCTCTCACTAGCCAAGCCAGAAACCTACTGCACACTGATGAGGGGCAAACGCCAGAAGCAGCTGTCTGTGTATGGATTCTGGCTTGGCTTTCAATTCCCAGCCATTGTTACAAGGCTTGTTTAAAGAGTCTAACACTGACTTGCAGGAATGCTGCCTTCCGATTGGTGGCGCTGCAGAAGTATTTTTCTATCTCCCTTATTTACTCATTAAATCAACATAACAGCAATTTAATGAATGCTTGAATACTGTTCTGAGATGGTGCTAACCATGTGGGATTGACTGCAGTCCACAGTTCATATTTATTATGAGGCTGTGGAAAAGAATTCACTCCACGTCCAATCCTGTCTCACGGATTCTCGATTGGAAAGAGATCTGGGGATGACAAAGGAATCACCTGGACATCTTTCAAAGTATGCCTGCTGATGTTCACTGTGTAGGGCCATGTGCTATCCTGCTAGAAAATGGCATTAGGTGCACCCTGACGATATAGTAGTGCAATGGGCTTTAGCACACCTTGAACATTACAGGATGCCATCATTGTGCCACTGATGTGTACAAAAGGTGATTAGCTACTGAAGCTTATGGTACTCCAAACCACGGTGGAGTAAGGATTAGCCCAATTGCAACGTTGCCTCCAGACCATCACTTGGTGATCATCATTGCAGAGACATTTCATTGTCAACCCCCCCTGTACTGGTTTTCACCTTTTATCATGCTTCCCAATCACATGATTGACCCAAAACTGCATCAATTTGCATAACTTGTTTGTCTGATCACACCCTGAAAATTCCATAATGTTGCAACAAAATCTTTAGGTCTCGCATATTCACATCATAGGGGGGGGCGTTTTTTTTTTTTTGCAATGCAGTGTATGTAATTGTTGGATGAGTCCTATAACGCAAAAAAAAAATGTTAAAAACTTGTTCACGAAAGAAGAAGTAGTTTAGAGGTAGAAGAGTTTAAGAGGGGGCAAAACGTCTTTTCAGAGCGCCATGATATTACAAGATATAGACATAAGGTGACCTGCAGGGTTATTGTTCAGGGTCTTGGATTTAGGTAGACCTCAAACATTGATCCAGGGATTATTCTGACTGCCATTATGGAGTTGGGAAGGATTCTTTTCCTCCAAAGGAGCTAAATTGACATCTACCTCGCTGTTTGTTTGTTTTTTTGCCTTCCTCTGGATCAACAAGGAGGGGAGAGGGGAGAGGGGAGGGGAGAGGGGAGAGGGGAGAGGGGAGAGGGGAGAGGGGAGGGGAGGGGAGAGGGGAGAGGGGAGGGGAGAGGGAAGGGGAGAGGGGAGAGGGGAGGGGGGAGGGGGGAAGGGCAGAAACAGGCTTAACTAGATGGACATTGTCTTCATTCAGCCTAGCATACTATGTAGTTTACACATCACAAATGAAAATCAGCCTGGTTAATGAAAATGAAAATTCTTTCTTGTCAAGAAGTGGTTAACATAATCCAATATTATGGATAATAGTAATAAATCATCTGACGCCAGGCTAGAAATTCTTTAAAGAGTGCATGGAAAGTTTAAGCCTTTATAGTTTTTCTAGATAAAATGAAGGACACATCAGTGAATACCGAAGACTTAGGAAGCGTATTTGCAAATAAGCTGCTGGGAAACAGAAATTAGCAATAATGAAGCTACTCAGAGATCAGCCCTCTGCCCTTTTTTCAGCTTAGGCCTTATTCTTTGATCTTCCATATTTTTCGTGAGTAATGATATGTTGGTTCTCAGCCAGAGAAGCTTCAGAATTTTTCATATGAATTTGCTCTACAGAAACACTTATGTGTAACCTTCGGTTGATCTTTCTCTTTTAAGAACCCTCTTAGAATGTGAACCTCGTTACAGTGATTTACACATATGCTTACACAGTGGAGAAAATACTATTGTCTTATGCATATAGTGTTGTCCAATGAACTAACAATGGATGAATGGGAAGGCATCCATCTTTTTACGCTACGACACATGACTCATTGGCATGACCTATCAATATAACCCTTTTATTGTTTTATTGCACTTGATCGCTGTGTGTATAGATCAAAACTATAATTATATAATAGACTATCAGACCTTCAATTATGTGACCTTTTCTTTTTCAAGTCTCCAGCTTAATTAACATCCAAACTCATGTTTAAGAAGAAGAATATTGGATACCATTTTTATGGGTTTTATTATTTTGTGTATGGATTCTGGCTTGGTTTTCAATTCCCAATCATTGCTCTACAGACCTGTATAAAGGGTCAAGCATTGATTTGAAGAAATATTGCCAGCCAATAGGTGGCGCTGCAGAGGTATTGTTCCATCTTCCTTATTTGCATATTACCCAGAGGAGCATAGATGCCTTATAAGTCTCCTCACTCACCTTCTTGGTGCTCTCCCTAAGGAGTGATGTTACCTCTGCTGACCAACATAACTGGACTCTCACTAGCCAAGCCAGGATCCTACTGCCCACTGATGAGGGGCAAAAAAAACCCGAAACAGCTGTCGATGTATGGATTTCGGCTTGGTTTTCAATTCCCAAACATTGCTCTAAAGACCTGTATAAAAGGTCAAGCGTGGATTTGAAAAAATGCTGCCAGCCAGTAGGTGGCACTGCAGAGATACTGCTCCATCTTCCTTATTTGCATATTACCCAGAGGAGCATGGATGGCCTTATAACTCCCCTCACTCACCTTCTTGGTGCTCTGCCTAAGGAGAGATGTTGCCACTCCCAACCCACGTCATAGGGGTCTCACTAGCCAAGCCAGGATCCTACTGCACATTGATGAGAGGCAAAAACCCCGAAACAGCTGTCTGTGTATGGATTCTGGCTTGGTTTTCAATTCCCAATCATTGCGCTACAGACCCGTATAAAGGCTGAACCATAGATTTAAAGAAATGCTGTGATCCAATAGGTGGCGCTGCAAAGGTATCGTTCCTTCTTCTGTATTTGCATTATTTTCCTTGTAACATTATATGTATAACATCTTTTTTATCATAATACATTGTCAAAATTGAGTGCATTTATCAAGACAGATTCCCCTTTCATCGAATGTACAGATGTATCAAAAGTTAACTTGATACTTAAAGTGACACTCCAAACCTGGAGAAACAAAGATGACCGCCCGGGTTCTCTGAGTACCTGATGCACACTGTGTCTTAGCATGCACTGGTTGTGTAAGACCCTACATGCTACTCTGATTGGTTAGTGTTGCTCATGTGAGCAGCACAGGCCAATTAAAGCAGGTGTATCTTAGACTAATGTTCCATACTAATGGACAATGTGTATCAGGTAGACATAAATGGGGTGCTGCCTTCATTGCATCCGCAGGCCCAGAGAGTCGCTTTAGTGCATTAACACTTTCCTACTGTAGCCTTTTTTGTTTTTAGCATTCTCATACTTTCCTTCTCATAAAAAATCCTATTATTTTTCCAATGACATAGCTCATGTTTTTTGGTGTGGCGACCTGTAGTTTTTATTTATAGCATGTTGCGGAACATAAGACTTTTTATCACTTTTTATTCAGTTCTTTTTCAGGGCTCTTTTACGGCTAGCCAATATACGCTGCCCATCTGATGCATTGGTTCACAATGCATCAGTTCAGATGGGCATATTACCGCAACATAAAAATGTTTGCGCATATGGTGCGCATTCTGGTTGGGTATTTTCACGCCGGCCAGAAAAGATAGTTCAGGAACTATCTTTCGGCTGGAATAAAGCGGCGGCTTCCATAGACTCCTACGGGAGCCTATGGGAGCTGCCGGAGAAGGGAGGTGGGAGGGAGTTTAGCACCATGTCTCCTAAACTCCCACCCCCTTCTCTCCTCCTATCCCCCCTTGCCGGGTGTTTGATATGGGGGGGCGGGAGCTAGTTGCTAAGCTCCCGCCCCATCCTGCCTCCCCCCATTGCTGGCAGCCGACAAGTTGCACACTAGCTCCTGCCCCCAAGAGATGGCAAGGGGGTGGAGAAGCAGTTTAGCAGAGCTAAACTGTCTCCAGCCGTCCAATGGTATCCCGGGCTCAGCGTATACTTGCTGGACCCGGGCCGTCTGAACAGACGCACAAACAAGAGATGCAGCTGTGACGTGGTCACTTCAGCCTCTCGTTCGCGCGATTTTAAGTCACGCTGTGACCGTAACACGGCCAACCAAAAATCGCCTATTTATGTGTGAAAGAGCCCTGAGGCTATATTCATGTTGGCAAGCGTGATATCGGTCCAAGTTTAAAGACTTAAAGGGGTTGTCTCACGCCGAAACGGGTTTTTTTTTTTTCAATAGGCCCCCCCGTTCGGCGCGAGACAAACACAAGGGATGGGTTAAAAAAAAAAAACGTTTAGTACTTACCCGAATCCCCGCTCTGTGGCGACTTCTTACTTACCTTACCAAGATGGCCACCGGGATCTTCACCCACGATGCACCGCGGGTCTTCTCCCATGGTGCACCGTGGGCTCTGTGCGGTCCATTGCCGATTCCAGCCTCCTGATTGGCTGGAATCGGCACACGTGATGGGGCGGAGCTACGAGGACCAGCTCTCCAGCACGAGCGGCCCCATTCACCACGGAGAAGACCGCACAGCGCAAGCGCGTCTAAAATCGCCAGAAGACGGCGAATTTAGACGGATCCATGGCGACGGGGACGCTAGCAACGGAGCAGGTAAGTGAATAACTTCTGTATGGCTCATAATTAATGCACAATGTATATTACAAAGTGCATTAATATGGCCATGCAGAAGTGCTGAACCCCACTTGATTTCATGAGACAACCCCTTTAAGGACTGTGATCAGTGTTATGTGGGATCGTGGCTGTTGCAGCCAGGTGGCAGATGTCAAAGAGGGCCAACACCTGCTGTGTATGGAGCCGGCCAGGCTCCCAAGAGTACTCTGTACACAGATAGTCAACATGCACCATACATAGGGGTCAAATATACAGTCACTGCAGATTTGAAATTGTTACTTAACACAACAAAACCCATTGAAGAAGCCAAGCTAAGGTTTGCTGCAACCAAGTATTAAATAAATCAGCTGTTACATTAAATCTGTACAAATACTTGATAACAACTTTTTACAACCTACTACTGAGGTTTAGGACTACAGTACTTCTCCAGGACCCGCGTGATTTAGGCATTGGAAGCGTGGAAATGAATCTATAAGGTAGACACCATAGATGAAGATTGATTGTCATTAAAAAAGGGATAATAGTAATTGCTGTAATTTCTTGCAGCTTTAACACTGGATTTGGAAAATGACCCTTCTGATTTGCACTTGTCAATTTTAATTCAAGGCTCCAGAGTGTGAACATTTCTACATCTCACTAACGTATTTCACATTGCAGTTCAAAAGCGCAATATATTTTCACAGAGCTTAAAAAGATGATTAAATGAATCTATCTATCTCATATCTATCTATCTATCTATCTATCTCATATCTATCTATCTATCTGTCTATCTATCTATCTATCTATCTCATATCTATCTATCTATCTATCTCATATCTATCTATCTATCTATCTATCTATCTATCTATCTATCTATCTATCTATCTCTCTGTCTATCTATCTCATATCTATCTATCTATCTATCTATCTATCTAGCTAGCTAGCTAGCTAGCTCATATCTATCTATCTATCTATCTATCTATCTATCTATCTATCTATCTATCTATCTCATATCTATCTATCTATCTATCTCATATCTATCTATCTCATATCTATCTATCTATCTATCTATCTATCTATCTATCTATATCATATCTATCATATTTTAATTCTAATTTAGAAAACTCTAGAGATGAGCGAGCACCAAAATGCTCGGGTGCTCGATACTCGGGATGAAAATTTCGCGATGCTCGAGGGTTCGTTTCGAGTAACGAACCCCATTGAAGTCAATGGGCGACTCGAGCATTTTTGTATATCGCTGATGCTCGCTAAGGTTTCCATTTGTGAAAATCTGGGCAATTCAAGAAAGTGATGGGAACGACACAGCAACGGATAGGGCAGGCGAGGGGCTACATGTTGGGCTGCATCTCAAGTTCCCAGGTCCGACTATTAAGCCACAATAGCGGCAAGAATGCCCCCCCCCCCCCCTCCCAACAATTTTTACTTCTGAAAAGCCCTCATTAGCAATGCATACCTTAGCTAAGCACCACACTACCTCCAACAAAGCACAATCACTGCCTGCATGACACTCCGCTGCCACTTCTCCTGGGTTACATGCTGCCCAACCCCCACCCCCCACACGACCCAGTGTCCACAGCGCACACCAAAGTGTCCCAGCGCAGCCTTCAGCTGCCCTCATGCCACACCACCCTCATGTCTATTTATAAGTGTGTCTGCCATGAGGAGGAACCGCAGGCACACACTGCAGAGGGTTGGCACGGCTAGGCAGCGATCCTCTTTAAAAGGGGCGGGGCGATAGCCCACAATGCTGTACAGAAGCAATGAGAAATCCAATCCTGTGCCACCTCCATCTGGAGCTGCACACGTGGGCATAGCAATGGGGAACCTATGTGCCACACACTATTCATTCTGTCAAGGTGTCTGCATGCCCCAGTCAGACCGCGTTTTTTTATAGTCACAGGCAGGTACAACTCCGCAATGGGAATTCTGTGTGCACCCACAGCATGGGTGGCTCCCTGGAAGCCACCGGCAGTAGATAAATATATCCCATTGCATTGCCCATCACAGCTGAGGTAACGTCGTGCTTAATGCAGGTGGGCTGCGGCCCACACTGCATGCCCCAGTCAGACTGGGGTTCTTTAGAAGTGGACACATGCAGTTACAACTCCGTGTGGACCGACAGCATGGGTGGCTCCCTGGAACCCACCGGCGGTACATAAATATATCCCATTGCAGTGCCCAGCACAGCTGAGGTAATGTCAGGTTTAATGCAGGTGGGCTTCGGCCCACACTGCATGCCCCAGTCAGACTGGGGTTCTTTAGAAGTGGACACAGATGCATTTACAACTCCCTGTGGACCCACAGCATGGGTGGCTCCCTGGAACCCACCGGCGGTACATAAATATATCCCATTGCATTGCCCATCACAGATGATGTAACGTCAGCTTTAATGCAGGTGGGCAAAAAATTAATTGGATTACACTGTAGGCGAGGGCCCAAAAAAATTGGTGTACCAACAGTACTAATGTACCTCAGAAAAATTGCCCATGCCCAACCAAGAGGGCAGGTGAAACCCATTAATCGCTTTGGTTAATGTGGCTTAATTGGTAACTAGGCCTGGAGGCAGCCCAGTTAAAATAAAAATTGGTTGAGGTGAAAGTTTCAACGCTTTAATGAGCATTGAAATGTATAAAAATTGTTTACAAAAATTATATGACTGAGCCTTGTGGGCCTAAGAAAAATTGCCCGTTCGGCGTGATTACGTCAGGTTTCAGGAGAAGGAGCAGGAGGAGGAGGATGAATATAATACACAGATTGATGAAGCTAAAAGGTCCCCGTTTTTGATGGTGATAGAGAACGATGCTTCCATCCGCGGGTGCAGCCTACGTATTGCTTAGGTATCGCTGATGTCCGCTGGTGGAGAAGAGAAGTATGGGGAAATCCAGGCTTTGTTCATCTTGATGAGTGTAAGCCTGTCGGCACTGTCGGTTGACAGGTGGGTACGCTTATCCGTGATGATTCCCCCAGCCGAACTAAACACCCTCTCTGACAAGACGCTAGCCGCAGGACAAGCAAGCACCTCCAGGGCATACAGCGCGAGTTCAGGCCACGTGTCCAGCTTCGACACCCAGTAGTTGTAGGGGGCAGAGGCGTCACGGAGGACGGTCGTGCGATCGGCTACGTACTCCCTTACCATCCTTTTACAGTGCTTCCGCCGACTCAGCCTTGACTGGGGAGCGAGGACACAGTCTTGCTGGGGAGCCATAAAGCTGTCAAAGGCCTTAGAGAGTGTTCCCCTGCCTGTGCTGTACATGCTGCCTGATCTCCGCACCTCCCCTGCTACCTGGCCCTCGGAACTGCGCCTTCTGCCACTAGCGCTGTCGGATGGGAATTTTACCATCAACTTGTCCGCCAGGGTCCTGTGGTATAGCATCACTCTCGAAGCCCTTTCCTCTTCGGGTATGAGAGTGGAAAGGTTCTCCTTATACCGTCGGTCAAGCAGTGTGTACACCCAGTAATCCGTAGTGGCCAGAATGCGTGTAACGCGAGGGTCACAAGAAAGGCATCCTAACATGAAGTCAGCCATGTGTGCCAGGGTACCTGTATGCAACACATGGCTGTCCTCACTAGGAAGATCACTTTCAGGATCCTCCTCCTCCTCAGGCCATACACGCTGAAAGGATGACAGGCAAGCAGCATGGGTACCCTCAGCAGTGGGCCAAGCTGTCTCTTCCCCCTCCTCCTCATCCTCCTCATGCTCCTCCTCCTCAACGCGCTGAGATATAGACAGGTGGGTGCTCTGACTATCCAGCAACATACTGTCTTCCCCCGCCTCCGTTTCCGAGCGCAAAGCGTCTGCCTTTATGCTTTGCAGGGAACTTCTCAAGAGGCATAGCAGAGGAATGGTGACGCTAATGATTGCAGCATCGCCGCTCACCATCTGGGTAGACTCCTCAAAGTTTCCAAGGACCTGGCAGATGTCTGCCAACCAGGCCCATTCTTCTGTAAAGAATTGAGGAGGCTGACTCCCACTAAGCCGCCCATGTTGGAGTTGGTATTCCACTATAGCTCTATGCTGCTCATAGAGCCTGGCCAACATAGAGCGTAGAGTTCCACCGTGTGGGCACGTCGCACAGCAGTCGGTGCACTGGCAGATTAAACCAATGTTGCAGGGTGGCAACGTCCGTGTGGGACTTGCGGAAATGTGCGCTGAGACGGCGCACCTTTCCAAGCAGGTCTGACAAGCGTGGGTAGCTTTTCAGAAAGCGCTGAACCACCAAATTAAAGACGTAGGCCAGGCATGGCACGTGCGTGAGGCTGCCGAGCTGCAGAGCCGCCACCAGGTTACGGCCGTTGTCACACACGACCATGCCCGGTTGGAGGCTCAGCGGCGCAAGCCAGTGGTCGGTCTGCTCTGTCAGACCCTGCAGCAGTTTGTGGGCCGTGTGCGTCTTCTCTCCTAAGCTGAGTAGTTTCAGCACGGCCTGCTGACGCTTGCCCACCGCTGTGCTGCCACGCCACGCAACACCAACTGCTGGCAACGTGCTGCTGCTGACACATCTTGATTGCGAGACAGAGGTTGCGTAGGAGGAGGAGGAGGAGGGTGGTTTAGTGGAGGAAGCATACACCGCCGCAGATACCACCACCGAGCTGGGGCCCGCAATTCTGGGGGTGGGTAGGACGTGAGCGGTCCCAGGCTCTGACTCGGTCCAAGCCTCCATTAAATTCACCCAATGTGCCGTCAGGGAGATATAGTGGCCCTGCCCGCCTGTGCTTGTCCACGTGTCCGTTGTTAAGTGGACCTTGGCAGTAACCGCGTTGGTGAGGGCGCGTACAATGTTGCGGGAGACGTGGTCGTGCAGGGCTGGGACGGCACATCGGAAAAAGTAGTGGTGACTGGGAACCGAGTAGCGCGGGGCCGCCGCCGCCATCATGCTTTTGAAAGCCCCCGTTTCCACAAGCCTATACGGCAGCATCTCCAGGCTGATCAATTTGGCACGTTTAACGCTTGAGCGTGCGGGTGCGTGGCGGCGTACTTGCGCTTGCGCTCCAACACTTGCGCTAGCGACAGCTGGACGGTGCGCTGAGAGACATTGGTGGATGGGGCCGAGGACAGCGGAGGTGAGGGTGTGGGTGCAGGCCAGGAGACGGTAGTGCCTGTGTCCTCAGAGCGGGGTTGGATCTCAGTGGCAGGTTGGGGCACAGGGGGAGAGGCAGTGGTGCAAACCGCAGGCGCTGAACGGCCTTCGTCCCACCTTGTGGGGTGCTTGGCCATCATATGTCTGCGCATGCTGGTGGTGGTGAGGCTGGTGGTGGTGGCTCCCCGGCTGATCTTGGCACACCACTGTTCGTCTGTCTTCTGCACTCTCAGTGAAAAACTGCCAGACCTTTGAGCACCTCGGCCTCTGCAGGGTGGCATGGCGCGAGGGGGCGCTTTGGGAAACAGTTGGTGGACTATTCGGTCTGGCCCTGCCTCTACCCCTGGCCACCGCACTGCCTCTTCCAACCTGCCCTGCTGCTGCACTTGCCTCCCCCTCTGAAGACCTGTCCTCAGTAGGCTTAGCAAACCAGGTGTGGTCAGTCACCTCATCGTCCTGCTGCTCTTCCTCCGAATCCTCTGTGCGCTCCTCCCTCGGACTTACTCCAATTACTACTACCTGAGTGATAGACAACTGTGTCTCATCGTCATCGTCCTCCTCACCCACTGAAAGCTCTTGAGACAGTTGCCGGAAGTCCCCAGCCTCATCCCCCGGACCCCGGGAACTTTCCAAAGGTTGGGCATCGGTCACGACAAACTCCTCTGGTGGGAGAGGAACCATTGCTGCCCATTCTGGGCAGGGGCCCGAGAACAGTTCCTGGGAGTCTGCCTGCTCCTCAGAATGTGTCATTGTAATGGAGTGAGGAGGCTGGGAGGAAGGAGGAGCAGCAGCCAGAGGATTCTGAGTTGCAGCAGTGGACGGCACAGAACTGTGGGTGGACGATAGATTGCTGGATGCACTTTCTGCCATCCACGACAGGACCTGCTCACACTGCTCATTTTCTAATAAAGGTCTACCGCGTGGACCCATTAATTGTGAGATTAATCTGGGGACGCCAGAAACGTGCCTCTCTCGTAATCCCGCAGCAGTCGGCTGCGAAACACCTGGGTCAGGAGCTCGGCCTGTGCCCACACCCTGACTTGGGACTCCGCGTCCTCGCCCGCGTCCACGTCCTCTAGGCCTACCCCTACCCCTCAGCATGGTGTATTACGAGTAGAGCAGAAACAGAATGCTGTAATAAAATGTGCCGCTTATTGGCCTGTGGTTGGAGGCTGACTTCGCTTACGGAACGCACAGCACAGCCAGGAAAGAATTTTGCGCACACCTGCAGTGAGACGTAGGTGCGTATGACTGAGCTAGTGGAATTCACAGCGCAGAAGCACTCAAGTGGCCAGACGCCACTAGTAGGCCTAAAGTATTTTGCTTCTATTTTTTGAACGGCAGAGCTGAGACAGTAGACAGATACTGTAGGCAGCGTATATATGTATACTGTTTCAATGTGGACAGGATGACAACGGTGATGTAACGGGCACCGCAGAGCCAGGAAACACTTTTGCGCACGCCTGCAGTGAGACGTAGGTGCGTATGACTGAGATAGTGGAATTCACAGCGCAGAAGCAGTCAAGTGGCCAGACGCCACTAGTAGGCCTAAAGTATTTTGCTTCTATTTTTTGAACGGCAAAACTGAGACAGCAGACAGATACTGTAGGCAGCGTATATATGTATACTGTTTCAATGTGGACAGGATGATGGCGGTGATGTAACGGGCACCGCAGAGCCAGGAAACACTTTTGCGCAAGCCTGCTGTAACGCTTAGCTGCGTATTAATTAGGACTACTACCCCCAGCAGACACGCAGTACACTGAGGACGGTCAAAGGCAGCCCAAATATAGTTTTTTTCCCAAAATTTGTTTGAATAAGCCCACTAGCTATATAGACAGTATATCTCTTTCACCTTTTTCACTGTCCCTGCCTCACCAGTACTGGCCCTATACTCTGTACAATGACTGCAGACTGAGGACGCAATGCTCTGCACGGCCGATATACAAAAAAAAAAAATTGTGCAACACTGCTAAAAGCAGCCTCAACAGTACTGCACACGGTCAGATGTGGCCCTAAGAAGGACCGTTGGGGCTCTTGAAGCCTAAAATAACTCCTAACACTCTCCCTATAGCAGCTCTGGCACCAGCAGCACTTTCCCTGATCTCTGTCAGAATGCATCTGTGGCGAGCCGCGGGCGGGGCAGATTTATATACTCGGGTGACACCTGATCTCGCCAGCCACTCACTGCAGGGGGGTGGTATAGGGCTTGAACGTCGCAGGGGGAAGTTGTAATGCTTTCCCTGTCTTTCTATTGGCCAGAAAAGCGCGCTAACGTCTCAGAGATGAAAGTGAAAGTAACTCGAACATCGCGTGGTACTCACCTCTAGTAACGAGCATCTCGAACACACTAATACTCGAACGAGTATCAAGATCGGACGAGTACCTTCGCTCATCTCTAGAAAACTCCCTTTGTAAGCCTTTATTCACACAAGCGTAAATACTCTGGGCCAGCTGAATGAATGCATTGGATCCGATGCATTCTTTCTGATGACCGGCATGTTTCCGTGCATAAATATCTTCACGAGAGCTTTTTTTACGCTGCTATTTAGTCACATTTTCCCACCGACCGAAAATCGCCACCATTTGAGGCATTAGATTCCAGTGCATTCATTCACATGGGCGATTTTGTGGCACGTAACCATGTCGTGCCGCCAAAAATTTCACCTACGTGACCAAAATCATCGAGCGAAATCATATGCTGCCCGTAAAAGATAGGTCTTCCCCTATCATTCGACCAATATACGCTGCCAGCTCCCATAGACTCCTATGGGAGCTGGGGAAAAAAGGAGGCAGTTTAGCAGCGTCCAACGCAGGGAAAAGCTTACAGGTGCCTGTATATACGCATTAGAAGTCATTCCGAGGATTTATGCAGACCGAGGGCTTTCCAGGGTGCGACGTATGTTTTCACTAATACCGGCCGTGTGAATGGATGAGAAAACGCTAATTAAGCTCAGAACTTGATTGCGTCTTTTCTTCATTCCCGCGATTTACCGGCGCGTGCAGGTGACCATAAAAACGCATACGCTCGTGTTAAATGAATTGTTGCACCACATATAAAAGTCTACCATAATTTAGCGATTTAATTACCTGCTGTTCCTATATCAGGTAGCCGCCATATGTCTAACGGTATTTTAAACCAGCTTTGCACACACTGTAGCTCATTGTTTTAATTAGTTACACCTAAAGAAATCTTCCGCACACTAATAGGAAATAATGAAGCAGGCTTCTACAGCTGAATAATTGCGAGATTATTATGAAAGATATGGGATTTACTAATAGCACCAATGGGAATTTCGTTTTCAAGGAACGGAAAAAAAAAAAAAGTGCTTCAATTGGTTATTTATATCTCTACTTCCTTGCAGTTTGAAATGTGCCAGGAGAGAAAACAGAATGAAGCGGGCTCTGTTATTACGCTAGAACATATTGTCACTGTTATAAACAGCCCGCGTTCACTGGAGCTGCCAATTATTCCCCAGCCGCCATTTTTTTTATTCAGATTGATCTCTTCATGCTTGAGGCTGTTTCACACCCGTGACTCGGAAACATCCCTTGTGGCCTGTTGGCTAATTAAGAGCAAAATCCATCTTTTGATGAAATAACGCTGCCACTGGATAAGATTTCTACGTATTTCAATTTTTATTTTTTTTTTTCACAATTCTTCATCATATTTAAAAAAAAAAAAAAAAAAAAAAAAGATCGAGGCCTCGAACACTCAGAACTCGGAATGCGGGCAATAGCCAGCAATTAGGCATGATTAAAGGCACGGCTACATAAATCATGTCGTACTGTCATTTTTATCAGAGTCAATGAGTTTTCCGGGCGAGACACCTGCATATGCTTATTGTCACTTACGGCTCGGGCAGCAGGACAAGAGCAGCGGAGAAGCGGTTGATTCCGGGTTCTATGTAAGTCATTGTGACACCGTTGTGAAATGAGCAAATCAGCATTCTGAGGAATGTGTTCACACTTTGAAGAGACAAGGAGACGTTCCGAGCAAGTTGGGTGACACCAATCAGCCGAGGAAAGTGATGCCCAACATGGCACGGCACTATGGGAAAGTTAACCTGTCTGACATTTCACGGAGATCGCCTGCATCGCGCTGCCATGTATAATTGTACCAAGGAGAGGAATACTCCTAATGGCCACCCTGGCATTTTGCGGGTGGGTTGTGTGTGTATATTTCTACAGTTTTTCGAGATTGGCGGTTAGCGCTATCAAAAAATAATGATGCAATTTATCAAAATATGACATTTTTATGACACGCTGCAGTGTGATCGAAAGGAACGCGATTTCTATTGACTGGTGGGATGGCAGAGATTGAGAATAATCCATAGTAAAAAAAAAATACAGGGAACCAGAGGCTTCATAATAAAAAAAAACAGTAAAAGAACGCAATAAGTAAATCTAGCCCTCGTCAGCAATAAAAATACAGGGTGGGCCGTGGAAAAGTAGCCCAGCTCTGATGAAAGCTGTCTAAGGGTGCGTTTACACGTTGCAGGAACGCTGCCGTTCCGGTGCAGAATTTCTGCACCAAAAAAACGGCAAAACCGCAGGTGAGGCCGGCTTCAGATGAGGGTAAGCGTGTTTGTGCCGCGTATTTGCGGAAAGAACAATGCTTTTTTGCCCGTGCATTTAACGTATTTTGCTGTATTTTATGTGCCCGTAAGGCGTGTTCATTTGTGCGCGGCAAACGCACCGATTGAAATGGGTATCGAGTTCCAGATGTGTTATTTTTCCAGCGGAATTACGCAGTGTATCACGCATCTCCTTGCATATTGCGCAAGTGTGTGTGAGCCCTTACAGTACAGTAAGGCCTTAGTCACACCGGCGCCCATGCACCTGTGTGACTGTCAGTGAGAAGACGGCCGTCTCTCTGCAGCGCTGGAGGAAAGAACACATGACCGGCAATGGAGCCGGTCACATGTTCTTTCCTCCAGCGCTGCAGAGAGACGGTCGTCTTCAGGTACGGCCGTCTTCTCACTGACAGTCACACGGGCGCATCGGCGCCGGTGTGCTGGTGCCGATGCGCCCGTGTGACTGAGGCCTAAGGCTGGTTTCACACGGGACGGAATTGCCGCTGAATTTCCATGTGGTAATTCCGCCCACGACTCCTAATCCCAAAATTAGCCAGCCATGTGGACGAGATTTTGCAAAAATCTGGTCCACATGGGGAGGCCAATCCGTTGCGGCAAAGCCAGGTGGAAACAGACATGCGTCACGGAATTCAATTGCGCAGCATGTCAATTCTTTTTTTTTCACTCCTCTATGGGGAGAGAAATCCGCAGCGGAATGCCGGCGGCCCAACAGCTGCCGCGGGTTTTGAAGCTGAGGAAATCTAGCAGTTTTTCGGTCTGGCCAAGCCGCGAGATTTCCGCAGGATTTCCATCCTGCTTGAACACAGCCTGAAGGCTCCTTTAGACAACCATAAACCCAGAAAGGTTTGCGACAGCATAAGTTTTTGCGTTGTGAAGGTAGCACTATTGAACCTGTTTTAGTGCTTTTTACGGGACTTTCTGCGATACCGGAGGACGTTCACATCAGAGCGGGACACACCTGGCGTAGTTATGCATACAGCCGTGTGTACGGCTAAGAAAAGATAGGACATGCCCTATATTCCCCGTGTGGAGTGAACACTACGTGTGAGGAAGATCGGGCAGCCGCAATCTTTCCGCAACTTTTTTCATACTCCTACAGTCTGGCTTGGAGTTTAAAATGCCGGCGAAGGGGAAGAAATTCCCTTCGATCAGACACAGCTACACTCCGTGCCGCTGAGTGTCATTGCGCCCACGCTCTGCTGAATTCTATTTATGGGGGATAGCAGAGGGGGAAAAGTGTTTTTTTCTGCATGTGTAAGGGCTCAGTCAGACGAGAGGATATTCGTGTGTTTTCCGCGCAGGAAAAAGAATGCACTGCGTGCGGAAAAAAATCCGCATGACCACGTCCATTGCCACCCATATATTCTATCTTTTGTAGGTGCAAATTTTTTGCCATACACGCAGTGCGTTTTTTTTTTTTAGGCCTCATGTCCACGGGGAAAATCAGGCGCGCCGCGGATTCTCCGTGTAGAATGATGGTTGGTCATCATTCAGGATTTTATGCTGCATAACTGATGGACGCTGAGCAGATCGCTGATCGCCTAGTGTAAATAGCAGCTATGTTATGTCAATGGAAAGGGGCGGGCGAGCGCAAGGAGAGAAATCTCTCCCTGCCGCCCCACTGTTAGCCAGCAATACTAGCTCCCGTGCAGAAGCACGAGAGCTAGTATGTTCGGGGACGAGTGTCGGGCATTGTTTGCCCGACACTCATCCCGTCTAAATGGGCCTTTAGACACTAAAACAAAATGTGATTGTTCCCAGCAAGAGAAACCAAGCAATCTTGTAGATATAATACATTTTAATGGCTAACAAAAATAGATGATATTATAGCGAGCTTTCGAATCCTGAGAGGTTCAAAAGCTCGCAATAACATCATGTATTTTTGTTAGCCATTGAAAGGTGTTATATCTACAAGATTACTTGGTTTCTCTTGCTGGGAACAATCACTTATTAGCGTGTCACATGTACTAAACCATGTTACATGGTATGCAGACCCTTGGAGGGGTCAGCCAGAGTTTTTGATGGGAACTGCACGCTATTGGATATACGGGTTATGCCGCTATACGCAAGCTTTCTATCACAAAGCGCAATGCATCGGCCTGACTACAACAGTGCAAGGAGTGTCGTCATTGGACATTTGAGCAATGGAAGAATATTCTATGGAGTGACGAATTACACTACTCCATCTTCATATCAGATGACTGTACCTGGATGTGGAGGATGATGGGGAACGCCTTCTACCTGACTGTGTTGTGCCAACAGTTAAGTACAGCAGGAGTTCTGTTACGGTCTTGAGACATGTTACGTGACATGATTTTGGTCTGTTGGCTGTAGTGGCAAGAACATGAACATGGAAGTGAAACCTGACATTCTAGACAATATGCCTAAGCTTTTGGTCTTTCTGCTCCAGCTGAAGATGCTATTCACTTGTACTGAGTTCCTGATTTCTGACCTCCGCATTCTGCACTCCTGACCTTGGCTTATTGCAGTGACCATTCTGCAGGCCTGTTCCGATTCCTGACCTGGTTGTACCATACTGAACCTTCTGTTTGTGCCTCTGGGCTGTTTCTAGTGCTGAAATACATGCTGCATTCCTTGATGCCAGTCTCTTCTGCCTGTGTTCACACCGCCAGGTACTACACCTTTTTCTGTAGTTGCATTAGCAGCCACATATCTGAGACTACTTCCAGTGTAATTATCTGGGGAACCCACACCAAAGCCTAGATCCCAGCTGTTAAGATGAAAGAATGAAGACTGGGCGTCCTCAAGTGTCACTTCTGGATTTGGCCCAAAGTCATACCAGTGCGTGGCATAGGAATCCACATCCACTGATCTTGTGACCCATTTCAACGGGTCAGCACACTTTTTCCTCTGGGATCAGTCATTAGAGAGAGAATAAAGCAGTAGAAACATTTATACAGTTTCCTACTAATAAAAACAAATTCCTTAGCCAAATAGGTGGCAAACCTTTCCATGGTTGACCTGCAATACCAGCTAAGGACTACAGTGGCGCTATTTCTGGAAGAAAGTAGCTATGCCTTTAATCTCACACAACCTCTTTAACCAAGACGGCCTTATCAAGAACAATACACAATTCATTTTACGACATTCTTTTATTTCTGGGACAGATAATGTACTTTTGTATTTAATACATTTGTTTTTTATCATGCTTGTTCTTAAAATCCACAAAAGTTCAAAAAAATAAATCTAGCCAGACTATAGCATTATATTATCTCTCTTTATCTCTTTCTGCCATTTCAATTTTCCAAGTTGTCTTCCAACCGCAAAATCCAACTAAAATGAGTCACATCATCACATTCTAAATAAAGTGTTTTATATTTCACGGTCTGTTCAAAGTGAATATTCATGTATGTCTATGGGACAAAGTAGTCCAATTTGCTCTACATTAGCAAATCAGAGTTAGAGCAACAGCCAGTTTTTGTTTATTATGTTCCTTTTACTTGGGGCTCATGTCCACGACCGTGTTGTCACCGCATATTACACGTGTGTTGTATCGACAGGTGATATGGGGTGAATGGAGTCAATGAAAGTCAATGGACTTTCATTTATCCATGCACACTGGCGTGTGGACACTACGTATCGATACACACGAGAAATGGACTGTAGCACTCTTTTTTTCTCTGCGTACCCACGCAGTGTGAGCCTTATGCATATGGGCAGCGTTTTTATACACATCCCCGCTCTCAAACGGAGTGGGGAATTAAGAAAAAAGTCACACTGCGCATATCTGTGTGATATATGGGCATGCGCAATGCAATAAGCAGCCATAAGTGGTCTATACCAAGCAGGGGCGTAACTAAGGGCTCAGGGGCCCTGATGCAAAAGGTGAGCTGGGGCCCCCCCTCTATCTGTATCTGTACCCGTACCCATACCTAAACCATGCTGCACAGATGCATAACTTGAAGCTTCTGGGCCCCGATGCAAAACCTGTAACAGGGGCCCCAACTATAATGCTTTATTCATAGTACTCGGCTCCCTATATGGAGAATAGAGGTCTTATGGGCCCCCTAAGGCTCCCGGGCCTGGGTGCAACCGCATCCCCTGCACCCTCTATAGTTATGCCCCTGATACCGAGTGTATGGTTGCAAAATGGGCAAAACGCTGCGTGGAGACCCGCAGAGTTTTACGCTGACACCTTTACGGAGTGTATTGGCATTTGTCTGTTTTATCATGGCAGCCAGTTTTGCACAAATGCAACAGGAACTGTAACCATATTTATTGTCAACTGTTAAAGGGGTTGTCCAAGGAGAGGTGAGTATAAGCTGATTTGCGTTTTAACCCATGAAGACCCTGCTTACACTACAATTAGTGTTGAGCAAGCTTTTGAAAAGTTTTGTTTGGCCGGTTCGCTGAACTTTTGCAAAAAGTTCAGTTTGATCCGAATTACTACGAATCAATCTAGAAGTTCACCAAAACCCATAAAACTGGCGTATAACGCTGACTAAGTGCTGATAGCCCTATATAGCACTCCGAGAGTGTTATACGGGGCTTTATGGTTTTTAGACAGTGTTATACACCAGTGTTTAGGACTAGTGTTGAGCAAACCCAACTGGTAGAACCCTGTCTCGAATAGAACTTTGCTAAAAGCTCAGTTCGGGTTGATGAAGAACTCAACTTTCAGCAAAGTTCGACCCAAAACAGGGTCCTACTCGTCCGGTTCACTCAACACTAATTACAATTATAAAATTTGGACAATTCATCTAACCTGTTTCTAAATATATTGCCATTTTATTATTGATTCAATATATCAAAGAGACACTAGTCTACATGCCTTGCACTAGATTTACGATGTGATTCAGAAACGTTTTTACACCTCATTAGTCAAGGGGTACGGCTTAGTATGCCAACTAAAACGTGGCATTAAGTTAGACCAAACTGTCCAAAGATGTACGAAATTTATCATACAGCATAAGCCAGTATGATGTGATTTGGCACATCTAGTCTAGTTCTTAGCTGCCTAAATTTGAGACAGTATTAGAGATGAGCGAGCATACTCGCTAAGGGCAATTGCTTAAGCGAGCATTGCCCTTAGTGAGTACCTGCCTACTCAAGAGAAAAGGTTCAGGTGCCGGCGCGGGGGAGCCGTGAGTTGCGGCAGCAGGGGGGAGAGAGGGAGAGAGAGATCTCCCCTCCGTTCCTCCCCTGCTCTCCCCCGCAGCTCCTTGCCCACCGCCGGCACCCGAACCTTTTCTGTCGAGCGGGCAGGTACTCGCTAAGGGCAATGCTCGCTTGAGCAATTGCCCTTAGCGAGTATGCTCGCTCATCAGTAGACAGTATTAATAAATCTGTCCCAAAGTATCCAAACTTTGGCTGCTGCCCTAATATCTGATTTACTAATATATGGCTAATTTGACCATTGGGATCAAAATAATGTTTCCAACGTATTACATTTTGCACTTTATAAAAAGTTAAACGTTCAATTCCAGAGGTTCTCCATTCCTTGGAGGACATTTTTACTTAGGGTGTCCGTATATAATTTAGATTGGCCATGTGAAAAGGCATATTGCACTCATAAACTGGCCCCATGTATACGTTAATAGTAAGAATCACCAATTGATAAAAGATCATATTATAAGAAAAAAAAATTTTGGTGGGACCTGCTGATAATCTAAAGTGTACGAGAGGCCATCCAACTCTCCCCCATAGTAAATGTTGTGTGAGATAAGGAATAGAAAGTTGGATTTTAATTACCTGATCCTTTTGTTTGTAAGGGGGTTATGCTGTAACTGCTACAAAGTAATGGGTTGTGAGATAACTTTATTTTTTTAAGAAGCATGTTGTTTTATTGTTTGGTTTGGACTGACCTCCAAAGTCTGCAATAATGAGGAATTGGTTCCAGGTGGGATACTGAACCTGGCCCTCTGGCACAGCACTGAGCTCCATTCTGTTACCTGGGCCATGCCTCTTTTAATGACTGAGCTCCAATTAATGGGAAATTTCCCTTCTGGTATTGGACTTCAGGGCTGAGATATAGTTACTTTGGAGATGTGGCATCCACCACTGCCTTCTGTCCAGTTACTGCTGTATTGTCCACCTTCGATGACCATAGTTTGACTACTGCGAGTTTGAATGCCCATTGTTGTAAGTTAATCTCAATAAAGGAACTGTTAGTTAACACGGCAAAATGGGCTCTTATGTGTCCTGGCTGCCCCATAGAAAACCCATGTCAACATGGTGCCAGCTTTATAATCAGGCCAGGTTCAAGTTCGAATCCAGCAAATGAGAAATGGTGCCACCGACCCTGGAAAGACTTTTTTTGAAGGATTTTTTCAGATTGCCTTGGCTGTCCTCAGGGTTGAAATGGCGGTGCCCATCTACCCAGTCTACAGTAGAGTCGCCAGACTTTGCAGGAACCCAGCAGAACCCCTGCCCATTGCCCTCAGTACATCTCGTGGCCCTTTTCATGTTTCCCGAAGAAGAGCCTGAGGTATCTGGCAACTGCTTTCTTCCCCTCAATATATACAAACATGGGCAGGATGGGAGAGATAGCAGTTGGCTGAAGAAGTTATCTAATGGTTTGGGCAGCCTTACTTCTAGCTTTTACTTCCTGTTTAAGATAAATACACAAGAAGCTAATATTCATCAAGCATAACTAACATCAAACATAGACAGACAATTCTTTATTGAGGATGGAGACTGGGCACTTTGGGGGGGGGGGGGATTCCTACATAAAAAAGTTAGCAAAAGTTTGCAAACTGTATATTGGGAATCTGAAAACTGATGAAGGAATGGAAATTGCAGCCTGAAACTTAGTGCAACTTATTAACTCAAAGTAACCACTAACATATGTAAAAAAAAATCATTTCTTTCTATGTCAAAGGTGTCCATAGCCTTTAAATTAAAATGATGTCAACTTCAGCATCCTTTTTACAATACAGTTTCACAGTCATATTCCCGTCACTGTGTCATTGTGAAAGACTTCAACATTTACATATGCTATCTTCATAAAAAGGATCCATGAATTATTGGGCCGTGTCATTTACTCTTCAGAATAAAGGAAAAATAGACATAAATTTAACAATATACTAAATGTTACATAATAAAATATCTACATGTCAGAATTTGTCATTTACCGTCAGACAGTAAGGAAAAAGAATTGGAACGTTGGGCTTGATCTCTACGGCAATAAATTAGATCATCTTTAGATCATTCTCCATTACATTTGTATTCATGCTAAATGTATAATGAACTTGTAAAAGTAAAACTTAAAACTTCACATCAAATACGATTATTTACTTTAAAAATGATAAAAAATTGGTATTTTATGCCGGTACAAGACTGAGGAAAATATGTGCCCCCCATCCAGACTTCCCCCTTTTAGTCTAGCTTCAGTTGGGTATATGTAAGAGCCTCCCCTAAAGGGTTGCTAGGGAGATGGACTGCAAAATGTGCCAGAAATTGTGCCCAAATTACCATGTGCGCCAAAATTAGCGCCATATTTTGACATGCAGAACTGAGCATACTTCATGGAATGCTTCGCTTTCTGATTGGCTGATGTTATCACAACAACGCCACCATTTACCTATATGAAGCTTAACCTTTATTCTTATAATTAAAACTCGTCTCTTGCTCATGTTACTGCATATACAGCAGTCTATATTAGATCAGTATATCACCTTATATTCATCACATGGAACAGTATTACTCACAATTCTGAGGTTGCTCATGATTTATTACCATAGGATACAGCATCAGCATGTCGGGGAAACAGAAGAAGATATATATCCCCATTGAATAGCTATTTCACACTACCTATCACTATCAAGCAGAGTAGCTGTCCTGAAAAGGACGTCCCCACTTTTTAGTGGCTGAAACTGCACTGCCTCCTAGATTGAGCTAATGCGGCATCACATGAACATTCCATCCTGATGGGTATTCCCATAAGATGCATGGTTCATTCAGGGGAAATATTCAGTGTGAGCACTCTACATATTGTATCTCGCTTGTAGGTGCTGTGGCAAGATGGGGGTTACTCGCCTGCGGATCGCTGACCTCTCATACATGAAAATGGTGCACCACACGTGTAGAAATGCTCCAGAGACGTGGATTCACTTTAGTTCTGGCTCCTGCCAGCCTTTATTTCACAGCAAACAGCATTCAAACACAATGCATGTGTAATCCTGGGTTCTCCACCCACTGGGTCACCGTCACTACTCCACCCGGGGTGTCTAGAGGGCATCTTCCTCCGTCAGACGTGTGACTGACCCAAAACTGGTCTGCACGGATCAGGCTCCCAGTTCCTGACGCGGCCTCTCCACTGCTTCCACTGGTCCACACTGGACCCCAGGCTTTCAGCCCTTCCAGCTCACCTGAGCTGTAACTTCCCCCTTGCTTCTGTCAGGAACTGGCTTTCATGCAATCAATTCCTGCCACACCCATCAGGTGTTAACCCTATCTCTTTAGAAGTCCTGTCTGCAGCCCTCTACAGGCCCTTCTGTGTACTACACTATTACAGTGCGTTATCCAGAGTGGCACAAATGCCAATTTTAAGTAACCGCCCAAAACTACATGACATCCAATACTCAATTACTTCATTATGTTTAGACTGGGCTCATAGGAGTGTAAGTTTACACCGCACATTACACGTGAGATGTACACGTGTGTGATACGCGGTAATTCGCAGGCAATCAAATACATTGCCCTACACTGTTTTGTTCATATCTGCGTGTATGCATTGCATAAAAAGTGAGCGCAAAAAAACCACGGCATGTTCTATTTTGCCGTGTATTACGTGTGAGAAAGCCAATTGTTCTATATGGGTGCATAATCAACACTGCCCATACATTATTACATTACGTATGGGCGACGTATATACATGCCGTTGCGAAGCGACAGCGCTGTAAATGTAAAAATAAAAAACAGGAAGACTGCGCATGACAATGTTCATGAGGTATGCCGTCATGCGCAGTACAGTATCACTGCCATATGCAGCGATAGGTTGGGTCACTGCCGGCTCCACATCAGTAAAACCCAGCATGAGTCAAGCAAACAATCGTGTGAGCCCAGCCTTAGATATATTTGCGAAAGGTACTTCGATTCATTATTGCTATGTATTTACCCCAGAATTTAGCCATAGCTAGCGTCAAATTATTCCAAGGTTAAAAATCCGATTGCTTAATTGCCATTCTAACCTTGTTCATTTTCATGCCTCTGTTCTTAAGTAAATATTGCATATTCTTGTACTCCTTTTGCTGCGTCCTGAATTCCACATTGCAACACCATCACCCATGACATATGTTGGATCCTTATTGTAATGCAGAAGGTGTGGATCTACTAAGCCATTGACTGATTTGGCTTTGGGCTACTCCTGAGGGCTGCTCTAAGAGGCCCCTGGTCTTCATTCTTTAACCCTTTTTTAGAGGGATCTTCTCTTCAGTACAGGGAAACTCCAACTCGGTTTCTCAGAAGTAGTCTCAGTACAGTGGCACATGACCAAGGTGGGTCAAAAGACATGAGAGTGTGGTACTAATGGAATAGGCAAAAAAATATTCAGTATCAGAGACCACGATGCACCGCGGGTCTTCTCCCATGGTGCACCGTGGACTCTGTGCGGTCCATTGCCGATTCCAGCCTCCTGATTGGCTGGAATCGGCACACGTGACGGGGCTGAGCTACGAGGACCAGCTCTCCGGCACGAGCGGCCCCATTCACCAGGAAGAAGACCGCACAGCGCAAGCGCGTCTAAAAAAAGCAAGAAGACGACAGAATTAGACGGATCCATGGCGACGGGGACGCTAGCAACGGAGCAGGTAAGTGAATAACTTCTGTATGGCTCATATTTAATGCACGATGTACATTACAAAGTGCATTAATATGGCTATACAGAAGTGTATAACCCCACTTGCTGCCGCGGGACAACCCCTTTAAGGCCAGAGAAGTAAAGCTGGAGTGTAAAGTCAGGAGATGAAGAAGGGGAAATTCAACCCTAAATTCTTTAATCTTAGAAAAGAGTCCCTCTATGTCAATTTTCATCATCTACTCAAGTATATGTAATTCAAGTTGTGTACCTGCTGCAAAGTAAAGAACTCTCTCTCTCCCTGCTAAAAAAAAAGTATTAACGTGTTTTAACATCTAATCCTGCTTCCGGGAGTCCCTTCCCACCATCTATAACATCTGCACTGTGGTACCACACTACACTCTCCAGGGCCAAGGACTACCTCCTCCATTTTCGTTTACTTCTCCGCTTTTTGTAAATTATTATTTTTGTTTGGAACGGGTCCCTACCCGTATACGGAATGGCGTTACGACCAAACACCACCTTACACGACCTGACTCCGTGGTAGCCCCCCCATATAGGATTACCATCTTATCCTACCCGACTCTGTGGGTAGCACCTTAAATAAGAACTGCCATTCACCCCTGTGCAATGCCGCACCAGGCCGCCTTTTCCATCAGAGAGGAGCAGCCGTGCCACTGCGACTATGATCATTTTGCTGCCCCCCCTCCTTGGTCTTGCCCGCTGCAACAGTAATCAGGAAGAATGTCAGGGCAGGAGGCATTCAGGCAAAGCACAGTCAATATAACAAGATAAGCTTAGGATAGGCAGAGTTTGGGAAGGTTGGGTAGTCAGGCAGAGGGTCAAAACTGAAAATCAAGCAGGATACAAATAAATCTCCACTGAACCACAAGGAACCTATTGCTCAAGCACCTTCTAATGGGGCAGGTGTCTTAAATAAACTGGGAATGACTGTGATAGGCTGAGGAAAGGAAAGCTGTCTGCACATGCTAGCCCTTTAAGAGGGAGGCAAAGGCAACAACAAGGGAATAAGTGCATCCAGAAAGATACTGGATAGCGGAGGAGGTGAGAACGCTATATTCAAGCACAATTGTATAGTACACTCAGTATAGTCAGTATATACATATTGACTACATAGTTAAACATATTTGCATTGTAGTGGTATAGACTTAACAAGTATAATTCCATGTGAGTTCTTTGGGGTGGTGAAGAGTCATCCCAAAATGCCATTAGTGAGTTTATGACTTGTAATAGCTTTCATACAGCACCCTGCCTCCATGTAGCGGCCAAAAGTCGTTGGAGCTTGAGAGTCATTTCCTGAAGAATTCAAGAAAAACGTGATACTCTAGCATTTTATGTTCGACGATCAGAACATCATATGTATTTACTAAAAAACTGCATCTCAAATAGTCATGAATGCATTAGAGAATCGTATTGTCGAAGCTTGGAGGATACATTTGCCAACCGCTCTGTGATTAATCATCATTGGTATGTATGAATACAGTGAAAAAAGATCTGCTTTCATAAATCTGTATTTAGTATAGAAGGCTGTCTTAATCAGAATTTATTTTTGGGTGTAGGAACAATTTCTGAAAAAAAATAATGATATGAAAATATGATAATAAAAAACCACTCTGCCTGTCACCGCAAAGTCATTTTGTTAATGTATTCCACAACAAGCGTCATGTGTTTATACAACCAAAAATATCTATAAAAAGTGTCACTTAGAAAACTATTCCAGCAAAAAAAAAAAAAAAAACACCTCATTTTCTATGTACAGAAACTAAGTCTAGAATAAGTAATATATCCAATGTAAAAAATTGTGTCGAGGACGTTACCATTCGTCCAGGAGAGACTAGTGAAAATAAGTATGACGACTAGCGCAAAAACCAAACTGCACAGTGCTAATGCTAACCCCTGGATTCATTGTGGTGTCGGAAAAGACCCCAAGTTATAATTTGCCTTCCTAAAACCAGTTGCACACCTGTCCAGTTCCCCCTATTCATTACAATTGAGTGGAGCAGCTACACCAGCCACAGCTCATGGAGAGGTGTGGCGCTATTTCTGGAAGAACCCCATTAAAGTTATACAAGCAGTTCTCAAAACCTGGTCTGAGAGCTATAGTGTCCCGACTCATCGGTCGTGTCAGATTGGAACCAGGGTGACATCACAGCTTCAGCCCCACCCCAAGGGATCCACATATTGATTCATACTCAGTATCATTTTGGAGTTGGGTGCCGACATGAAGACTTCTATACTGGTGTGTGGAGCGATTGGTCGTCTGGGAGGTGTGTGTCCCAGCCGGCCAGTCAGCATTTCATTTTATACTTTTATTCCAGCTCCTCCTTATGGAGGATGTCGGTTATACTTTTTTGTCAGCTGTATTGTATTGTGAAGGGGGCCTTGGTATCAGGATTGGGGGTTCCCTGGTGATCTGAGATGGTGTCAGTAGTGTGGGGGCTCCGGGATAATTCACATAGGGCTCAATAGCTGCTTTATCTGTCTTCAAAAATGAATTTTAATGGACAGATGAAACAAGTAAGCAGTTCAGGTCCTATTTCGGGGTCACTTATGACCATATACCGGTTGGCTCTTACTGAGGATCTGCGTTAGCAGTGTTGCATTAAAAGTCCAGTATCCGTACGTCAGATTTCTAAAATCCTTAACTGATAACTTGGGTTTCAATCTAAGTAATATTTTTCTTGTGTAATGGGTTTCTCAAAAGTCTTTACCTGGTTACCAATAATGTAGTCTTTGGTAGCTCTGTATCACATCAATGGTGAAGGACAGAAGGTAGGAGGGGAAAGAGGGGGCAGAAGTCTCTCCGGTGCTTGTATTCAGCTCAGCCTTTATCCAAAAGAAGTAAGAAGTGTCTGTCACGTTGTAGGACTAATCAGGCGCACCAAGTTTCTCTCTAACCAGAGAGTGTCCCTTGCCCTCACTCCAAAGCATGGTTGCACAGATTATGGGGAATATCCCCAGATCCCCACTTTGAAGCATAGCTGCACAGACTAACTACTTCCTGTCTCTTCTTCCTCATTCTCCCCACTCTTTTAAGCCATAGTAGTTTACAAACCTCTGACACAGTAAGACATCAAATGAACAATAAAACTGCAATGATCATGCCCCCGTTACAATAGCTGGGTTCTGTTCTGTTCCACAATCAGATAGGTCTGTTTGGTATATTAGGACACCCTGGGTGTTGTAACATCTTTTTCCAGACTGTCCTGTCTTGTGAATAGTATGCTGTTTTCCATTCCAATCTTATTCTCTGTTGTTCTGTACCGCAATAACATTCCTATTTTTCCCTAGGGTAAGACAGGGATACCCCAGAGTCATGATGTAGGGTAACCCTCATCAGGGCGAGTGTTCCGCTTTTAGGTAGGAACTTATCGTAGTTTAGGGTCAGATTCCCCATTTCCTCACTTTTTGGTTCCATTATAAATATGTTTAGTTATCTGTCTTTACATATTGTGTATACTCATTGTCACGTCCGTGCGGCACACCAGTACCACGCACAGCATGGGTGTAGGGTGACATTCACACTTACTGCAGTCGTTTCCACAATGCACTGTAGGATAGGGTGCACCATTCCAGAAAAATAGAAACCTGTCCCTAACATAACAGGAAGGTAACAGGTCCCTGCCTAAAAGCGGAGTCATTGCCTCGATAAAGGTGGCCCCACTGTCTTCTTCCTGGGACTTGACTATCCCTATAGGAACCCCTGGAGAAATGAACTCACACCGCAAAGCAATACAAAAAAGCTAACAAAAATACAACTGATAGGAAACCGCAGCACTTATCTGGATAAGGAGCAATTCACCCAGCACAGAGGAATACCACTCTCCAGCTACTCCTCTATGGAACTGAATAAGCAGCAGTGAGCAAAGGGAGGGGTAAGAATTAGAGATGAGCGAACACCAAAATGTTCGGGTGTTCGTTATTCGTAACGAACTTCCCGTGATGCTCGAGGGTTCGTTTCGAACAACGAACCCCATTGAAGTCAATGGGCGACCAGAACATTTTTGTATTTCGCCGATGCTCGCTAAGGTTTTCATGTGTGAAAATCTGGGCAATTCAGGAAAGTGATGGGAATGACACAGTGACGGATAGGGCAGGCGAGGGGCTACATGTTGGGCTGCATCCTAAGTTCACAGGTCCCACTATTAAGCCACAATAGCGGCAAGAGTGGGCCCCCCCCCTCCCAACAACTTTTACTTCTGAAAAGCGCTCATTAGCATGGCATACCTTTGCTAAGCACCACACTAGCTACAACAAAGCACAATCACTGCCTGCATGACACTCCACTGACACTTCTCCTGGGTTACATGCTGACCAACCGCCCCCCCTCCCCCCCACAGCTCACACCAAAGTGTCCCTGGGCAGCTTTCAGCTGCCCTCATGCCACACCACGCTCATGTCTATTTAGAATTGCGTCTGCCATGACGAGGGACCGCAGGCACACACTGCAGAGGTTGGCACGGCTAGGCAGCGACCCTCTTTAAAAGTGGCGGAGCGATAGCCCACAATGCTGTACAGAAGCAATGAGAAATAGAATCCTGTGCCACCGCCATCAGGAGCTGCACACGTGGGCATAGCAATGGGGAACCTATGTGCCACACACTATTCATTCTGTCAAGGTGTCTGCATGCCCCAGTCAGACCGGGCTTTTTAATTCATAGACACAGGCAGGTACAACTCCCTATTGTGAAGTCCCTGTCGACCCACAGCATGGGTGGCTCCCTGGAACCCACCGGTGGTACACAGAAATATCCCATTGCATTGCCCAACACAGCTGAGGTAGTAATGTCGTGCTTAATGCAGGTGGGCTTCGGCCCACACTGCATGCCCCAGTCTGACTGGGGTTCTTTATAAGTGTACAGATGTAGTAAAAACTCCGTGTGCACCTACAGCATGGGTGGGTGCCAGGAAGCCACCGGCGGTACATAGAAATATCCCATTGCATTGCCCAACACAGCTGAGGTAGTAATGTTGTGCTTAACCCTTTCCAATCCAATTTGTATATGGTTTTCCTAGGGGGCTTACTCTTTTTCTGCCGTTATACAACGGCGCTATATGCTGGCTAAAGCCAGTACTGCATGAGCTGACACGTAGGATAGGCTCCGACAGCAGAGAGGCTGGCAATATACAGTAAGAGAACCCCGACGGACGTCTACCAACAACGGAGCTGTACAGCCTTAAACCCTAATGTCTTCACAGGTCACACAGTGGACTGGAAAGGGTTAATGCAGGTGGGTTTCGGCCCACACTGCATGCCCCAGTCAGACTGGGTTTCTTTATAAGTGGAAACAGATGCATTTATAATTCCCTGTGGACCCACTGCCTGGGTGGGTGCCAGGAAGCCACCGGCGGTACATAGAAATATCCCATTGCATTGCCCAACACAGCTGAGGTAGTAATGTTGTGCGTAATACAGGTGGGCTTCGGCCCACACTGCATGCCCCAGTCAGACTGGGGTTCTTTAGAAGTGTACAGATGTATTAAAAACTCCGTGTGCACCTACAGCATGGGTGGCTCCCTGGAACCCACCGGCGGTACACAAAAATATCCCATTGCATTGCCCAACACAGCTGAGGTTACGTCAGCTGTAATGCAGGTGGGCTAAAAATTAATTTGATTACACTGTAGGCGAGGGCCCACAAAAATTGCTGTATCAACAGTACTAATGTACATCCCAAAAATTGGCCATGGCCAGCCAAGAGGGCAGGTGAAACACATTAATCGCTTTGGTTAATGTGGCTTAAGTGGTAACTAGGCCTGGAGGCAGCCCAGTGTAACGAAAAATTGGTTCAAGTTAAAGTTCCAATGCTTTTAAGCGCATTGAAACTTTTAAAAATTGTTCAGAAAAATTATTTGAGTGAGCCTTGTGGCCCTAAGAAAAATTGCCCGTTCAGCGTGATTACGTGAGGTTTCAGGAGGAGGAGCAGGAGGAGGAGGAGGAATATTAGACACAGATTGATGAAGCAGAAATGTCCCCGTTTTGGATGGTGAGAGAGAACGTAGCTTCCATCCGCGGGTGCAGCCTACGTATTGCTTACGTATCGCTGCTGTCCGCTGGTGGAGAACAGAAGTCTGGGGAAATCCAGCCTTTGTTCATCTTGATGAGTGTTAGCCTGTCGGCACTGTCGGTTGACAAGCGGCTATGCTTATCTGTGATGATTCCCCCAGCCGCACTAAACACCCTTTCCGACAAGACGCTAGCCGCAGGACAAGCAAGCACCTCCAGGGCATACAGCGCGAGTTCAGGCCACGTGTCCAGCTTCGACACCCAGTAGTTGTAGGGGGCAGAGGCGTCACCAAGGATGGTCGTGCGATCCGCTACGTACTCCCTCACCATCCTTTTACAGTGCTCCCGCCGACTCAGCCGTGACTGGGGAGCGGTGACACAGTCTTGGTGGGGAGCCATAAAGCTGGCCAGGCCCTTAAAGACTGTTGCACTGCCTGGGATGTACATGCTGCTCGATCTACGCACATCCCCTGCTACCTTGCCCTCGGTACTGCGCCTTCTGCCACTAGCGCTGTCGGCTGGGAATTTTACCATCAGCTTGTCCGCAAGGGTCCTGTGGTATAGCAACACTCTCGAACCCCTTTCCTCTTCGGGAATCAGAGTGGGCAGGTTCTCCTTATACCGTGGATCGAGCAGTGTGTACACCCAGTAATCCGTCGTGGCCAGAATGCGTGCAACGCGAGGGTCACGAGAAAGGCATCCTAACATGAAGTCAGCCATGTGTGCCAGGGTACCAGTACGCAACACATGGCTGTCCTCACTAGGAAGATCACTTTCAGGATCCTCCTCCTCCTCCTCCTCCTCCTCAGGCCATACACGCTGAAAGGATGACAGGCAATCAGCCGGTGTACCGTCAGCAGCGGCCCAAGCTGTCTCTTCCCCCTCCTCCTCATCCTCCTCATGCTCCTCCTCCTCCTCCTGTACGCGCTGAGAAATAGACAGGAGGGTGCCCTGACTATCCAGCGGCATACTGTCTTCCCCCGCCCCCGTTTCCGAGCGCAAAGCAGCTGCCTTTATGGTTTGCAGGGAATTTCTCAAGATGCATAGCAGAGGAATGGTGACGCTAATGATTGTAGCATCGCCGCTCACCACCTGGGTAGACTCCTCAAAATTACCAAGGACATGGCAGATGTCTGCCAACCAGGCCCACTCTTCTGAAAGGAATTGAGGAGGCTGACTCCCACTGCGCCGCCCATGTTGGAGTTGGTATTCGACTATAGCTCTCCGTTGTTCATAGAGCCTGGCCAACATGTGGAGCGTAGAGTTCCACCGTGTGGGCACGTCGCACAGCAGTCGGTGCACTGGCAGCTTAAAGTGATGTTGCAGGGTGCGCAGGGTGGCAGCGTCCGTGTGGGACTTGCGGAAATGTGCGCAGAGCCGGCGCGCCTTTACGAGCAGGTCTGACAAGCGTGGGTAGCTTTTCAGAAAGCGCTGAACCACCAAATTAAAGACGTGGGCCAGGCATGGCACGTGCGTGAGGCTGCCGAGCTGCAGAGCCGCCACCAGGTTACGGCCGTTGTCACACACGACCATGCCCGGTTGGAGGCTCAGCGGCGCAAGCCAGCGGTCGGTCTGCTGTGTCAGACCCTGCAGCAGTTCGTGGGCCGTGTGCCTCTTATCGCCTAAGCTGAGTAGTTTCAGCACGGCCTGCTGACGCTTGCCCACCGCTGTGCTGCCACACCGCGCGACACCGACTGCTGGCGACATGCTGCTGCTAACACATCTTGATTGTGAGACAGAGGAGGAGGAGGAGGAGGAGGGTGCTTTAGTGGAGGAAGCATACACCTCCGCAGATACCAGCACCGAGCTGGGGCCCGCAATTCTGGGGGTGGGTAGGACGTGAGCGGTCCCAGGCTCTGACTCTGTCCCAGCCTCCACTAAATTCACCCAATGTGCCGTCAGGGAGATGTAGTGGCCCTGCCCGCCTGTGCTTGTCCACGTGTCCGTAGTTAAGTGGACCGTGGCAGTAACCGCGTTGGTGAGGGCGCGCACAATGTTGCGGGAGACGTGGTCGTGCAGGGCTGGGACGGCACATCGGGAAAAGTAGTGGCGACTGGGAACTGAGTAGCGCGGGGCCGCCGCCTCCATGATACTTTTGAAGGACTCCGTTTCCACAACCCTATACGGCAGCATCTCAAGGCTGATGAATTTTGCGATGCGGACGGTTAACGTTTGAGCGTGCGGGTGCGTGGCGGCGTACTTGCGCTTGCGCTCGAACAGTTGCGCAAGCGACGGCTGAACGGTGCGCTGAACTACACTGCTGGATGGGGCCGAGGACAGCGGAGATGAGGGTGTGGGTGCAGGCCATGAGGCGGTAGTGCCTGTGTCCTGAGAGGGGGGTTGCATCTCAGTGGCAGGTTGGGGCACAGGGGGAGAGGCAGGGGTGCAAACCGGAGGCGGTGAACGGCCTTTGTCCCACCTTGCGGGGTGCTTGGCCCTCATATGTCTGCGCATGGTGGTGGTGGTGAGGCTGTTGGTGTTGGCTCCCCGGCTGAGCTTTGCGCGACAAAGGTTGCACACCACTGTTCATCGGTCGTCAGGCGTCTCTGTGAAAAACTGCCAGACCTTAGAGCACCTCGGCCTCCGCAGGGTGGCATGGCGCGAGGGGGCGCTTTGGGAAACACTTGGTGGATTATTCGGTCTGGCCCTGCCTCTACCCCTGGCCACTGCACTGCCTCTTGCAACCTGCCCTGCTGATGCCCTTGACTCCCCCTCTGAAGACCTGTCCTCCTGAGTAAGCGTTGCACACCAGGTGGGGTCAGTCACCTCATCGTCCTGCTGCTCTTCCTCCGAATCCTCTGTGCGCTGCTCCCTGGGACTTACTGCCCTTACTACTACCTCACTGCAAGACAACTGTGTCTGATCGTCATCGTCCTCCTCACCCACAGAAAGTTGTTGAGACAGTTGGCGGAAGTCCCCAGCCTCTTCCCCCGGACCCCGGGAACTTTCGAATGGTTGGGCATCAGTGACGATAAACTCCTCTGGTGGGAGAGGAACCGCTGCTGCCCAATCTAAGCAGGGGCCCGAGAACAGTTCCTGGGAGTGCTCCCGCTCCTGAGCAGGTGTTATTGTAGTGGAGTGAGGAGGCTGGGAGGAAGGAGGAGCAGCAGACAGAGGATTCGGATTGGCAGCAGTGGACGGCGCAGAACTGCGGGTAGACGATAGGTTGCTTGAAGCACTTTCTGCCATCCAGGACAGGACCTGCTCACACTGCTCATTTTCTAATAACCGTCTCCCGCGTGGACCCATTAATTGGGCGATGAATGTGGGGACGCCAGAAACGTGCCTCTCTCCTAATCGCGCAGCAGTCGGCTGCGACACACCTGGATCAGGAGCTCGGCCTGTGCCCACACCCTGACTTGGCCCTCCGCGTCCTCGGCCACGTCCACGTCCTCTAGGCCTACCCCTACCCCTCAGCATGCTGTATTACCAGTGATTTGATTTCACAGGCAGGAAATAAATTGGCGCAAGACTGCAGGCCAAATATAATTTTTGCCCTTTTTGGAAAACGAAAGGCCCCACTGCCTCTAGTGAATGAATTATCTAAGTTTAATAACTGTGCTGTGTCCCTGCTTATGTGTCACAGAACGTGAGGGTAGCAGAGTTATTATAACTCTGGCAGAGCAGGTATTTTTTTTCCCAATTAAGGAAAGCAAATGGCGAAGCCAGCAGTAAAGCGTAGCTGGGTGCGTATGATTTAGCACTGTTCTTCACGCAGCTCACACGTCTCCACCGCCCGTAAGGACGGACAGAGGCTGGACAAATAGATTTGTTTTCAGTTTTTTCCCACCAAAAGGCAGCACTGCGTATATTCTATGAACATGAGAAGTTTAATAACTGTGCTGTGTCCCTGCTTATGTGTCACAGAACGTGAGGGTAGCAGAGTTATTATAACTCTGGCAGAGCAGGTATTTTTTTTCCCAATTAAGGAAAGCAAATGGCGAAGCCAGCAGTAAAGCGTAGCTGGGTGCGTATGATTTAGCACTGTTCTTCACGCAGCTCACACGTCTCCACCGCCCGTAAGGACGGACAGAGGCTGGACAAATAGATTTGTTTTCAGTTTTTTCCCACCAAAAGGCAGCACTGCGTATATTCTATGAACATGAGAAGTTTAATAACTGTGCTGTGTCCCTGCTTATGTGTCACAGAACGTGAGGGTAGCAGAGTTATTATAACTCTGGCAGAGCAGGTATTTTTTTTCCCAATTAAGGAAAGCAAATGGCGAAGCCAGCAGTAAAGCGTAGCTGGGTGCGTATGATTTAGCACTGTTCTTCACGCAGCTCACACGTCTCCACCGCCCGTAAGGACGGACAGAGGCTGGACAAATAGATTTGTTTTCAGTTTTTTCCCACCAAAAGGCAGCACTGCGTATATTCTATGAACATGAGAAGTTTAATAACTGTGCTGTGTCCCTGCTTATGTGTCACAGAACGTGAGGGTAGCAGAGTTATTATAACTCTGGCAGAGCAGGTATTTTTTTTCCCAATTAAGGAAAGCAAATGGCGAAGCCAGCAGTAAAGCGTAGCTGGGTGCGTATGATTTAGCACTGTTCTTCACGCAGCTCACACGTCTCCACCGCCCGTAAGGACGGACAGAGGCTGGACAAATAGATTTGTTTTCAGTTTTTTCCCACCAAAAGGCAGCACTGCGTATATTCTATGAATAATAACTGTGTTGTGGCCCTGCCTATACAATTCTTTCCCTGCAGTATCAATGGAGGGTGGAATGCTCTGCAGAGGCGATTTTGAGAAGCCCAAAAAAAATGCAGCACAGCTAACAGCAGCCTGGACAGTACTGCACACGGATAAATATGGCCCTAGAAAGGACCGTTGAGGTTCTTGAAGGCTACACTCACTCCTAACACTCTCCCTGCCTATGCAGCACTTCTGTCCCTAATGCCAGGTGCAACGGTCTGCAGAGGCGATTTTGAGAAAAAAAAAAATCCCACTGCTAACAGCAGCCAACACACAGCTATCAGTGGCCCTAATAAGGACCTTTGGGGGGTCTTGAAGCCTACACTAACTACCAATTCTTTCCCTACAGCAGCTCCGGTATAAACAGCACTGTCCCTCATCTAACTCACACCGCATCTGAGGCGAGCCGCGGGAGGGGCCGACTTTTATATTAGGCGAACACCTGATCTCGCCAGCCACTCACAGCAGGGGGGTGGTATAGGGCTTAAACGTTGCAGGGGGAAGTTGTAATGCCTTCCCTGTCTTTCAATTGGCCAGAAAAGCGCGCTAACGTCTCAGGGAAGGAAGTGAAAGTAACCAGAACACCGCATGGTGTTCGTTACGAATAACGAACATCCCGAACACCCTAATATTCGCACGAATATCAAGCTCGGACGAACGCGTTCGCTCATCTCTAGTAAGAATATAAAGCTCCCAGGAATGCCTAATAGTCAGCATGCACCTTGCAGTCTCTGCACATGGTGCATTAACCCTTGCCCTGCATGACCAGGTGACAGCTCTTGGCCTGCGTCGAGGCCACCATGCCACGATACTGTCGCAACCGACAAGCCGTGACACTCATTATATTAAGGACAACATATTACATCCAATCAGTATGAGGTGTTTTGCGTCCAGCTCGGATGTAACCTACGAGGCGTGCATAGCATTTTGTCATAACTTGCCATGTCATAACTCTTGAAAAACAATTGATTGTAATCGGAGAATGAAAATTAAATAAAACCAGTGCACAGAGTTCATCGAGACTAAATGTAACCACTTGTGGCGCTCTCCTGCTTAATCCCCAACTCTATTAAATGACTATTTATGATATGTTAGACTGTATCGGATTCCTGTTTCTTTTCTTTCGTTTGGTAACCATGTTAATGTGGGCAAACATATGACCCGCAGTATTATAGCTGCCAGGGAAAATAGACCACAGTGATCAGTTACTGCCTAGAAATCAGCTGTGGGCTTCCCATTCACAAACATTCTGCCTTTGTGGCTGACCACAAATGTCACCTTCCCAAGAGCTGTAAGGCCCAAGAAAAATCTCGAAGCACAGACTACATCTGTAGATCGGCTAATAGCGCATCCGTTTTCAGATGGGATTTCTACATTTTAATCTTGACATATGTTTCTGGAGTTTAGAAGATTAAGAAATGTTTCAGCAGCAGAAATCAAAGAAACTATTACCTGACCTTAAAAAATGGGATAACACAGTCAGTCTCTAAACAAACCGGAGGTCCACTCTGACGGCGGCATCGGACTGGATTGATGAGGTGCTATTGATGTTTGGATTAAACCATGCCTCTGTGATCAAGTGCTCAAACACAGCATAAAAGAAGAATTATATGCTTTAATCCTGCCACCTAATTTTGTGCAGCAAGTGAAAATAAGGGCAGCAAAACAAATCTCATAAGTGTCTTTGGTTTTACTTATTGACATAGCCATTTAATTAATTTACCAAGAACACTACCAGCATTTAAAACAAGACAAGGAAATCTATAACAGACAAAGTGTTCAACACTGTGAAATCGCAGATTTTTTTTTTTACTCATTCGATGTTATGATTCTAAATAGTGGGACAGACGAAGCAATAAAACATTATACAAAAATGAGATATCGATTTCCCTGCCGGTCGGAAATCAAAGTAAACAACAGATAAAAATTGTGTACGCAGAATTAAGGATTGCATGATGATTGCATGAAATCTCACGATGAGGCGGTGACGTTGATGACTCCATCACATCTTAATCAACTGAATGAGTGGCTCACTACTACAACAATCTTGTGTGTGAGCATAAAATAAAATGGAAATAGCCTTTAAAGGGCTTTCTGAGGTTTACAAAGAATAGGCTAAGAGCAAGGAATTGCACAAAATAACTAACTATGCAATAGATGTTCTGCCGATGCAGCACGGCCAACTAGTCCTCAGAACTCCTAGATGTGTTGATCATTGTTCATGCATGAATGGCACATGGCCGTTTGTTAGGTTCCAGCGCAGTGCAGTCCCCCAGAGGTAGGGGTTGATTGAGTGGCTGGGTGTGGATTTCTCCAGCCAGCTACTCCCCCGGGTCTCAGATCTCTGTCTGTTGGATGCCTGTGTCTCTGAAGGCCCCTCTTTAAGGGGGAGGTAGTGTTAGGGCGTGCTGCTAGGATCTGTTGTTCTACATGGGTTTCCAGCAGCGTAGCCCCACAGGTGGGGGTTAATTGAGCTGTCTGCATGTGGATTTCTCCAGCCAGTCAATCACCAATGGTCTGCTGCTCATATATACCAGCTCCTCTGCTAGAAGATCCTGGGCTTTCCTCTGTTTGTTCAGTGTGTTCAGTGTGAACGGTGTCATGTTCCTACGTGTCGGTGTATGTGCCGGACATGAGGTGCGGACAGTCCTGTTCAGGGTGCATGGTGTTCGGTGTTGTATGCAAATCCCTGGTGTGCTGGTGTGAGCTGCGTTCAGTCCTGCTGTGTTTTTCATTTGTCATCTAGTTCTGAATAGGTCCCCAGGTTCTGGCATGGGGCCGTCCCTCTCGAAACAATCACCCCGCATGCAGGCAGGTTTCATGTAGAAGTTGTTTCGTTAGCGTTGGGACCCGCAAGACGAGGACCCTTGAAGTGGGCTGGTGGGCTTAAGTATCTTGGCCAAAATATGAACCAGTAGCTCCCATTGTATCTATTTACATCTGTTTATGCGTGTGGGTATGCTTGGTCATGTTTTGGGCATTTATCAGTAAGCGTGTTATGTCTGTCTGTGAGTTATGTCCGATGTTTCCGAGTTCTGACAGAGTTCGCCAGTTCGTAAGTGTGAATGACATAACACCGTTAAAGGGGTTGTCTCGCGGCAGCAAGTGGGGTTAAGCACTTCTGTATGGCCATATTAATGCACTTTGTAATGTACATCGTGCATTAAATATGAGCCATACAGAAGTTATTCACTTACCTGCTCCGTTGCTAGCGTCCCCGTCGCCATGGTTCCGTCTAATTTCGGTGTCTTCTTGCCTTTTTAGACGCGCTTGCGCAGATCCGTCTTCTCCCTTCTTCTCCCTTCGGCTCCGCTCGGCAGCATCGGCATTTTGGCTCCGCCCCCTTGTACGCATCATCGCGTAGCTCCGCCCCATGACGTGTGCCGGTTCCAGCCTCCTGATTGGCTGGAATCGGCACATGACGGGGGCGGAGCTACGCGATGACGCGAAAAGGGGGCGGAGCCAAAACGCCGATGCTTCCAAGACCAGCCGAAGGGAGAAGATGCATCTGCGCAAGCGCGTCTAAAAAAGCAAGAAGACACCGAAGTTAGACGGAACCATGGCAACGGGGACGCTAGCAACGGAGCAGGTAAGTGAATAACTTCTGTATGGCTCATATTTAATGCACGATGTATATTACAAAGTGCATTAATATGGCCATACAGAAGTGTATAGACCCACTTGCTTTCGCGAGACCACCCCTTTAAGGACAGTAGTTGACTTCAGTGGTCATGTGAAGGATCAAAGAAACATGAACATTCTAGGAGCCTGCAGGACTGGGGCGATGGAAATCAAGGTGGCTGTACTGGATTGATGAGCACAGGATAGTTCAGTATTTGGTGCCAGCCTCTTTTTTGTAAGTTCTGGAAAACCCATTTAAATACTATTGTCCCATCTATCCAGGCCAGACTGGGATTGGCTGGTGACATGACTCACAGATAGGCTGGCAGGGCAGCCTTTCACCACAGCCAGCCAATCAGTGCTAGACCAAGAGGGAGATGTTCTTTTCTTGGCATCCAGCACCAAATGACAATGTACGTACATCAGCAGATGCATCATGTGGTCCGGCAAAGACACTGTGATATCACCACATCCCCGCTGGACCCACACATGTGCCCCAAGAATCATTGGCACTGGCTGTGCGGTGACAATAACATTGTCTTTTATCTAAAGTAGATGCCACTCGTTACTTCTTATACTCTTGTTGGTAGGTCTACAAGGTTGCCCAAAATACTATATATACACAAATATACACACTTTCTGTGCTTTCTACAAGATCTCAGTAAGTTTCAGGAGCTCTCGCTGTAATGGCCAGGATCAGAAAGACTCTGATCCCTGTCATTTAACTCCTTAGATGCCGCGATCAATAACGACTATGTTATCTAGGTGATTCGACAGAGGGAAGGAAAGAGCTCTGTGCCCATCGGCCCCCCACAAGTGCAATCGCAAAATGCAGATGGGTAACCATGGCAGACAGCGGCCAAGGAAAGACCTCCAGGCATACCAAAGTCGTATGACTATTAGGCCTCTTTCACACGAGCAATGCGATTTTCGCCCACCCGCATCACGGACGAAAATCACATGAATGAGAAAAAGTTGCGACCAAGTCACGGCTGTATCTCGCTCATTCACACGTCCAGGTGGGGCGTATATATTCCTTCGGCCGGCATAAATCCTTCAAGTGGCTCAATACAGCCAGCTGACACAGTTTAGCAGCGTTAGCCACTGCTAAACTCCCTCCCCTTCCCCTCCTCTTGCCGACAGCTCCCATAGAAGCACCCAAAATATAGGGGAGGATCTATCTTTTCTCGCTGAGTCAAAACATTGGTCAATGCATTTGGGTGCTGATTTCCTATCTTTCCTGGCCAAACGTTTTCTGTCGGCTAATAATCGGCCATGTGAATGAATGCATTGGAATCCAGAGGCGTAACTTGAAGCTCCCGGGCCCCGATGCAAAGCTTGTAACAGGGCCCCCAACTATAATGCTTTACTCATAGTACTGGGTTCCCTATATGGAGAAGAGTGGCCTTATGGGCCCCCTAAGGCTCCTGGGCCGGGGTGCAACCGCATCCCCTGCATCCTCTATAGTTACGCCCCTGAATCCAATACTTGACATAGTTGCGATTTTTAAAAATGTTCATCTGAATAAGGCCTTAGGATAAGGCGTAATGTCCATGGGCGGATTTGATTTGCGGAATCCCCACGTCCGCAGCTGAATTCAAGTATGCAGATTTGATTTGCGGAGCTTTTGGTATGAAAAACAAATTGCAGCATGCTTCATTTTGTTGCGGTTCCCGCACAGACAGCTTCCATTGGGGTCAATGGAAGTCGTCTGATCCGTGGTCCATCCGCAATTGACATTACAGACGGGTCGCGGATACTGCAGGAAAGCAGGAGTTTGAAAAAAAACCCTCTACTGTGCATGTGCACCACTGCGCCGGCTGGTGCTTCTGCATGCATATGCCGTACAGAAAAAATAAGACCCAGACAGGTAAACAGGGTCTCCAGCCACGGGCAGGGTCGAATTCCGCTGCGGGCTTCTGAATGCAGAATTCAACCCGCCCGTGGACATGGGGCCTAAGCCTTCAACACCGCCTAATAGATTACTAAGTAATTTTAGACGCACATGGAATAATTCTTTGCTATACTGAGTACACCAAAGCATTCTAAGAGTGAATGAAGATCACATTGTAACTCAGAGGCGTAACTTAAAGCTCCTGGGCCCCAATGCAAAACCTGGAACAGGGCCTCCAACTATAATGCTTTATTCATAGTACTGGGCTTCCTATATGGAGAAGAGAGGCCTTATGGGCCCCCTAAGGCTCCTGGGCCCGGGTGCAACCGCATCCCCTGCATCCTCTATAGTTACACCCCTGTTGTGACTTCTCTAGTAGGTCGAAATAAATAAAATCAAAACATTTTTTTGTTTTGTAGAAGTGAAAAAAACAAACCAACCACACGGTATAACTGCAATTATCATGGCCAGTATACAACGTAATTACCTCCATGCTGTCACTGAGCAAAACCCTCTAAACAAGACCAATATTACCAATTATAACACTATGTAAGGGCCAAATAACCCCGCCACACCATGATCACATATTACCACCACATAGTGATTAGTACCAACATACTGTCTCTGAATAAAAACCACTACAAAGATCAATACCACCAATAATAACATGAAGGCTAAATAAAACCCCTGGATTATGACCACATAATACCAGCAAAAAAACGCCATGCAAAGACTATTATTACCCCCATCCCGTACAGTGACCTTATAGCAGTATATACTAGATCTACACAAGCATTCTGCAGACTATATAAATGATTACCGTTGTATCCTGTGGTCACAGATGACATCCCCTTTGACTGGAAGTGTTCACTTTCCCTTTTTTTTCCATTTGTCCAGACAGTCATGATGACTTCTCCTGGTCACAACTTGTCTCTGCAGACATCTTTGACCCCTCAATTTTCCAGGGACATAGCTTTGTTTTCCACGTTTCTACATAATCTCCCCATCTATAATACCCCAGATAGTAATAATGTCACCTAAGGTAATCCACAAAGTAATAGTATCTGCCTTTTGTGCTTCCTGCAGGCCCTACATCATAAGTGCCACTTTCCATGTCCCACATATAGCAACAATAATGCTCCCCTTATGTCCTCACTCAGTAATAACACCCCAAATAGGCCCCCACTTAGTAATAATGTTCCATACAGGCCGTCACTCAGTAACAATCCTCCTCACAGATCCCAACTGAGTAATAATGCCCCTCACAGGCTTCACTCAGTAATGATGCTCCATATGGGCTACCCAGTCAGGAATAATGGCCTATATGCAGTAATAATACCCCTCACAAGCCCACATTCAGTAATAATACTTGTTACATCATTCACACTCACGAACTGGCGAATCTCTGGCGGAACTCGGAAACAGCAGACATAACTCAGGACAGACATAACACACTGACTGACAAACGCTAAAATACGACTAAGCATACCCACATGCATAAACATATGTAAATAGATACAATGCTAGGTATTGGCTCGTATTTTGGCCAAGATACTTAAGCCAGCGAGCCCACTTCAAGGGTCCTCGTTGTCTCGCAGGTCCCTACTCTAACAAGACAACTTTTATATGAAACCTGCATGCATGCGGGGCAATTGTTCTGACAGAAACGGTCCCACACTGGAACCTGGGGACCTACATAGGCCTAAATGACAAAAGAAACACAGCAGGACTAAACGAAACAGAGCAGGACTGAATGCAGCTCACATCAACACACCAAGGATTTGCATACAACACCAAACATCATGCACCGTGAACAGGACTGTCCACACCTCATGTCCGGCACCCTGCACAAACACGTAGGAACATGAAACTGTTTAGACTGAACACAATGAACAAACAGAGGAAAGCCAAGCCGCCTCTAGCAGAGGAGCTGGTATATATGAGCAGCAGACCACTGGTGATGGGCAGGCTAGAAAAATCTACAGCCAACCAGCTCAATCAACTCCCACCTATGAGGCTGCACATCTGGAAACCCGTGTAGAACAGATCCCAGCAGCACACCCTAACAATACTCCATATAGCCACCCACTCTGTGATAATGTTCAATATAGGCCCCCACTCAGTTATAATGCCCCATATAGGCACCACTGAGTAATAATGCCCCTCCTAGACCCCAGGCCACCCACTCAGTTAAAAAAAAAACGATGCTCATCTGTGCCGCTCCTCCAGCCCCTGACCTACGTCAGGTAGAGCAATCATGTGATCGATGAGGCCAGTTCCCTGCTGCAGTGATTACGTGTGCATTTCACATGATCACTCTACCTGGAACTAAGCGAGTGATCTGTGTGCGCATGGACTGCAGAGATCGGGAGCAGGAGGGGCAGCACAAAATAAGTATAACTCTTTTTTTACATTTCACCCAAAATTTCCTCCCTTGCATTGACCCCAGGATGCGAACGGCACACCGGGAATCTTCCCAGTGGATGGAATTGCCAATTTGCTCCCGACTGTAAATTTGCATTGGCATCATTTAGTGCTCTTACACCTTTCACATATGGGTTATGCCCCCACCAATATGCTGTACAATACATAAACAAGAAACCTTAGGTTGACTAAAGCCATTATTTGCCTATTTACATGAAGAATCTAGCCAGATCTCTAATAAGCAGGGACAATACCTTCTAAAGCCTATTAGGATGTATTCCTTTTGTAGAAGCCCTGAAGTATGTGTATGTCTTTTTTGTCAATGGGACAATTCGTCAGAACCAGAATATTGCCATGGATGCAGACACAACTAAACTGAACCAACTCATCGGACAAGAGAACAAGCATTATCTGAAACTTTATCCACCAGCGAAGATCAGTGACACCGCACATGTTCTGATGTGAATAGCTCCCAAGTACCTCCTCCGAAAATTCCGTTTAGTAATCAGATGCCTCTAGAACTTGACAGTACAATGAACTTCTGTGCAACAGGGTAAGCCGCAGAGAAAGTTCAAAGCCTCTGAAGTAATGATACGAGAATAGACAATAGGGTGATCAGGCAGACATATCAACTGCATGACAAGCAAAACAAACCATAGACAATACAACCTGAAATATGGCAGAGTAATTGGATACACATGCCTGACTTCACAGAAAGAGACTGAGGACTAAGAGAGACATAAATGGGAAGAACCAGAAATATACAGCATGGCCTTCCGGCTTTTGCTTTGACCAAACCCTAGACTACTAACAATCCATGTAGCAGGCACAACAGCAATATTAAATTGTCCACTGCTTTCACCTATTCTGTTTTATCACCTTTCATTCTCCAGACTGCAAGCGACCGCCATTTTTGTGAAGACCAGTTTTAGCAGAACAGGTAAAGTTGGAAAAAGTAGACAACCTATTGAGTGTGTCTCGGAAGGGCTAACATCAGAATCAGGCAATTGGCAAACCTGGACAGAGGTGCCCATTCGGTGCAGAAACATATTATCTGTATTAAAATCTTTTCTTAATCTTATCAGACATCCTCCTTGATTGGTATCATCCATGTATCATGGTCTACTGTTGATACGGTGTTTCCCCGAAAATAAGACAGTGTCTTATATTAATTTTTGTTCAAAAAGGTTTAACTTTTTTACATGTATAGCTGCCTGGACACTATTTAAATTGACTTTTTAAATTAACTGTTAGCAGGGCTTAATTTTGGAGTAGGGCTTATATTTCAAGCATCTCAAAAAGCCTGAAACATCATTTTGCATCCTCAAAAATTCTGGAAAATCATGCTATGTCTTATTTTCAGGGTATGTCTTATTTTCAGGGAAACAGGGTACCCTTAAGGTTTTACACCCGTGCGTCTCAGTAGCTGTAACAGGCCATACATTGGTGTCACGCTTAGTTTGCAAAACCAGTCTAGTTGAGCAGATTGCATACTGCGATATCTTTCTGTGCATTGCTACACTACGGAGTGTTTCTTTTTATCTTTTCTAGTGGATTTTCTTAGATCTAGCTCACGGCACTGTTAAGACCCATTTATTCGTAACGATTTTCGCTCAAAATTCATTCAAACGACCAAAAATAAGCTGTAATCGTTACATGTTAACGGGGGCATCATGCACTTTTCGTCTGAACGATAATTTTAAGGTGAACTTAAAATCCATTGTCAGCTGCAGAGATATAAAGTATCTACCAATAGACCACATGCTGTGTTCTCCACGGGAGTCGGGAGATTGCATTGTAATTTGTATGCAGCTCCAACGAGAACAATGCATCTGTGTGCACCTCGGGGCATGTGATTAATCACATGCTGGGCTCTGCAAACAACTCCTAGAGGCCCTTTCACATGCAAATGAAGATGATAAAGTGTTAATGGCCATTAACACTTTATGCAAAAAGATTGCTAAAACATCCAATCTTTCAATCCTTTGAAAGCTTATCTTTGCATGTAAATGGTCCTTAAACTCTATCAAGTGGGTGGTCCCCAGGACTTGCTGTCAATCATGCGTGACTTCAGACTGACAATCAAGTCCAAAATCACAAGTTGACAGTGAGCAGGAAAGACCACCCACTTGACTTTGTTGGACACTGAAACTAAAAAGATTTTGCATAGCTTTGCAGCCACGGCCCTGTTGACTCTACGGCTACCTGTGTTTTCTTGATATCTCTGCCTAATGGCTCAGTCACACAGGCACATGTTCCTGCATGAAGAAGACGGCCGCACTGCAGGTGCGGACGACTCTCCGCACCGCCGTAAGAAAGAACACATGACCGGCAATGGAGCCGATGCGCCCGTGTGACTGAGCCATTAGGCAGAGATATCAAGAAAACACAGATAGCCGTAGAGTCAACAGGGCCGTGGCTGCAGAGCTATGCAGCTGGCCATACAGACTTTACTACATGACAGGTCCTCTTTAACCCTTTCCAATCCACTGTCTGATGTCTGAAGACATTATGATTTAGGGCTGTACAGCTCTGATGTTGGAAGACGTCCGTCGGGGTTCTCTTACTGTATATTGCCAGCCTCTCTGCTGTCGGAGCCGATCCAACGTGTCACCTCATGCAGTACTGGCTTTAGCCAGCAGATAGCGCCATTGAAAAAGAGTAAGCCCCCTAGGAAAAACCAGGATACAAATTGTATTGGAAAGGGTTAAACAATATGTACATTTCTGATGATACATTGACTTTAATTACAATAGTCAAAGCAACAGCATAGGATAACACAATCTTCAGTGTGATTTATAGCCTAGACACACCTAAAATGTGCATACTAAATGAGCACATACAAAAAGATCACCATTGGAGTGACCCTATTAGAAAACGCTACTACTAACCATAATCTTTGTATACAAGGAATCCCATTTATGTATCAGGACTGTATAAAATACTTGAAACACGAGAACTTATATTGGACATTTTGCGAACAGTAAAAAAAAAAATTAGATTTCTTCCAGGAAAAATATCCCATAATCCCCAGTGCTATACCTAGAAAATAATGACCAATACGAACAAGGACAACAATGTTTATTTCAATACAGGGACAATATTTTACCGTGCAGTAAAACCATTAAATATATACAGATATTTTTACAATGCTTCAATTTCATTTTTTACTCTTTTATATCGTTTTGTGCATTTTTTTTTTTACCCTTATGTAGGATTAAGTTTATTTCTTAATCATTTCAAAGTGTGTTTGTGAGCAGAACTTTAAATTATTTTAAAGCATTTTATTTAACCAAACTATAAAATAAGAAATAAAAGAATTTTCAATAAAAACATACCCTTAGAGAATCATAAAAATCTGCTGTTGTGTAAAAACCTAAGAAAATTCTATAAAACGTCTGAGAAATGAAACGCTACTCATTGCAGATCGGAGATGAACTGCTTTAATAAACTATTCGTATTTGTAATAATGCTTGTATACGCTGACGTTTGACCAATTATGTCATATACTTGTCTATCATTTATTACACTGAAATCCTAGGTGATCCCAGCAGTGATGCGGTGTAGTGGAGCAATATCAAATGAAGAATTTACTAGAAGCGTGTGCAGAAATGAATTATGCAGGGCGTATAAAGTGGAGACGGTGCTGCAAAGCACAAAGTAAGAAAATAGGAAGATACAGTGAATATCCCAATAACAACACTGCATGTCATGTTGCAAAAATATTCTGTGGATGCGTAAATCATTGGCGATGAAGAGAATAATCAGTACCAATTATCAGTCTAGTTTTTTGAAGACTTTACCGGAAAATCATGACCATGTGATTCCAATGCATTCATTTACATGGCGATTTTCAGACGATATTTTTCCTTGCAGCATCAAAAGATAGACCATGACCTATCTTTTGATGAAAATCGCAGGGAGCTCCCATAGATTCCTATGGGAGCTGAGAAAAAGGGAGAGGAGGGAGTTAAAAAAGGGAACAATACAGCCATGTGAATGGATGAGAAAACGCTAATTCCTCTTGGAATTAGATCATGGCAAAGCAGCATTGTTGCGATGTTACCTGTGTAAAAATGCATCACTCGTGTGAAAGAGGAATAAAGGCCCCTTTGGCTGGCTTGAAACAACTCTGGCCACAAGCAATCCAATGTGACTAAAGCCCCATTTACACACAAAGATGATTGCTCAAAATTCATTCAAAAGATAGGGAGGATGACAGTTTGAGCGATCGTTTAGTAGCTTATTGGCTTCATTTGCATGTAAATGAGGCTCCCTTTGCTGTATGCAGATAACAGCAGATGGTCTGTTATCTGCATACAGCCCCTTTTTTCTGTCATGGGACAGCAGCTAAAAACAATGTTATCAGCACTCCCTGTGGAGAATCACAGTGTGTGGTCCCTGCTATCATCTGCCCAGCCAAATGATGGATTTTATACTTAACATAAAATCATCGTTCATCTGAAAAGCAACCAATGGTAGCAAAAGACATAATTTGAGCGAATTTTGAGCGATAATTGTTCCGTGTAATTGGGGCTTAAGAATGTGTCAATTATATTAACTCATCAATGACTGGTCAATAATGGGCCAATCAATATGTAAAGTGGTTGCTGTCGGCAGTTAGCCAGAATTCCTCCTTTTTACCACCAATGGTGGGATGGAGGATAGAATCTCTCTAGAGAGATTGGCTAGAGTCTCTGTGGCTACATATTATCCTTTTTATTTTGGATTTCTCTCTTTAAAACACTTTGTACCTACTGTAATTAAACATTCTTAAATCTTTTGGGCACCAAAGTATTGGTTTTCTAAGACAATGACTTTGCGCTTTTTTCGGGTGAAAAGTGTGCAGCTTTTCTCTCTTTTCACCTTCTTTTTTTTTTTTTGCTGTAGATTCTGGTGCTTTTACACCATTTCCGACAATTTGGGTTTTTTGCCAATAAATGAGGGCATGATTTAGGTTAACTAATTATTTAAGTCACATTTATCATTTGTGACTTTTCAAAAGGTTGCAAAGGTTTTGCACAAGTCCACTCCACTTCTAAGGTGGCATAATTTTGGGGGCTGGTCTTCTCATGGGAGCCATAACGAAAGCCATTTTTTCGGTGTTACACTTTGCACTGGCAAAAGCAAAAAAGTTGACTAGTGAAACAAAAACTTCAATCTGTCCCTCCATGTTGTATTTGTATTAGGCACTGGATGTCGTAGTGGCATCTGTGCCAAAACCCACATAGAAATCGGTGTAATTTTTGCATCCCGCTGACTTCATTGGTAGACTTGAAATTTGTGTCACAGAACAAAAAAGAATTGACTCGTCAGTTCTTGATGTGGATTTAAAGTGGATTTTGGAAATCGCTGATTAGCTCCAGTGAATTGGGCTAATCCGTGTGCAGATCTGCAGCATCTTCAAATGCAAACTGATGGCATAAGAAAAATCCGAGGATCAGGCTCTGTCACAAATTATGATGTGACTGCATGTTGGATTTTCCTGATTTTGATTTTATATCGTGTAAACAGAAGCCTTGTATTTTGTGGCCATATTTGTGCAAACAATGGAGATATATCAAAGCTGGTGCAAAGCAAAAGTGGAGCAATTGTGCATTCGACAATTAGGTCTCCTCCACACGGGCTACAAAATCAATCTGAAGCTAGCTGCGCAAAAACATTTGCAGGTAGCACTGCAAAAAATCGGGTGAATGGATGATTTCCTGCTATAAAGTCCCAAGCTCAATTAGCAGGGAAATTGCCCATTCACACAATTGGGAGCTGCATGTTTTAGCAAAAAAAGTGCTGCGGGAGGATAGAGATGATGGAAAGCCCCAGGGGGAACCCCCTTCTCTGTGGGGCTTCTCTTCATCTCAGCAGGGATGGAGGGATGTCCCCAGCATCACATATGTCAGGGTTCCACTGCATAGTGAATTCAATTGTTGTAATAGATGCGTGTTTTTGTGGGCACAAGAAGAGAAGGGTTCCCCTGCAGGGGAGAAGAAGGAATTCCCAGCAGCAGGTAAAGGGATTCTCCCCGCTATGGTGGTATTCCTTCTTCTCCCCAGTAGTGGAACCCCTCTCTCCTTGCGCCCACAAAAATACGCATCTATTACAAACACTGAATTCACTATGGTGTGTTTACATGTCCGTATTTTACAGGCGTGCGCCTGTAAAGATAGGACAAGCGTGTACCATAGGCCCTGCATGCATCACCTTCAATGGAGCCGCGGCTGCTGCCGACGGCTCCATTGAGGGCAATGGTCTGCCGGCACCCCTGAAGTAATTTTCAGGGGAGAGCTTTAATTATAAGCTCTTCCCTAAAAATCATCCCTTTTAGTGTAATATATATATAAACACTTACCTGTCCGCCGCTGCCATATCCCTCGCGGGCATGAAGAACACATCTGCCACATGCGGCAGATGTTTTCTTCATCCTCATGGGGCGTAAAAAATTCCCAGCTGCACCTGTCACAGATGTGACAGATGCAGCAAAGGAGTTCTTCATCCCCGTAGGGAATAAAGAATTCCCTACCACAGCTGTCACAGATGACTGCAAAAAGAAAAAGAATTCCTCACCTATGCATCAGGTTGTACACGCTCCCATCTTATATTCAGACTGTATCCTCTCTTCCAGCAGGAGTAACTTTTCCATCCAGTGCCGTTTGATCCAAGCGGCTTTACATTGTAGACAAATACACAGCAGGAGCTTGGATGTTTAAAAGTTAAAAACTCTTCTGCTTTTATTTAGTTTGTGCTTGTTACAACAAAGTTACTAAGCACAAACTAAATAAAAGCAGAAGAGTTTTTAACTTTTCAACATCCAAGCTCCTGCTGTGTATTTGTCACAGATGACAGCTGCGGTAGAGGATCCAGCTTTCTGCACCCCTTAATTGTTTTTCAGGGAAGGGCTTTAAATATAAGCCCTTCCCTGAAAAACAGCTCAAACTGGTGTAACAATTTAAAAAAATTAAACTCACCTTTCTTCAGCTGCCGGGGCTCAGCCACGTCCTCTCTGCACTATCCCCAGCTAGGCACTGAAGTTCTTCCAGTAGGCGGGGAATTAAAATCCCCACCTGCTAAAAGAGCGGCTTCTGATTGGCTGAGGTGCTCAGCCAATCACAGGCAGCTCTCACCTATCATTCATTGCACTGGATCCTAAATCCTGAAAGACTAAGGCTGCCTGTTCACAGCCGAGACGGAATATCACTAGCAATATTCCACCATGGGGGAGCAGGGTGAAGAACTGACATGTCTCCATGATGAGCCTGCCTGATAGATAGACTCACCATGGAGAATCGCGGCAAATCGCAGTGACATATCAGATAACACAGTGTCATATCGCCCGTGGACAGGAGGCCTTATGGGCTGTGAAAAAACAGACCACAAGTACACACAAAAAATGGTAAACAATAAATAATAACAGATGCTTTGCTTCAACTGTTGGTTTCCGGGGTTCTGGGCTTCCTCAGGGATACCAAATTTGTTCTGCAGGTTTTGGATAAATTACAATGGAAGGAACACCACAGGAGGATCACTTGTGACCTTCAGTCACTATATTCTTACCATACCGCACAACAAGGCCATTCTTGCAAGCAATTATTCTTGTGACCTGAAGGAATACATCATTATGGTGTCTTCTTCCTTGCTAACACACAATTGTTTTTGGCTTGATAATACATTTTATTTACAATAATGTGGATGCCCCATGGGCTCGGCTTTTTCTCCGTCTTTGGCGAATTCATACATGGCATGGTGCGAAGATCCTTGTTTGTACAATTGTCATAATACTTTTTTGGACAATGTTGTGTAGTATGTGTGGCATGGAAGATATGTAGTTGATATGATCATAAATTGGGATTTGGGATTTCCGGTCATCTTCTCCACAGAACCTTTTTCATTATCTAAATGATAATAATTATAATCTGATCTTTACATGATCACATCATGGGAAAGAAACTGAGTTTCTAGATGTATGTTTGATGGGTAATTCAATCAGTGGGAAAGTAGAAACTAAATTGTTTTGAAAAGAAGAGATCTCTCTCACTCCCCCCCCCCCCCCCCCCCCCACTCCTCCCCGACGCCCCCCCCCCTTCCCGAATGGTGCTCAGGCAAGTAATCAGTTACTCGATAAGACCGATACTCGATCGAGCATCAGCCCTAAACGAGCCTGCTCGCTCATCTCTAGTTGTCATCCAATACATGTAAATTCCAATTTACAAACTGAGGAATTCATCAGAGCTAAAAGGGCCTGTTCACAACAAGCTGACTATATGCAAGAAGTCAGAAAGATCACCATCAGGTTCCTTCAACGGGGTTACCCAGTACATACCATTCAAAACGCATGCCTTAGGGTGGATAACAAATCCAGGGATTTTTATTTATCACACAACGGAGCCACATTGAAGGGTGATCCATCCTTGGCCTTCTCCACGCCTTACCCTGAAACGTTCTCTTCTGTCGTCAAGATAGTCCGCAATAATTTACACATTTTGGGACAAAATGACTCCTTTACACATATTCTGGATGGTTGCATCAAGCTTACCCTCAGAATATATCAAATCTCAATTGGTTAAATCTAAAGGGCTGCTTTCATTGTGAAAATGGAGTTTGTGCAAAAGGATTGTACAAACAAAAAGGTTTTTAACGACTATTCCCAAATATGATATACACTCATTTATCGACTGCAATTTCACCTACGCGGTATATCTGATTTTTTGGCAAACTGTATCAGTTACGCTATGTGGGGTGCACCTCTAGAAAACCTAAAACGAGAATTGCAGAATACATTTCTTCTGCAGCCAGTAATACCTTAAACAGAGAAGGCCGGCCCCTATCGGGGTACTGTCCAGCACTTTGCCGTGGACCACGCTGCCGATATTACACAGCTGCAGGTGATCGGTATAGAAAGGGTGTTTAAACTCACAAGAGGAGATAATTGACAAAAAAAACTTTTAGCAAGAAAAGCCTTTTGGATTCTCAAATTGAATGAATGGTTTGAATTACAGAAATAATTTACTTTATATTTATTGATCATAGGTTTTAGGCCTAATTTTTGTGCATTTAAAAAAAAGACATAAAAGGGAAAAGAGAGAGGAAAAAAAGAAAAGGAAAAGAGAAAAAAAAAGATTTTTTTTCCTATAGGTTGCATCCTGAGTCTTCAGGGGCCATTGTCTGTTTCTTTTGTAAATGATATACAGAGGGTTAAACACACCTGATGGGAGTCATTCCCGGGTCAATTTATAAACATGATGTTCATTTATCAGATACGCTGTGACTAAGGTAGACGTTCTGCCGAAACGCGTCAGCAATTTTGAGTTACCTGTGTGCACACGGGCTGCAGTTTTTAATATGAATCAATACTTTACAAGTTTTATCTTATCTTTGGATGCTGGATACTATTTTTTCACTGTGCATGTGGAGTTCAGGACTTCAGGTTTCTCCGTGCATCCTGCTGGAATTCACCTGTCCATTTTTCCTAACAAACACAAGAAGTGAGCTGAACTGTTTCCCTTTTCATGTTTTGCGTAATAAATAAAACTGACACCAGGGAAACACTGTCCCTATAAACCCTTTACCAAGGAAAGGGAGCTGCCTGTACACACATAACCCGCCCTAACAAGGGCGAACCTGACCATGTACCTAGGCCACTAGCAGACCCTACGTGGTAGATGAGAAAACCACAGACAATAAGATATCAATAATAGTTAGTTAGTGAAGAATCAGGAAAACAGAAGATTCAGCACCAACGTCTAACTTCCACCACAGTCAGAGGAAGACTGAATTAGGCCTTAGTGAGACGGGCATTTTTTCGCGCGATTTGCGGATCGCATGACGGATGCGCATCTGCAAATCGCGTGACCGGTGCACGAAAATCGCCCGAAAATCTGCTCCTAGCCGCGTTTCATTAGAAATGGGCCGGAGCTGTCCAGCGCATTGCATTCAATGGAGCCGGCAATACAGCCGGCTCCATTGAAAGCAATGCAATGCTGCAGGCGAGTGTGGGATGAATTGTCGGGAAGGGCTTAAATATATAAGCCCTTCCCTGCAATTCATCCAGAAAAGTGTAAAAATAAAAAAAATATATATACTCACCTGCTCCTGGCAGCCGGAGTTCCGTGCGGCCGGCCTGCAGTGGGTGTGAAGGGGGTGTGAGTCAGACCTGCCCCCTGATTGGCTCAGCGCTGAGCCAATCAGAGGCAGGTCTCACTCACACCCATTCATGAATTCATGAATGGGTGTGAGTCAGACCTGCCTCTGATTGGCTCAGGCTGAGCCAATCAGGGGCAGCTTTGAGTCACACCCCCTTCACACCCACTGCAGGCCGGCCGCGCTGTTCTCCGGCTGCTGGGACAAGGTGAGTATATATATATTTTTTATTTTAACACATTTCTGAATGAATTGCAGGGAAGGGCTTATATATTTAAGCCCTTCCCGACAATTCATCCAGCGCTGTCCGGCAGCCCATTGCTTTCAATGGAGCCGGCTGTATTGCCGGCTTCATTGAATTCAATGGGCAAACATCGTTCTTCTCTGCCACAGCTGTTACAGCTGTGGCAGAGAAGAATGATTTGTCTTCTCTATGTTCTCAATGGGGTCGGCGCTGCTGCCGCCGGCCCCATTGAGCGCATATAGAGAAGAGAACAGGAATCGCAGATCGCAGATAGGTGCGATCTGCGATTTCTGTTCTATAATTTATCGGACGAGTGCATAAAAAGCGCTCATGTGTCCGATACCATTGCAAAGCAATGGTTTTATAAAATCGCCGGATGCATGCGCATGCGCAAATTGCGCGAAAAAACGCCCGTCTGACTAAGGCCTTAAACAGCAATGAGCTAGTACAGGTTAAATAGTCCTCCTAGATTAGCAAGTTTTACTAAAACTACTCCCACCAGATCCGAAAGATGAATAGAACTGAAGCAGATTACTAGAAAGGAACAGATCCTAGAACCGCCGCAACAACGTGGTCATCCAACCACATGGTGGCAGTATTTTGGTGACAAACCGATACGCTGGGGCATATATGTATTAGATCACTAATTAAAATACCCAGTATTCAAAGTCATACAGCTACAGTAAAAGTAAACTATTTGCGCCTGCTGTTATATATTTCCTTCTTTTGTGTATTTTTGTAAGTCTAATAACTTGAAGAGGTCTGCGGATTCTAAAAAGACCAGCCATTACTTTACATACCTAATCTTCTCCCACTTTGTATTTTATAAATTGTGTAAAATTAATTTCCTTGCTCCTTCTATGCGATTGCATGCTGGCTGGCTACTTTCATGTCTGTTTACATCTCAGCCATTCGAGTTTCTGCTCTTGCCGTCTGGGATGGGCAAGCAGGCAGCGGGATAAGAGCAGGAAAGCTCTTGGCTTTGGGCGTAAAGCCACACTTTCATTTTATTTGGCTTTCAAATGCCGTTCTTAAAGTATTTGTCTTGCATTTCATACCTCTTTGGGTTTGAGATTTAAGTCTTTTATAATGTTGGGGTTTTATGTCATACTTCTGTGTTCTTCAGCTAATTGGCATTGCAGTAAATGTTTTTCTTTCCACAAGAATAAACCACAGCTAAAGCTGCTAGAGACTGCGATTTTGTTACATCCTTTACACAGATCTGAAATTACTTTCTTGTGGAGCCTTTAAACTAAGTTAAATGATATCTGACTCTTTCAGCAAATCTGTCGCTTCATGCTTAAATGGCTCGTTTTTTTTTTTTTCTCCTTTTTTTTTCGTTGCTTCCCCCTTACATCGCATTAGTTTGTCTTTTCATTCGGCGCTCACATTTAGTTTCGTACAATGACCCTTTTTGACTATCACGTTGGTTTTTGCAATTTTTGGTTGTTAGAAACACGAACATGAAAAATACGACTTTTTAAAATCTCCCATTTTTTTTTCGAAGAAATGGCTACATTACATCATATGAAATAGCATCGGGGAGGACTGCCAAGAATTGAAGGATTTTCTAAAATAGTATGTGAAATTACAGAAAGGGCCTTTCACACTACAAGGCTGTTTTATGTAACCTCAAATGGCAGGACGATTGCAATGCCAAATTCTCCAAACAAATTTCATGGACTTTATACAATTTTAGTCAATGGCCCATGAACAAGACAGACGTCTTTTCCCTCACCAAGACACTCAAGGGAAGGGCTCACCCGAAAACATAAAGCTATACGAGCAGTAAATTGGATGTACGAAAAAAGTTTAAAGACACAGCTGTAGTTGTTTTTCTTTTTTTCTAATCCATCAATTGAGTCTAGCCAATCATGCCTAAGGTGACTGCATAGCACATGTCTGGGCAGAGGTTTCCAATCGATGTTTTGTGGCACAGACGAAAATGAAACATGGACAGCATAAAAGACTTCTTTATTTCAATAGGAACATGGATTAAAAATGAAACACAGAATAGATGTTTAAACACCTACATGTTTCAAGCAGGAGCTCTAAGTCATGGTATAATCTTATGCCATGAATAAGAGCACCTGCTCGAAACATGTAGGCACTCAAACATCTATAGTGGGGTGTTTTATCCATGCTATTATCAAAATTCTGAAATAAATTCTGAAATTCGTCTTTGTTGTCCAAGTAGCTGGAAAACTTTCATTTTCTTCTATGCTTATTATCTCTAGCCGGTTTTGTGGTACATTTTCTGCTTGCAGTATACTGCTCATGAGTCACGTAGTTACCTGTTGCAGTTTATCAATGGCATATGTTTTCTTGCATAAAAAGCCACAAATTTTGGCACATGACTCTTTTGCACTAACATCTGTGACTTTTTCCATTTTGCACCATTTTTTAAATTTTTCTAAAAGTGGGCGGGTCTTAGCGGAAGAGGTGAGTCTTCAACAACCAACAGATTTGCTATCATTTATGACCGAAATTGACCTTAATTATAGTGCAAGCTTATTAACATCTTCATCAGCACTTCGGCCCTATTCAGCAATTCCAGCAACCTAATTGGTTCTGATTCACAATTCCAGCAACCTGATTGGTGAATAGTGCCGAAGTGCTGATGAAGATGTTAATATGCATAGTGCAAATCTACACCCACTCATAGTTGGCATGTATTTCATTTGCTTGGAAATGGAAAGCCATAGAGGCGCCAACTTTGTTTGGAGGTGTATCCCATAAGTATCCTATGTCTATGAAGGGTATCTGTACCTTTGTATCAGATATGGAACCCCTATAAAGATATATTTAGAAAGTAATCAGCAAAACATTTGGACCCAGAAATAACATGTTGATTAATGGTAGAGATTAGTTTTAAAAGGAAAGTATCATCAGAAAATGTTTTTTTAAACAGGTTTTTGTTATAAACTTATATGTAAAAAATGTATTACAGTTTATTTTATCCATATTTAAAATCTTGAAATATTCCACTTTTCACATTGACCACTAGAGCAGACACAATAGGCTGATGCTTCTCCACTCAGATTTCTGTATAGATTAGAACTAGAGATGAGCGAGTATACTCGCTAAGACACATTACTCGAGCGAGTAGTGCCTTAGCCGAGTATCTCCCCGCTCGTCTCTAAAGATTCGGGGGCCGGTGGGAGGCGGGGAGCGGCGGGGGAGAGCGGGGAGGAACGGAGGTGAGAGCTCTCTCTCCCTCTCTCCCCCTGCTCCCCGCCGCACCTCACCTGTCACCTGCGCCGACCCCGAATCTTTAGAGACGAGCGGGGAGATACTCGGCTAAGGCACTACTCGCTCGAGTAATGTGCCTTAGCGAGTATACTCGCTCACCTCTAATTAGGACAATATGAGCAAAGTCATCTCATTATAAGTAGAGTGTAGGTTAATGGTACTGCCAGAGTCCTAGATAAGGCACAACAGCAAAGGTATATACTAAACATACAGATAAGGCTCTGTATGCAGGTTCCCTATCACTCCATGGTCTCTGGGGTAAGAGGCTGTATTTTATCACTTCCTATAGACTAATCTATGACATCTATTGATTCCTGTTCATTGTAGATCTCATACAGCACACATACCCTGCTGTACTGTCTTTATGCAAAATACAGGCCGTAAATGCATATTTTCAAAATGGCCACCCATAGGCAAACTTTTTAACCCATTAACAGCACAGGATGTACAGTTACATCCAGTGCATTCAGGGTTTGTAAGGAGTGGATCGGGAGCCGATCCCACTCCATACAATGCAGGTGCCAGCTGTTTCTTACAGCTGACACCCACCCACAACAGACGCGACCAGCGACTGTCAACCCTTTAAATGCCGCTGTCATTTCTGATGGCGCCCAGCGCTCCCATGTCTGATTTTCTATTAAGCCATGCCTGTAGTGTGGCTTGGTAGAATACCTGTCAAATTGTTGTGTAGTGTAATAGTATGGTATTACATTATGCTGCCGGAGAAATCAATTGATCGCTAGTTCAAGTCCCCCTGTGGGGACTAAAGAAAAATTGTAAAAATAAGTTTAAAAAAAACTTTCTGTTGATTATTATAAAAAATAAAAGGAAGTAAAAGTTAGAAAAAAACATTTTCCCAAATTTATAGTAAAAAAAAGCAAAACAATAAAGGACAAAAACATATTTGGTATCACTGCGTCCATAAAAGTTTGATCCATCAAAGTAATACATTACTTTCCCCATATGGTGAATGTCGTCAGAAAAGAGTATGTAATGTCTGAATTGCGCTTTTTGGTCACCTATCTCTAAGAAATAATTTAATGAAAAGTGATCAAAAAAATTGTATGTACTCCAAACTGGAACCAATAGAAGCTACAGGACGTCCTGCAACAAAATACCCTGCCATAAGTATGTCGATGGAAAAGTAAAAAAGCTATTGCGCACAGAAGATGGTGGTAGGAAATAATTTTCTATTTTCCTGAAGATTTTTAGTTTTTGCTTTTTTAGTGCAGCAAAAAGGTATGTGTGTATATATATATATATATATATATATATATATATATATATATATATATATATATATATATATATATATATACACACACACACATATATATATATATGTAAATTTGGTATTGCAGTAATCGTACTGACCCATAGAATAAGGTTATCACGCCATTTTTGCCACAGTGTATATACCATAAGACAAGACCCGCCCAAAGAAGGCAGAATTCCATGTTTTTTTTTTCCATTTCACTCCACTTAGAAATTTTAAAACGGTTTTCAGTACATTATATAATACAATCATGAGTATAAATGCTGTTATTTTAATACTGCAAGCAGATCGAGGTTTTGCAGAATACTTTGTCCCTGGATAATCCCATCAATGGGTTAAATAGCAAATAGCTACAATGTAAAAAAAAAAAAAAAAAAGAACAAAGATATTACTTTTCTTCCACAAACTTACATCTAATTATATGATACTGTACATTCCCTTTAAGTGTATAATAAATACTTTAAAATATCCCTGGATGTTTTCTTCTTAAAGAACTGTACTTTGGACCCAAACCAAAAAAGGGAAGAACTTGCCTTACTAACTTATGAAAAGTTCCTGCGTACGATGTTCTATATGCTCGTAAAATTCGTTATCTTGACAGAACATAAAATATTGAATAATTATTCTTATTTCACATCTGTCTTCCAATGTTAATTCTCATGACTCATCTCAGACGTTGTCAGGCTTTCCAGGATGATAAACAGATATTGTACACCATCGGACTATCGCTACGTTATCAAATGTTACTGTCACTAAATCTCCAGCCATGTTCCAATGCACTGAAGGATAAATAAAAACTGCAATCATTCAATAAGCATCTGCTTTGATTCTAGATATACATACATAATGATTATATATATATATATATATATATATATATATATATATATCTAGTTATATATATATATCTATATCCATATATATCTATATAGATATATATCTATATATAGATATATATCTATGTCTATATATATATATATATATATATATATATATATATATATATATATATATAAAATATGTAATCAGTTGAGGTCATCAGTTTCCACTAGTTGGCAAGTACAACTTATTTTCACCTAGGAGACTAATTTTCTCCTGGAGATAACTAGTAATGACAAGTCTAATGACTAATTGTTGGCAGTCAAATCCCTCAAAAATTAATATATGACCAAATTACTCATGCATGAAAGATTCTTAACTCGGTGGAAAATATTTTAATCATTAGCAAAACAGAAAAATGTGTCAACTTATAACAGGAGAACACATTGAATTTCCTTAATTCCTTTTCAAGGCACTTTCATGAAATTAACAAGTAAAGCATTTAACTGTATATTGGACTTTCCCTTGTTTTTCCAAACACGAGGAAAAGCGGCAAATGAGAAATAAATTATATCCGCAAATGTAAACATTTAACAGAGTTAGACTACTCTCGCACCGCAGTATGCGGTCAGCATTTTGAATCAGTATTTGCAAGCCAAAAACAAGAGTGGTTCCAAAATACAGAAGGGATGCAAATTGTTCTATTAGGGCTTAGTCAGGCGGCCGTATGCCCAAATGCGCATGCTTCAGCATGCCGTGAATGAGGTAGTACTGTACTTTTTGCACATGCACAGTCTATTGCCCAAAGCTCCCCTGCCATGATTTAGGGTGGATTCAGATAAGCGTGTTTATGTGCGCACAAAACCATGCGTCTATTAGAACCATTGGTTCCCTATGGTGTGTTCACATGTCCGTGTTTTACAGGCATGCAAACGCACGTATCTGCAAAAGATAGGACATGCGTGCACCATAGGTCCGTGGTGCGTGTCAATATTCCCCGCGGGGAGACCCCTTGTTACTGAACACCGTGACACCAGTGTCAAAGTGAAAGCAAATAGGCAGTTAGGGCTTGAATAGATCGGCGTGTTTTGGTCCTGCTATGCAACCATGTTAATCGTGACCACATATCGGGATGAAAAAAACGCATTGATTTCAATGGTTTCGATTTCACTATCGGGATTCTCGCCCATTAACCCTTTCCAATCCAATTTTAGATTCAGGGTTTCCTAGGGTGCTTTCTCTTTCTGCCATTATACAATGGCGCCATCTGCTGGCTTGAGCCAGTACTGCGGTATGTGACATGCTGGAGAGGCCCCCGACAACAGAGCGGCCAGTAATATGCAGTAAGAATACCCAGCTAGACGTCTTCCGCCATCGGAGCTGTACAGCCTTTAATCAGAATGTCTTTATACGTCAGACAGTGGATTGGAGAGGGTTAATAGTACGAACGAGAATTCATATAGGATTTAGAAGATAGGGTAGGACTCATCTTCCGGCAGTTTTTTCAATCTCCTGTGCTGTAGCACGGAGTTCGAATGACCCGAAGAGGTGAAAAAACCTTGTTCATGCGCAACTATGCTCCGTAGCGGTAAGCATAGTTGCACATAAGCCTGTGTAAAGGAGCTTTAAGGACAACATATGCAAGGAGATAGTATGTACTCCCCGTGTTTGTATAGGTTTCCATTGGGAGCCCCTACATTCCAATGATGTGATGTGAATAATACAATCTATACAGAACCGAGTGATAATCATGACTACATAACGGGTCAAAACGAAACCATTGATTTCAGGTTGTCCCACCAATACTTATTCCTGTGCTTTTACACAGGAACAATCATTGTTAGCGAATGGAGGCGGGACCGGCTGACCTCCATCCACAGTAAACAGGCAGTTGTTCATAAATGAACTGCTGCCTGTTTACACAGACCAATCCGTCATTCAGTTTTATGCCTGTAGAAACTGAATAAGGAATGAGAAGCGAACAAATTCTCTTTTGTTGTTCACTCATTGCTTGCATTTACACTGCAAAGTAATCCCCACTGGATGCGGGAAGTTAAATGATTTATCGGGCCCTGTAAAAGGGACCTTAGTAGAGATGAGCGAGCATACTCGCTAAGGACAATTACTGCCCGCTCTGAAGTAAAGGTTCGGCGTGGGTGAGAGGTGAGTTGCGGCAGGGAGCAGGGGGAGTGGGAGGGAGAGAGAGACCTCCCCTCTGTTCCTCCCCGCTCTCCCCCGCCTCTCCCCGCCCGCCGCCGGCAGCCAAATCTTTTCTTCCGAGCGGGCAGGTACTCGCTAAGGGCAATGCTCAATCGAGTAATTGCCCTTAGCGAGCATGCTCGCTCATCTCTAGACCTTAGTTATGTTGTCAAGGCCTGTTGAAAAGTTGACTTACAGGGCACTCGCCTTCCAATAGATGGTGCTGTGGAGACACTCTTCTACCCTTTATTTGCATACATTTCCCAGGAAGCATTGCATGGCCTATATAAGACTCTCTACATTAATCTCCCCAAAGAGAATTTTTATCCCTGGGTCCTAATCAGGAATTAATTCTCCAAAAGAGGGGAACGAGGGTCTGTATGTGATTTAGCTACTCCAATGTCTAAAACATAGGCCAGGCCACTTTATTTCCATGTGTTTTAGGTACTAAAGGGAAGAAATATTATTATTATTTTACAAGGTGTAGTTTATTTTTATACCTTCTATACAGAATTGTGATAAATAACCTGCTCCCTGTAAATTTATATATAAATGCAAACATAAATGTAACTTTAAAATTAAATGGAAAATAATATTTTTTATTACATTTTTGTAAACTTTCTAGAAGTAATAAACCACAGTGTAAAACATGTGCCTCCCAGTGCTCATATGTGACCACCAGGGTAGCTGGTAAAGCAGTTAACATGGGGCCTGGTAACTGAAGGGCTACACAGTCAAAAAAACATTAGAAAGTTGTTCAGTGTGGTGGAAAAAACATAAAAGAGGACATATCTCACCTGATCTCCTGCGGCTCACAATTTGATGGTGCTTGGTCCCTCATTGCTTTGTACTTCTTGCTATAGTAATGACGTCATCAAAATCCAGTACTAGTGATGAGCAAACTTTTGGAAAGTTTGGTCTGGCCGGTTTGCATACCTTTTGCAAAACATTTCGTTCTGTAGTAATTAGTTTGAACCAAACCAGTAGAACAACTTTGGTAAAAGCTCAGAACTGAACCAAAATTTTAGCAAAGTTCAACCCCAAACAGGGTTCTACTGTTTCGGTTCGCTCAAGACTATCAGGGATATGTGATCACTCACTTTGTCCGCTGACGCATTATATGTTCTGTTGTTGAAATGTCATAATGGCTGCGGCTGGGTACAGACAGCACCAAGGCACTGGGCACCAGCGGTAAGGGAGGTGCAGACCAGGTGAGGTATGCCCTCTTTTGTGTCTTTCCACGACAGTGAGCAGTTTCTAACTTTTTTTTGTTTTGATAACCTTTCTGAAGTAGCCTTCAGAAGGGAGGAAGAGCAATCAGACACTATAGATTTAGGCTTTGCTCCCATAAGCATATATCAGCCACCATTTTCACGGCTGGCCGATGTACGCTACGATCCAAGCTGTATAAACTCTTGAATGGGTGCACAAATCTAACGTTTGTGAGCCCGTTCAGACGCCATGGACCCCGGCACATATATGCCAAGACAGCTTTGCCTCTTCCTTTTCCCTTCCCCTCGCCGGCTTACCTCCTCTCTCCTCCCATCCAACTGATTGCAATGGGAGGGGTCAGGGTCGGGGCGGACCTAAGTGCCACCCTGCCCTGCATCCTCCATTGCTGGCTGCGGATAAGGGGCGGGGAGGGGGCAGGAGCCTAGCTCTGCCACCGTCCTGCTCCTTGCCCGCAGCCAGCATGGGGGGAGGCGGGATGTGGCGGTGCTAAGCTCTACCCCATCCTTCCCCCTCCCTTTTCAAACAGCTGGAGGGGAGGAAAGAAGAGGGAGGGAGCTTAGCAGTCACACTGCTAAACTCCCTCCCACCTCCCTTCTCCGACGTATTCCGGCCCAAAAGATAGTTCCAGGACTATTTTTTGGGCCCAACATAAAAACACCCGGCGCTTTTATGTCGCGGGAATACAGCCATGTGATCTAATACATTGAAATCCAATACATCAGATCAAAGGGTGTATTGACAAACCGTGAAACGGCGGGCCGATATACGCTTATGGGAACAAAGCCTTAGGTTGGTTATGTCGCAGAATGCAGAGAGAAGCAAAGGTAAGGTAATGCAGAACAGCGAGAGAAATACATGGTTGAACTGCTTCTCATCTGCTTAGTCAACTAGATCTGTTTCCTGACTACATTAATACTCGTTAATACAACTTAATTTCCTTTTCATTATACAAATACTTTACCTAACATTATTGAAAATATAACCAAATCAGTCAATCAGCAATTATGTGTCTTCATTGATATTTAACTCTTTATGGGCTATATTATATACGTTATCAGTGGTCGGCAATTTGAGGTTCAGACAGTCTATAGCTTTCATGGCGTGATGGAATTTGCAGTTTCATAATAGTAGTAGAACTAATAGGCTGTAAATGTGTAAGACAGACATACTCTTACTCATGGTATCTTACACTGCCACGCATTTTGATCTTCTCAATTATCAGAAATTGAAAATGTGCAAGATCCAAGGCTCTGTTTGCAATAGCATAATGGTTTTTATTCTTAAAGGGGTTTTCCAGGCTTTTACTATTAATGACATATCCTAAGAATAAGTCATCAATAGTTGATCAGCAGGGATTTGCCACTCAGGATCCCTGGCCTGCTCTCAGTGCAGCAGCCCGGACATTCTCATCAGGTTCGGAGTCGAAAGTGTAATAGCTGGCTTCACTACTATTGAAATCAATGGAGGCTACCACCTATTACACTTACTGCTATGCATTGGGGTCAGAGATGGAAGTGTAACAGGCAGCTTCATTCCCATTGATTTCATTAGGAGTGAAGCCGACTATTACACATCGGGCACTGACCCTTATGATGATGTCTGGATTTGCAGACCAGACGATCAGCTGATCCGTGGGGATCCCAAGCAGCAGAACCCTGCCGATCAGTGGGGATCCCAAGCAGCAGAACCCTGCCGATCAGTGGGGATCCCAAGCAGCAAATCCCTGACGATCCACTACTGATAATGGATTTGCCCAGAAAAATAGTAAAAGCCCAGAAAACCCATCAGATCAGCAGTCTCATAAAGACCACCTATATCTATATGCTTTATTGGTGTTTATTGATGTCCCCTACTCTAGACTCTAGACAGCATCAAAGTAATGTATTACTTGTTTTAATATAAATGGGATCATATGTATGTGTTATTTTATGTTGGCTTGAAAAAGGTGCTAGCGTGTAAGCACCGAAACGCGTTGCCTGTTATATTAAAGCTTTGGATTGTCTCTCTGTGGACTTGAGTGTACTTCCCCTTTGATGCTGGAATCTACACTTCAAGCAGGGACAGAGGCGTAACTTGAAGCTCCTGGGCCCCGATGCAAAACTTGTAACAGGGCCCCCAACTATAATGCTTTACTCATAGTACTGGGTTCCCTACATGGAGAAGAGAGGCCTTATGGGCCCCCTAAGGCTCCTGGGCCCGGGTGCGACCGCATCCCCTGCATCCTCTATAGTTACGCCCCTGAGGAGGGGGTTTCTGAACATCATATCCCCCTCCTGTCCAGTAAGTGCCGTTCTGCTGCCATTATCTCTATAATTTTGACAAGTAGCTTACTCATACCACAGTATCGTGAAGCGCAGAGACGTTAAACCATTTTAATATGACACGCATGCCATTTTTGAATGGATATCAGGCAACCCTAATGGACTGCATTGACTTTGCTGGGGGTCTGTCAACTTTTTGACCTTTTTGATGTGAAAAATAACTTTGCAGATTGCACTATTCTTGATATCAAAAATACTAGAAAGTCAACAGAAGCCTTGGTGGGCCCTAACACTAGTGTGAACAGAGCCTCATCTATAGTGATTGGCAAAGTTTACATCAATTATGAGATAGTGAGAGAAGGCAGTGTAGGGTCTGAATTTGGCCAATAGATACAGGCTAGAGTTAATGTAACCAACCAGATGTAACCTTTTTGGGTTCAGAAGTGACCTATGTCGGAAACTGAACCAAAAAGGTTCTGGAGAACAAACTGTTGAGCTTGCAAGGAGAAACTATATAAAGTTACCGTATGTTGAAGTTTTCATTTTGATGTTTTTTATACTTTATTAGCTTATGAGTGAAAGAGAAATAAATCCCTGCGATCAAAACTCTCTAGTGAAAATGTCAAGAAATCCTAATCAGAAATGATTATTGTAATCAAGTGAACCTGCAGAGGAGGATGGATGATCTTGAGGGCGTCATTTCTTTACGTTAGTGTCATGTAAGAACATCTTGCATTTCAGCGATGGGCTCTTTTAATGGAGAAACACATCCAGCATAGGGTTCTCGTGCATTGGCTGTAAGGACTGCAGAGGTCCTTTTATCAAATTTCCAAAGCCATATTCTCTTCATTGCATCCAATTATCTGTATAACAGGTAGACATTGATTGTATTCTATAGCTTCAGGAAAGAAAAGCACATTACATTGTCCAGGAAGATTGTATTTCTTGAGGCTGGATGGATTGAGAGTTATTGGGGAGCGCAGTTCTATTCTACAGGAAGAATGGACGCTTAAAGTAAAAACACAGAAATAAATCTACAATCGATGTTTAACCCACTCATGTCTAAAAGTGACTTAAACCTCTTTGTCTAGAGCAAAAAATTCGCCTTTTGGAATGCTGCATTGTAAAGACAAATATGCATCTTCCTTTCTCCGTCCGTCTAGATTTTTTTTATAGGTGATATTGGAAAGCAATATCTTTACTCTAGGAAAACCCCCTTAAAAATTAGTTAAACTCTAGGAAATCCACATTGACAACCTGCAATGCATGTGCAACTGCAGTTCGATGTCGTAGTTCTCTGTGTGGTAGAGGGTGGCACCTCCATGACCTACCAAGGTGTGTAAATTGAATAGATGCAGATGGACCTGGAGAGATCCCAATTAGTAACGACCCAGGCCTACAGAGGGTGCTCATTGAGTCGTTACTGATTTTCTTGAAAATTAAATTGTTGTGGACATGCAACTATTGTCTACTGGTCTACTCGAAACACTTGGCTCATGGTACAGGGCTGTTAAATGGAACTTGTCAGCAGTTCTAAGTATGTAAAACTCCTTACAGCTATAGAACACGGATGTAGAGCCGATTCCAAAATCTGGTTCTATCTCCTAGACAAAGCATATCTTTGAAATAGCCATTTAAAATGTCTTGCACCACAATCCAATGGTTTTCGAAAGGTCCAGTCGGCAGGCCAGACCATCACTTTGGCTCAGAGCTTGTTCCATAATTCAACCCCTCTGTGATGTGTATGAATAAAATCTCATTCATGCGCCAGGAGATCATGAACTGGTGCATGTGCAGATTGTTTGGCCCTCCTGTGTGCTCCTTCATCTGCACTGGTTCATAATATCCCAGCACATGCATGAGATTTCCAGCATTTGGTGAATGACATCAGAGAGTAGGCCAGAGCTGGCTGGAAGGATAACTCCAGAAGGCATAGTCAGAGCAACAACAAATTCTATATGAAGGGTTAACTGGGGAGCTATTTGTGGGGATGAGGCTCCGGATGGAAAGGAAACAAGGCATGAGTCCTTTGATTCAAAATTAAATGGGGCTATGGGTATGTAGAAGAAGACTACAGCTAAGAACAGTTAGTAGGCCGAGCCAGAACATAAAGGTGGGGCCTAGGAGGAAAAGGAGGATGCAGTGAAGGAAGCAGTGAGTGTTGCTCCATCCTCTGAGCCTACAGAATTATATAGTCTGATTGCAATTCCAAATCCAACATCCTGGCTAGTAGAACAATTTGAGCCCCAGATGCCATACTTAGAGGGTAGAGATGAGCGAGTATACTCGCTAAGGCACATTACTCGAGCGAGTAGTGCCTTAGCCGAGTATCTCCCTGCTCGTCGCTAAAGATTCGGGGGCCGGCGCGGGTGACAGGTGAGTTGCGGCGGGGAGCGGGGTGGAGCGGGGGAAGAGAGGGAGAGAGAGATCTCCCCTCCGTTCCTCCCCGCTGCCCCATTCCACCCCCCGAATCTTTAGAGACGAGCGGGGAGATACTCAGCTAAGGCACTACTCACTCGAGTAATGTGCCTTAGCGAGTATACTCGCTCATCACTATTAGAGGGCCATTTCTTTTCATGTAATTAGAAAAGCCCTTTAAGCATCCATAACTCTCAAAATTACATTCTGCTTTAGTTACATTGAAATGTAACTGTAGTCAAAAGAAAACAAAAGTGACTGCTTAATGTCCAGTGTGCAAAAAGAGGGCAAGAATTACTAGATCAATCACTAGATCAAGAAGCCCAACAGGATTCCATTAGGTTGCAAACTGCTTAAACATAAAAAAAATGAGAAAGTTAAAAATTATTCAGCAGATTTCATTGAGCCATGAAAAAAATTGAGCTAAAATTAAAAACTGTGCAATGAAAAATTTTGGTAAGAATTGAGAATTGTACAATTACAAATTTGAGCTAGAATTCAGAATGTTATGCTTCCAGACTCTATGCTGCTATGTAAAGGTCCTAAAACAACCTGAAAGTCTTTCGACGGGCTGACAATTCTCCCAGCAGTCCTACTGTGTTATATACGATTGTTTCCTATGACAACCCTTTTGGTGTTGCTATTTTATCCTTTCATTTTGTCATTTTTTTAAATTTGTAGAAGTAAATCAGATAAAGCAAATTTGCAGAATCAATGAAGAAGTTAAAAAAAGTAGTGATTTTTTTAAAAAAAAACTTTTTTCACAGACAGCATTAATTTGAGTATTTCCACCCAATCATTACATATCAACACAAGGAATTTATGTACAGGGTATCGCCGAGCCTATATAATCACAGTCCTATCGTGCCATCTAGTGGAATAACGACAACTTGCTAAGGCGGCTAGTTGTAAATTGCATTATGCATTAGAGCTCAGACAGAGAGGAAAGTATGCTTCTCTTTTTCCTAGATTGCCATTTACCCTTTGTACAACCCCATCCCAACAACACGTGCAATCAATAAATGTGTGCAGTTGCTGTTTCATTCCGTCTTCTGCATGATTCTTGTGAAAGCTTAGAGCACTGCAGATGTCAGATCAGATAGATTCCCCTCTTCCATAGATATAAAATATGAGCTCTGCCTGGTGAAATCCATTTCAAATTCCTGGCTTCTTGGAACGAAAACACGTACAAAATGCCTACAAATGAGCAAACTGGGCAAAAGTCCAAGATCAAAGCAAATAATATATAGGCTTGAGTTCTGTTAAATGCTCTAGTGTTTTCCGTTTTTGCTATAAATTAGGCTGAATTGATATTTGGACACGTTCTTCTAGGATATATACATCAGGCATTATGTCCTAAGTGTAGCAAATTTGGAACACTGGCTTGAGCTACTTATGAATACGCCATTCAGTATGGGGATAATGTGAAAAATGGCTTTCACAAAGCGCTGCTCAGTACAGAGCACAAAGATTATGGGAAGTCGATTACAGGCACCTAGATTCCCACCAAAAAGGGAAAAAAAGGGGATAATTTGCATTATTTGTATTCTACAAACAAAGCAATGACCACTGAAAAACTGGTGTCAAGACATTATGCTGTAGATTGAGCCTTGGGTGGTGCAGAGTGTTAAGGCGGCAGAAATGACCTGAAGGTTGTGAGTTCAATCCCCACTTGGTTCAGGTAGCGAGATCGAGGTTGACTCAGCTTTATGTCCTTCTGAGGTTAGTAAAAGGAGTACCCAGCTTGATGGGGGTAATAAATAAAAATTACTTGAAAACACTGAATTACACGATTTATTTATTTAGAATGTGATAAGATATCCATCCACAGCAGCTGGAATGGAGTATGCCTATAATTTGAACCCATAAAGGCGGCCACAGTTTAGCGTTCACATTACTGTTGCAGGGTTCAGGTCATACAGGCATCTGAATGCAGTCTCATGGTTGATTCAGATGAGCATGTTTATGTGCACACAAAAACATGCGCCTATTGGAAACATTGGTTCCCTATGATGTGTTCACATGTCAGTGACAAGGGGACTCCCTGCAGGGAGTAAAGAATCCCCTATGACAGCTGTGGCAGAGGATCGCGATGCCGGCACTCCTGCAGTGATTTTCAGGGAAGGGCTTTAAATATAAGCCCTTCCCTGAAAATCATTCCTATCTGGTTTAAAAAAAATAAAAAATTCACCTCTCCTCAGCTGCTGGAGCTCAGGCACGTTCTGCCTGTCTTCTCCCTGCACTGCTCTGAATCTCTTTCAGCAGGCAGGGATTTAAAACCCCCGCCTGCTGAAAGGGCTGTATCTGATTGGCTGCGCGCTTGAATTCAATGAATAGCCAAGAGCTGCCTGTGATTGGCTGAGTGCTGTGACCAATCACAGGCAGCACTCAGCTGTCATTCAATGTATGGCGGAGTGCTGCCCGTGATTGGCTGAGCTCTCAGCCAATCAATGGAGTCAACTCAATGGGGCCGCTGGCAGCAGCCGCGGCCCTATTGAAAGCAATGCTGCACGGACCTGCATTCACGCCTGTTTGTGCACGTACGTGGGTGCGTGCTTTTGTGTGCACCAATGTACTCACAAGCTCATGTGATTGCACCCTATGGCTTCGCTCACATGGCTGATTTTTCCATGACACAGAATCCATGGCAGGAATCCAAGGCTGAACCTCAAATTTCTGCCATAAATTTAAATCTTTAAATGCCACAGATCAGCACATGAACATTGCTCTACCTTATTTTTTTTTCCTGCAATATGTGAAAATCAGCGTTTTACTTACATTCAAATAATTTGATGCAAAATGATGTCCATTCCTATGCGTATTTTGGTGTGAAATCTACAGTGGAATCTGCACACGCATTTTGCAATGTAAAAAATGCCGTAGGCGACTTTCGAAATGCTTTTTTCTGGGTCTTGTAAGAAAAGTCATGGATTTCAGTTTTTTTACAAGAATTTTTTGAATTATTTTTGAAGTGTTTTTTTCGGTCATTGTTTATTCCTGTAGAGAAGTCTGTGGATAAATGTCTGAAAAAACTGACAAATTTAGACAGACAATGTTGTGCTTTGAAAATGTACCTAAAATGAAAAAAAAACACCACAAAAAAGTTTGCTCTGTGTGAAACCATCCAAGTAGACTAAACATAGTAACATAGTATGTAAGGCCTCAGTCAGACGGGCGTTTTTTCGCGCGTTTTGCGCATGCGCATGTGTTTCGCGCATATATAGAACCAATAGTTCGCTATGATATCGGTCACATGTCCGCTTTTGCGAAAAATTATAGGACACGACGATTCGCAAATCGCGCCTATCTGCGTTCGCCGTTGTATGTGCGCACCAAAATCATTTTTTTCGCCGGTCAGACGAAGTTTCATGCGCATTTTGATGCGCACGGCGATTTTTCTCCGGTCAGACGGGCGTTTTGCAGCGGCGATAAACGCGGCTAGGTGCAGATTTTTCCCGCGATTTTTCGCCTCCGGTCACGCGATTTGCGCATGCGCATCCGACATGCGATGCGCAAAACGCGCGAAAAAACGCCCGTCTGACTGAGGCCTAAGGCTGAATGAAGACAATGTCCATCTAGTCCAGCCTGTCTATCCTACTGAGTTGATCCAGAGGAAGGCAAAAAACCCCAAGGCCAGAAGCCAATTAGCCCTTTTGCGGAAAAAATTCCTTCCCGACTCCCTAATGGCAATCAGACTGTTCCCTGGATCAACCCCTAATAGTTCCTACCTGCCTGTATACCCGGATTGACAATTAACCTAAGATTTATATCCTATAATGTCCTTCTTCTCCAGAAAGACATCAAGTCCCCTTTTAAACGCCTCTATGGATTTTGCCATCACCACTTCCTCCGGCAGAGAGCTCCACAGTCTAACTGCTCTTACAGTAAAGAATCCCCTTCTATGTTGGTGATGAAACCTACTTTCCTCTAATCGTAGCGGATGTCCTCTTGTTACCGTCTTGGTCCTGGGTGTAAACGGATCCTGGGAGAGATCCTTGTATTGTCCCCTCATGTACTTATACATGGTTATTTGGTCGCCTCTTAACCTTCTTTTTTCTAGAGTAAATAGTCCCAATTTGGATAGCCTCTCCGGGTATTCCAGTCCCGTCGTTCCATGTATTAGTTTAGTTGCCCTTCTTTGAACCCCCTCAAGCACTGTGACATCTTTCCTGAGCACCGGTGTCCAGAACTGTGCGCAGTATTCCATGTGAGGCCTGACAAGTGCCTTATATAATGGAAGGATAATGTTCTCGTCCTTCGCCCCTATACCTCTTTTAATGCACCCCAAGACTTTATTTGCCTTTGCAGCAGCTGACTGGCATTGGTTACTCCAGTTTAGTCTATTATCCACTAATACCCCCAGATACTTTTCCCCAGCGGTACCCCATTAAGACCGCAAGAAAAACATTATCATCAGCACCAAGCTTTCTAGCCATCAAAAATATTGGAAGCCTGATGAAGACAAAGATCAGTTCGGACTAGAGATGAGCGAACGTACTCGTTTCGAGTAATTACTCGATCGAGCACTTCCGTACTCGGGTGAAAAGATTCGGGGGGCGCCGGGGGGTGGGGGGAGGCGTGGTGGAGCGGGGAACAGGGGGGAGCCCTCTCTCTCTCCCTCTCCCCCCACTCCCCGCTGCAACCCCCACTCACCCACGGCGCCCCCCGAATCTTTTCGCCCGAGTTCGGAAGTACTCGAAAATCGCGGCGCTCGGGCGAAAAATGGGCGTGGCCGAGTAAGTTCGCTCATCTCAACTCAGGACTCATTGGGATTTGTTGGACTTTGAAAACTGATTTGTCATACCAATCATGGTTCCCACATTTTCGATTCATAAGCTATCCTCAAGATAGGTCATCGATTACATGATTGGAGGGATCAAGTTCTTACTAGGACCCACCACTAGAGATGAACAAGTATACTCACTAAGGCACATTACTCAAGCGAGTAGTGCCTTAGCCGAGTATCTCCCCACTCGTCTCTAAAGATTCGGGGGCTGGCGGCAGGTGGGGAGCGGCGGAGGAGAGCTCCCTCTCTCCCCCCCGCTCTCCGCCGCTACTCACCTGTCACCCGCGCCGGCCCCTGAATCTTTAGAGACGAGCAGGGAGATACTCGGCTAAGGCACTACTTGCTCGAGTAATATGCCTTAGCGAGTATACTCGCTCATCTCTACCCACCACCAATCAGCTGTTACCTTGGGCCAGCGCTCTAAGGTGCAGAGGTGCATTGTTGCCGGAAACAGACTGCTCCATACTTTGCACAGTGTCCCGCTGTGGTACTGCATGATCAGTCCTGTCTGTTTCTGGTAATAAAGTAGCTTCATATATTGAAACTCTGACCCCGGCGATCAGCAGGGTTCCTAGGCAGCAGCCCCTTTCAATAAGCTTTGCAACTATTTTTTTTAAAGTTGCTAATGTATCCATTGTTATAGACTGCAAACAAACCCTGTTTATTCTTTCATATTCCCCTCTATCTTTTGACTTTCCTCTAGCTAAGAAATATTCAATAGATTAGGAAGAAATAGAGGATAAAGGTGCATTCAAGTTCCAAGGTCTCCTAATTTTTTTCTTTTAAAATACTTACCCCGGAAAGTTGAATGTATTGTCTCATTTCAACATAATCTCCTTCTTGACATAACAATTTTTGACAAAGTCGACACCATGATTGCATGGCCGCTGCAAACTCTTCTTTAGGACTCTGTTTTGCCAATTGGAAAATTACTGATACAAGAGCAGCACGACTGGAAACAGGTCACACAGCATTTGTGTACATCCCAAATGATTAAGTTTATTTTTTAACAAGCCAAAGTATTTATTGTCATTTTAGACAAATACATTGAAAGTTAGGCTACCTAGACACCTGACTTAGACATAAATTATTACAATTCTCTATTATTAGTTACTAATACTTAGCACATGCATTTCTCCTCAGGGAGAGCACCTAGAAGCTGAGTGAGTGAGGAGACTTATAAGGCCATTCATGCTCCTCTGGGTAATATGACAATAATGTCGGGATCAGAAGTAGCGCTCCTCCAGTATTAAATGAGAATATGGTCAATAAATGTAAAAAAATGACTTACCCGGTACTGAGTGAGTAACCCTGGGATGGGTAAACTCACTAGTACCTCCAAATCCGGGATAGCGTGTAGATAAATCGATTGGACGGTCCTCCTTTCCTTATCCTGTCCGGAGAGCTGCTTGGATATCTGGGGTCCCTAGGACTAGGGAGCCCAGTAAGTAAAATTAAGAAAGCTTCATCTTATGGTGTAGAAAGATATATTCTACTCATCCTTCATCCCGTGAAGCGCTATACTGGATACATTTTTTATTTTCTTAATTCCTCTGGGTAATATGCAAATAAGGGAGATGAAACAATACCTCTACAGTGTCACCTATGGAAAGGCAGCATTCCTGCAAGTCAATGTTAAACTCTTTATACAAGCCTTGTAACAATGATTGGGAATTGAAAGCCAAGCCAGAATCCATACACAGACAGCTGTTTGGGGTGTTTGTCCCTGATCAGTGTGCAGTAGGTTTCTGGCTTCGCTAGCGAGAGGCCTGTGATGTGGGTCAGGAACACTATCTTTTCTCCTTAAGGGAGAGCACCTAGAAGATGCCTTATAAGTCTCCTCACTTACCATAGATAGACAGACAGATAGATAGATAGATAGATAGATAGATAGATAGATAGATAGATAATTAGATAGATAGATAGATAGATAGATAGATAGATAGATAGATAGATAGATATGAGATAGATAATTAGATAGATAATTAGATAGATAATTAGATAGATAATTAGATAGATAGATAGATAGATGTGGGATAGATAGATAGATAGATAGATATGAGATACATAGATAGGTATGAGATAGATGGATAGATAGATAGATAATTAGATAATTAGATAGATAGATAGATATGAGATAGATAGATAGAAAGATAGATATGAGATAGATAGATAGATAGATAGATAGATAGATAGATAGATAGATAGATATGAGATAGATATATATGAGATAGATAGATATATAGATAGATAAATAGATAGATATGAGATACATAGATAGGTATGAGATAGATAGATAGATATGAGATAGATAGATAGATAGATAGATATGAGATAGATAGATAGATAGATAGATAGATAGATAGATATGAGATAGATAGATAGATAGATAGATAGATAGATAGATAGATAGATAGATATGACATCGGTGTACTCTTTTTGCAAATGTCATAAGGTTTCATTATAGGGCCAGTGACAACACCTCCATAAGGGCACACAATGGAATACTCTGCAAGATGCTGTGGAATATTCCACTGTCAAAATCCACATGTCTAAATGTGGATATTGATGTGGAATTGCCAGCAGTTTTCAAATCCACATCCAAATCCACATGCAGAATATTCTGGTGTGGTAAAGTGCCCTCATAGCGATATATATAAAGCCCTCACAACAGCGCTGGCCAAGTCGCCATGTTTTAGTTTTAGCAAATTTATAGTCTTTCACTTTACAAAATGAATGCAGCGGCGACTTGGATACAAAGGTCTTGCCAATGGTAGAAAAGTTGGAAAATATTCTCGCTTCTCAACAAATTGTGATTATCATTTTAAAGAATGTATTTAGAGAAACAAATTTCTATTGTCTCTAGTCCCTGATTTGTAACAGCAAATGTAGCATAGGTTACAATTAAGGGCCCCTTCACACAGGAGTATGCGCATTAGCGCGCGCCTCAGCACTGCGTTTTTACATAATGAATGGTGCTTTTTTTGCACGCGCATTGGCGTATTTTACTGAGGATTTTCTGCCTGCAGGGCATGTTCTTTTGCATGCAGCAAATAAGACGCACCTCTTGAAATGACTGATTAATTCCAGATGTGGTCTTTTCCCAGCAGAATTACACAGCACATTATGTATTTCCCTGTGCATTTTCCTTCTACGGGGACCTTTGTTGCGTAAATGCACAGAAAAGTACAGTAGCAGCGCTGCGTTTTTTTGGGGTTTTTTTGCACGACTGAAATGTGCACGCAAAATACGCTTATGTAATAATAATAATAATAATAATAAGAAGAAGAAGAATCTTTATTTGTATAGCGCCAACATATTCCGCAGCGCTTACATAGACAGGGGGAATACAGATGGACAAAATACAAACATTACAGAACCACGTTTACATAGTAATCAATTGATGGAAACAATAGGGGTGAGGGTCCTGCTCCAACGAGCTTACATACTACAAGTAATGGGGTGATACAGAAGGTAAAGGGGCTGGAGATGTGCACTGTATGGCGAGGTGGAGAGTGAGCGATGTTATACACATAGACAATGGTCAGACATTTAGCCGTGTGACGGCAGAAACAGTATGACTGCAGGAGCGGTTTATGATGGCTAGCAGGGATTGCAGTCAGTAGGTCAGGCAGCATGTTATCAGGCGGAGAACAGAGGGGTTTGTTTAGGGAATTCGGTATGCCTCCCTGAAGAGGTGCATTTTTAGAGCACGCCTGAAGTTCTGCGAGTCCTGGATTGCTCGGGTAGCCTTTGGTAGTGCGTTCCAGAGGACCGGTGCTGCTCTGGAGAAGTCTTGGAGGCGGGAATGAGAAGTTCGAATTAAAGGGGCGCTCAATCTGGTTTCGTTAGCAGAGCGGAGAGCCCGGGCTGGTTGATGGATTGAGATGAGGGAGGCGATGTAGGGGGGCGATGCACTGTGGAGGGCTTTGTGGATGAAGGTGGCGAGTTTAAATTGAATTCTGTATTTAACGGGCAGCCAGTGCAGTGACTGGCACAGGGCAGAGGCGTCCGAGTAGCGGCTGGACAGGAAGATGAGCCTGGCTGCCGCATTCAGGATGGATTGGAGAGGGTAGAGTCTGGTGCAGGGGAGGCCGATCAGCAACGAGTTGCAATAATCGAGCCGGGAGTGGATGAGGGCAACAGTGAGCTTTTTTTAGCGTGTCCATAATGAGAAACCATTGAAATCAATGGGTTCTATTTGCTGCGTGTTGTGCGCAAAAATATACTCGAATGCAGGAGCCCTTAAAGGGCAATTGTGATCCCAAATGATAACAGTATCGCTGGTATTATCACAACAATATTTTTCAAATACTCAGATAAACTATACAAATAAGGCTGGATTCAGACGAATGTATATCAGCTCGGTTTTCACGCCGAGCCGATATACGGCGTCCTCATCTGCAGGGGGGAGAGGATGGAAGAGCCAGGAGCAGGAACTAAGCTCCTCCCCCCCTCTGCCTCTTCTCCACCCCCTCTCCGCCCCTCTGCACTATTTGCAATGAAAGGAGGTGGGATGAACAGGGTCTAAATTCTGAGAATTAGCCCCGCCCTATCCCACCTCTCCTCATTGCAAATAGTGCAGAAGGGCGGAGAGGAGGCAGAGAGGGGGCGGGAGCTCAGTTCCTGCTCCTGGCTCTTCCACCCATCGGCTCGGCATGAAAACCGAGCCGATATACGGTCGTCTGACTCCACCCTAACAGTGCCATACAGTGCTCATATAATAGCAAGTATGCAAATAACATTACCATACAGTGTACATAGAATACCATCAGACAGTGCCCAAATAACAGAGTCATTCATAGACAATACAAAACCACTGCACACTGCACAACAGTACCATACAGTTTCCACATAATATTATTATATAGTGCCATGCGTTGCCATATCATACCATTACAATGTACAAAAACCCACATCACAGGCCTCTCGCTAGCCAAGCCAGAAACCTACTGCACACTGATAAGGGGAAAACACCCCAAAACAGCTGTCTGTGTATGGATCCTGATTTGGCTTTCAATTCCCAGTCATTATTACGAGGCTTGTATAAAGAGTCTAACATTGACTTGCAGGAATGCTGCCTTCCAATAGGTATTCAATATTCAGATAGTGCACAAGTAACAGTACCATACAGTGTCCAAATATTACCACCATACAGTACACAAATGACAGGGCCATACATTGTCCATATTGTTATACACTATATAAATAACACTGGTGCCAATAAAACACCATAATCTTGCGCACAAATGACAATACACAGATTACATAGAAGGGAAAATATATTGCAATGATACCAACTGTGATTATCTATTCAATTTCTGGTATTTTATTTATCTTTTTATTACATAACTAATGAACTTTACACATCAGAATACACAATATATCATTCTCACTAGAGAGGGCAGCTACCGTACGTACCTTAGAATCAGGGGCGTAACTATAGGGAATGCAGGGGATGCAGGGGATGCGGTTGCACCCGGGCCCAGGAGCCTTGGGGGGCCCATAAGGCCTCTCTTCTCCATATAGGGAGCCCAGTGCTAGGAATAAAGCATTATAGTTGAGGGCCCGTTCCTGGTTTTGCATTGGGGCCCAGGAGCTTCAAGTTATGTCTCTGCTTAGAATTGATAACTCATCCTGTGTATTGGAATGTCATTGAGCCTTTTTGCTATATACAAATGTTGCTACTTTAAAGGAAAGCTGTCACATCATGTGAGCAGTATAGTCTAAATTTATGGACTCATGGGACATGGAGCGTAGAGTCTAGGTCTGTTGTTTTTATACTTACCGGCCTTCCCATTCCCTGTCAGTCCTGGGAGCCGACACGTAGTCCACTCTAATCTGAAAGCGTGCCGTAGGATCAGCTGATTGGTGCGGATCCCCACCGATCAATTATTGATGATTGACGTTGATGATAGGTTATCAATAGTACAAGCGTCTTTTAAGAGGCAAGGGCAATTTAAGAGATCAGTGTGTAGAAAGGGCAGAAGGTGAGTAAGTAGGAGAAGGAAAAATGATGAGATAGAAACACGGAGGCCAATGAAGAGCTGAAATGACACAAGAGAAGGAGTAAAGATGGGAAGACATCTTAAATTGTCTATTTAAGTCACTGGCTGCCAATTGTGGTCATGCTAGAATGTGGCCCAATCATGTTTCTGTCAGGTTTTGCTATAAGGATAACTCTGTGAGTCGGTTTCCATCTAGACCAGATACAATCTCAACGGGGATTGCTCCAAAAAATGAGGATGATTAATAGAGGGCTGGTGAGGCGCGAGTGCCAGGGGGATGCCAACAAACCATTTGCCATTGCCATCAAAAGTGCCATCTTTAGGATAGGTGATAAAAGTCTAATCAGTGGAGACAGGGGCAGGTTGGGCTGGGGAGCAAGGTGGCATAAGCCCTCCGGGCATGACCTCCAGTACATGTTTTGTGCCACCTGCTCCCCCACTCTCATTATTCTGTGGATAGGTCATAAAAATCAATCTTGGCACAACCCCTTCAATGTGCTCAGTGTTAAGGAGAACCTATGACAGATGCAGGTGTATTTAGGGTGGATCAATCCTACAATAAAAACCATGAGCTATTTTGCCCACTACTTCAGAACCTACTCTTGGAATTCCAATCCTGTAGTTCTCTTTCAAACTTTTTTTTTTTTAAGGTTACTTTTCTTTTTCTTTTTGCTTTTTTAAAAAAAAATGAATCAAAGTTCCACACTAATTATTTTAGGGTCACGATGCTCCTCTAAAAGCATAGTAAATGCCTAACTGCTGTAGACCAGCTCTGAGCAGATGCTACGGAAGATGTGCTTGGCACAGCCTAAAGTGTACACTTTGTTCACTCAAGTGGACCAAACCGGCAGAAGGGAAATGAAGAAAAGCAGTGGGTGATATATTTGTTTTTATCCTCATATTTTCATTCCGCCTTCCCTCACTGACAAGGTCAGCATCGGTTGGGAGCATGTCTGTGTTCAATGTACTGTATTTATGTCTGGAAACTTGCTGCTAATTACTGTGGTCACACTTCCTAATTCAGAAGAAAAGAACTTTGCAACCTCTGAAGAGGAATGTGCCACCTAGATGTGCAGTGATGACCACAAAATTGGAATTTATTTCTGTGCAAAACAGAGTTTTATAAGGTGAAGACATATTATTACTTAAAGGCAGACACCGGAATGATTTAGTGGAAAGTTCAACGACCATGAAATCATGTGAGCTTTCTGTAGAAACATGTTTCAAATTACCTTCAGACATTTTACCCCTAGCTGCCAAAGCCATTATGTATAGGGAGAACAAACACTTCATAGGCATCCCATATAACCTATAATAGTGGATTACGTAGTCTACAAACATACATTCTGTATTACAAAATCAACTGGGCCAGCACAGCATTCTACAATAGTCTATGCCTCGTTGTAAGCCTTCCAGACACCCCTCAAGACGTCCATAATATGCTTCTGTATCATTACCCTCTAAGCCAACCTGATTGATAAGGATACGGTTTCCAAACTATCAAGTTGCTACGCTTACAAACATTCTTCAGGAACTATCATCAAGGCTTAGGGCTTGGAGATGAGGGGCATACATTTTTTTTTCCAGCCATCATTGTCTACCTATTTTAACGTAATATCAGCTTTTTCCACTCTATATTAGAGGTTTCAGTCCAAATTCAAAGAAATCTATCTCCATCCAAAAACATTTTTGGCTAAGGATTTGATCTCCCATAATCCCCACTCCACTAAACTACAAGTCAGGAAGGGTAGTGTTTCTACTTGAGTGCAAGGAGACTTAGGGTACCTTTACATGGAGCAACTATCATTCAGATAGTCGTCAAGAAAAGTCATGGAGTGTACGAATGGCTTTTAGACAAAGCAGTCATTGGTCGTTAGTTTTTTGCTGAGATATTGGTCGTAGAAGTAATCTCTATGCAAATTTGTTCACAAGTTCTTCAAATATGGCCAACTGTGACTTTTTGCTAATAGTCATCATATTAAAGGTACCTACATAGACCATGCGATGCTTCTCTGGGGATTTTAGTATGCAAATTGGGGACTAATACTTCTGCAGGGACACTTATTGGAAGGTAGCTTTCGTATAACTCAGTGTCCAACCTCCAAACAAGCTTTGCAACATGTCTAAGAATATAAGCCAAGCCAGAATATTCTCAATATGGCCGTATTCACATCAGAGGTCTGCCTGTGTCCAACACAAAGAAAATGTGTAAGAAAAATTAACACATTCATTTGAATAGGTTCATTTACATGTTACAATGCCTCTGCAGTGCCATCTATTGGAAGGTAGCTCACAAATGGACGTATAGGAAGGCTACCACCCAATAGGTAGTGCTGCGGAGGCATTGTACCATTGTATCATTCAATAACCATGTCATAAACTACCTGAGATTTCATCATCTTTAAACCACTCGGTGACATGTAATATCTCATTACTAACTTTTTTTTTAAATACTATGACTAAATATACACTTAGGGCTCATTCACACGACCGTCATTTCGGCACGTATTATGGCCTTGATGCCCAGCCGCGTGACACGCGGTGAATGGAGTCAATGAAAGTAAATAGACTTTCATTGATCCGTTCACATTAGCGTATAAACACTGCGTGTCGATACGTAGATTGCAGTGCGCTCCATTTCTCTGCGTACCATGCAGCATGAGCTCCATACTTTTGTATGGGCGGCCTATGCAACATGGTCATGCGCAATGCACTCGCTGCCATACACAATCTTTGCCGGCTCACACAGACCGGTTAAATGCTGTGGGACTCCCGCAACATTTTACAGATAGGTTTGTGTGAATGAGTCCTAATTTTTCAAAAATTCCAGCCCCTGAAAGAAGTTAAGTGCTTAAAAATTCGGCATGTAGTTGCATCTCAGCCAGGTATGTAAATGATTAAAGTTGTGGATGATTACATAAATGGCCTTCCCACTTGAGACCCAAAAAGTGGGTCCACCGTTGGCCTATAAAAAGGCTCTCAGAGACTACTTGTATGTCATAGACCTCTTCTTTCCCCATGTGTGCAGCTTGTTGGCCACTAAATGCCTCTTTGACATAATCGAAGATGAATTGCCCGCCGCCTGGACCGTTTTGACCAAGACAGTTAGGAGGTGTTGATACACATACATGGTGCACATGAGGTGACCAGGCTCAGGACATTCTTGACAGACAGCTAGTAGAGAGGATCATCTGATCGTCTGATTGTCTGACAAGCCAGAGCAGCTCCAAATGTTTTGTTGTTCGCCATGCAGAGATAAGTGGAACTATTGTTACACCCCTGTGTCTGTCAGAACTAGTTTCAGGTGCTTGGCTCAAGGACAAATGGTCTTATGATGTCCATTAATATACTGCTGTTGACACTCACCCACCATCTCCTCCGTTTGCAGTGATGTCGTGAACCACGAATATGGATGCTATGGAGTGGAACCGTGTTGCCTAGAGTGACAATTCTAGGTTTAGTTTGGGCACTGACGATGGTCGTGTTCATGTCTGAAGACAAAGGGGGGAACTCCTCAATCCTGCCTTTGTTGTGCAGCAGCACACTGCCCCACTGTTGGTGTGATGGTCTTGCGGGGGGGGGGGGGGGCAACGCATACGACAGGTGATCACCCCTAGTAGACAATGACAGCTCAGCGATATGTTCAGGACATCCTGCAGCCATGTGTGTTTCTCTCATGGCAGGGCATTTTCCATCAGCATAATGCTCGGCCGGACAAACAAGGGTGTCACAGGAATGTCTCCACAACATTGCCACACTTACGTGGCCATCCAGTCACCAGATTTATGACAAGTAGAACATGTATGGGACCAGCTGGGATGCCAACTTCAACAGCTTTCAAGTTTGCTCAAACAAGAGGCTCAATTACAGCAAATGGGGAGCAATATGCCACAGGATATTATACGGAAACTGTATGCCTCCATGCCCGCCCATATCACATCTTGTATTCAAGCTAGAGGCAGTACAATAAGGTACTAGAGCCTCCATGCCTACCCATTTCACATCTTGTATCCAAGCTAGAGATGGTACAACAGGATACTAGAGCCTCCATTCCCGCCCACATCATATCTTATATCCAAGCTATAGGCAACCCAACAGGCTACTATAGATTCTATGCCTATTCATATCACATCTCATATCCAAACTAAAGGCGGCCCAACAGGGTATTAGAGCCTTCATGCCTGCCCATATCATATCTTGTATCCAAGCTAAAGGCGGCCCAACAGGGTACTAGACCCTCCATGCCTGCCCGTATCACATCTTGTACTCAAGCTAGAGGTGGCCCAACATGTACTAGAGCCTCCATGCATATTCATATTGCATCTTACATTCGTACTAGAGGTGGTACAATAGGGCACAAGAGCCTCCATGCCCGCCGTATCACATCTTGTATCCAAGCTAGAGGCAGTACAAAAGGGTACTAAAGCCTCCATGCTCGCCCATATCACATCTTGTATCTAAGCTAGAGGCAGTACAACAGGGTACTAGAGCCTCCATGCCTGCCCATATCACATCTTGTATCCAAGCTAGCGGTGACCCATCAGGGTACTAGAGCCTTCATGACTGCCTGTATCACCTCTTATATCCAAGCTAAAGGCGGCCCAACAGGGCACTAAAGCCTCCTTACCCGTCTACATCACATTTTGTATCCTAGCTAGAGGTGGCCCAACAGTGTAGTAGAGCCTCCATGCCTGCCCGTATCACATCTTGTACTCAAGCTAGAGGTGGCCCAACATGTACTAGAGCCTCCATGCCCATTTATATTACATTTTACATTCGAACTAGAGGTGGTACAACAGGGCACTAGAGCCTCCATGCCTGCCGTATCACATCTTGTATCCAAGCTAGAGGTAGTACAACAGGATGCTAGAGCCTCCATTCCCACCCGTATCACATCTTGTATCCAAGCTAGAGGCAGTACAAAAGGGTACTAAAGCCTCAATGCTCGCCCATATCACATCTTGTATCCAAGCTAGAGGCAGTACAACAGGGTACTAGAGCCTCCATGCCCGCCCATATCACATCTTGTATCCAAGCTAGAGGCAGTACAGCAGGGTACTAGAGCCTCCATACCTGCCCATATCACATCTCGTATCCAAGCTAAAGTCAGAACAACAGGGTACTAGAGCCTCATTGTCCACTCGTATCACATCTCGTATCCAAGCTAGAGGCAGTACAACAGGGTACTAGATCCTCCATGTCCTTCTGTATCACGTCTTGTATCCAAGCTAGAGGCTGTACAACAGGGTACTAGTGCCTCCATGCCCAACCATATCACATCTTGTATACAAGCTAGAGGTGGTACAACAGGGTAATAGAGCGTCCATGCCCACCTGTATCACATCTTGTATCCAAGATGACCACTCTGAACATGGCAATCATGGAACTGAAAGAAGCGGTTAAAGACAGAAAAGCGTGTAGAACATTGATCCACAGAATGACCAAAGATCGGATGCGACTGAACAGATAATCATCATCATCCAAGCTAAATGCGGTACAACAGGGTACTAGAACCTCCATGCCCACCTGTATCACATCTAGTATCCACGCTAGAGGCAGTACAACAGGGTACTAGAGCCTCCATGCCCACTCGTATCACATCTTGTATCCAAGCTAGAGGCAGTACAACAGGGTACTAGAGCCTCATTGTCCACTCGTATCACATCTCGTATCCAAGCTAGAGGCAGTACAACAGGGTACTAGATCCTCCATGTCCTTCTGTATCACGTCTTGTATCCAAGCTAGAGGCTGTACAACAGGGTACTAGTGCCTCCATGCCCACTCGTATCACATCTTGTATCCAAGCTAGAGGCGACCCAACTGGGTACTAGAGCCTCCCTACAAGTATTCAGTTTTCCATAATAAATTATCATTTTGCTCTGATATTGCAATCACTTACGTATATATTTATGTCACAATCGCACATAGAAAGTTTCATGCCATTCCCACAACTTCTTCTAAGAGTGGGATTTTTTGTACAATGAGTGTATATTTAGTAACATGAAATGTAACCGTCCTGCATGTCTAATGTACATGAATCCAGCACATGCTTTCCTTTATATATGAATATGCAACTAAAAACTATAGCTGACTACAGAAATTAGAATTCTTGCAATATCACTCTCTGAATTAATGTCTCTTCTGAATACTAAGCCCACCCCCTATAGACTAATTGACCAGATGTATATCTAATTAATTGTAATAGGAGGTAAAGGACCACCCTGCTGCGGCTGCCAGCATCACAATAAACGGTTGTAGGGTGCGCTGCCAACCAGTATTTGAGGAGGTCCACTTTAACAGATCATCAAAGTAAGACAAAAAGTTGCCTCAAATTGCACTGGGCAAACACAAGGAGAATAAGGGAATTATGGTGCCGGGATTAATTTATAGTGTTAGAGCTGCAGCATTGTATTCCTTAGCTTCTATATTAAATTAATAGTGCTAAGTTATAAAGCTATTCCCCGATCAAGAGCACAGAGGTCCATTTGGTCCCTGAATGTATGGAGCAGAGGTCACACAGCCACATTGCTGTTCCATTCACTTCAGTAACAGCACCAGAGGTTGCTGAAGTGCTTGAACTTGGTAGTCTCCAGTGTGGTCATCGAAGAGAATGGAGTGGTGATGTGCCTGCGCGACCTCCATTCCATTTTACTAGGGGAGTGACCGGAAACCACCCTTCTTGGGATTAGTGGGCATCCCAATGGTCAGAGCACCATTGATCTCATGGATAGAGGATAACTTTATAGCTTGGCACAACCCCTTTATAATCCAAAAATATTTTAATAATTATAGCTCTTTAAGGGATTTTCTCCCCCTTATTCTCAGCATAGAATGCCAGAGGTATTGCACTGTATTGTATAAGGGATTAAATGATCGGTAATGCAAGGACCGTATGGCCGACTAAAAAAAAGTAAAAATAAGGCTTTTCTCTTCCTTTTCATTTGCTGGCCAATGAATGTTGTCAAGTGAAGTCCAGTCTAGTAACAGAGATAGCAAGATGGAGAATGAGAAGTGTGGTAGGTATTGTGTTATGCTGCCCATAGAAGTCTATGGAGAGCAGAGGAGAGGGGAAAAAAGGAGGAGGAAAACAGAAGTAGAGACTCAAAGACATGTTGCTGAAACTAATGGAGAGTTAGTTTCTGTGTTACAGCTACAGAAATCCCATCTTCATATATCTACAGTCCTGTATGATGTTGTTACTTTTGTGTGTGTGTGTGTGCTACAAAAAAAATAGGGTAGCCTTACACTGAGCAGCTATTGTTCAAATGCAGGCGACAGTCATTTGTTTGCTTTTACACAAAGTGCTTATAATTTATTAGTTGTTTGCCAAGATAGCAAGTTCATCAAATATGAAGAATAGTGAAATTGCAGCAGACAACTTTTGATCAACTACTTTTTTGGTAAGCTGAAATGAAATGACTAGTGACTTATCATTCGTCACCCTGTTGGTGGCCACGTTCACGCTGAATAACTATCATTTGGATTCGCTCTTTCAACTATTTTTCGTCCATTACTCATCCCGTGTAAAGGTGCCTTTAGGAAGCTGAATCTGCTGTTTTCTTCATGCGCAGTATATGGAGACAAAACAGCAGCAGTCTCCACCCACCAGCTCAGTGACGACTGACGACTAATAACAATTAGAGATAGAGCTTGCAGAGGGAAAACTGATGATGGATGCAGGATACAAATCATATAATGGGCCAAAATAGTGTTATTCCTCATGTACACTGAAAAGTTAGGTCATGCTTTTCATCTATTTTTAAGGAATTGTCCTCTTGTAAACTACAGATGGCCTATACATATGATAGGCTATTAGAAGTAGACTAGCAGAGGTTCGCCATCTGGGACTCCTGCAGATCAGTTGTTTGCCAGGCCGATGTGCTCATGCAGTGAGCTGATTTCTGCAAGAAGCAGACAGCTCCATTCTCTCTTCAGTGGTCAGACCTGGTATTGCAGGCTCAGTTCACGTTCACTTCAATGGCCACCACACTGCGAATGAAGAAGTCTGCTTCCTGCAGAAATCAGCTCAGTCCATAAGCACAACGATTCGACAAACAGCTGATCAAGTCCTGAGTGGCGGACCCTTGCCGATCTCCTATGGATGACCTATCTTACAGATAAGCCAAATGTTTTCATATGGACCACCCCTTTAAATCCCCAGACACAGCCCTCCAATGAAGAACATCTATAAAATGTACTTTCTAAAGCAACTGCACCCACTAAAAGTAATTGACATTTTATGAGATATGCAGTAAAAACCCAACACCACGATGTGCCTGAGTGCATCTGATGACAAATATATATTATATTCCGATCATTCTTTGCAAATCGATGTTCTCTGCCTTTTTGTACATCTTGTAAAATAGGATAGTTCATGTTACGACCCGTTTTCCTGGAACTATATAAACTCTGTGTTTAAGAATTAACATAAAAATCTCAAGGCGAAAATACCCCGGAATTTGTTACAGTTCCACAATCATTTCCCCATAAAGACGTTTGATTATTGCCCAGACCCACAATGCAAAGAAGAACAATGTGCTGGATTGCCCTCTGGCACCGAGAGCAGGAAAGAGGCTTGATGCACACATTGCTGACAGTAAAGAAGTTATAGCAATCTGTAAAAAATAAATTTTATGGGATATCTGGAAAATGGCATTTGGCAGTAGTCAAACTGCCATTGCTGCAATTTAGTAGCCAAGTGAGATAAAACTGATCTCTAAGGGGAGAACTTTAAGATCTGTATTTTTTTTACATGTGGAAATGGATTTGGTCTTTACTTTTTAAGATCTTCATGTGGTTGGGTTTATGCGGGCGAATCAATCATAGTCATTACATTTAGAGTAGGGGTGGAAAATAATTCGAAAACATCATCCAGAGCCAATACCGACTGTGATGGAAAATGCGTCCATCTTGGCTGATTGTTTTCTCATTCTGCGAAACCACAGAGACCGTCTGATGATAAGATGTTATCCTGGACTTAGTATCTCTCGGGAGTTTTGTTTATTTCTGCTGCTTTCTTGAACCTTTCTTGGACCATTACCCAACACATTTTACCTTGGCGAGAGTCTCTGCAGCCAAGAAGAAATGAAGTAAATCTGTCAACTTCGAAAACTGAGTCTACATCATTCAAATAAACATCTGGAAATTGTATTAGGATATTTTGGGGGGTTGGGATTGTTTATGTTTGTGTTTTTCTTGTTATTTATGTTTTTCATGTTTTTTTTAGCCCTAAATCTTTTTTTGTTGCTAGATTAAAAAAAAGTAATTTGCTAAACTGATTCTACAGTTTTGGGACAAAATTCTGTTCTGGGACGGGAGGGTTAGGGTGGTATATTAACTGCAGAGCCTTTGATGTACCGGTTTTGAACCCTGTTTTTGGCTGTCAAAGATGGCAGCAGCAATTATCTAATGCACACTATGCACTGCTCTCTGATTGGCCAGTGCTGATCTTAATTTGTGCATTTGTGGAACTCGTACTGTTACACATTATAACTGTAATTATTAAACGTTTATTTGGAATATCAACCTATAATCACTATGTTTTATGTACCCTACATCCAGAACACTTGCAGCCGGGGCTTTTGCCCAGGTGCATGCACTCCCCTATATCCCAGGACCAGTACTACTTGCTGTCCTTCATGTTATCGCCTCACTGCTGACCTATTCTTGACGTACCTCGGTTCAGAGAAGGTATAGTGCATTAGAAGTCTAGCACTACCGAAGCAGTGTGAGGATTAGGAGGTCTGAAGATTGTGTCAGTCGTCTTGGATGACCATAAATGGGACCTATACCAGTGACAGGTGTGACAGCAGAGAAGAACAATGCAAGGTATTAAACCCTAGGGCTCCTGCAGTCCCAGGACAGAATTTTGTCACCAATGTCACCAATGTAACCAAAATAGCTACAAAAATGGCACATGTGAATCCAGCCTGGAACCCCATACCTATGAGTGTGTTACAACTCCATAAAACCTTTGAGTTGTACAAAGTTGTAATACGGTGTCCATTGACATGGTGCTTAGTTCCACATTCAACAGCTACCTGCATAATACAGTGTTGTATGGGACCTAGCCTCTCCGCTGCCTGAGCCGAATTATAGAAAGGCCCATTCCCCTCCATCCAGGGGAGCATCTGCTATGAGAAGAGATGAGTCACTACTTTAGGCAGTACCACCTTGTGGGAAGGTGGATAGCGTGACCAACAGAGCTTACATAAAGCAGTTGCAACGTCAGGGCTCAGTCACATGGGCGTATCGGCGCCCGTGTTACTGCACGAGAAAACGGCCGCACTGCAGGTGCGGATGACTCTCCGCACCGCTGGAAGAAAGAACACGTGACCAGCTCCATTATCGGTCATGTGTTCTTTCTTCCGGCGGTGCGGAGAGTCGTCTGCACCTGCAGTGCGTCCATCTTCTTCGTGCAGTAACACGGGCGCATCAGCTGAGCCCTCAGTGTGAACAGTTTATAAACAACTATCCAGGATCTAAAGAGCGCTAAGGCCGCATTCAGGAACCCGCAGCGGAATCCAACTCTGACCCCAGCCGGCGACCCCATGTACCTGTCTTCTTTTTTCACTACCTGTATGTTTTTTTTTCCCGCACCGTCACTAAGCGATGACGAGGGTAGCCACCACCTATCCGCAATGTCAGACGAAGCCGTCCGCGCGTAATTGGCACTAAAATGGAACATGCTGTGATTTTTCATCCGCGAGCGGAAATCACAATTGTGCAGGAAGAAGCACTTTCCCATAGCATGTTACAAACTGTATTTGTTGTGGATCCGCGGTGCGGACGCCCCCCGCGGAATCCGCAATGGAAATCCGTTCGTGTGCAGCTGGCCTAAGGCTTCAAGACTCGCACTGTAATGTAACCTATTAAGCACTGCCAGTAAAATTACAATGTACTGCAATACAGAAGTATTGCAGTACATTGCACAAGTGATCAGAAGATGGCAAGTCAACATTGGGACTTTAAAAAAGGAAGAAAAGAAACCATAATTGGTATAGTCATATCTGCAAAGATCAGAGCCACTAAAATGTCTCATTATTAGAGATGAGCGAACGTGTTCTTCCGAGCTTGATATTCGTGCGAATATTAGGGTGTTCGGTATGTTCGTTATCCGTAACGAACACCATGCGGTGTCCGGGTTACTTAAACTTTCTTCCCTGAGACGTTAGCGCTTTTTTTTGGCCAATATAAAGACAGGGAAGGCATTACAACTTCCCCCTGCAACGTTTAAGCCCTATACCACCCCCCTGCTGTGAGTGGCTGGGGAGATAAGGTGTCCGCCTGATATAAAAGTCTGCCCCTCCCGCGGTTCGCTATGGATGCATTCTATATGCGCTCAATGGGGCCAGCGGCAGCAGCGCTGACCCCATTGAGAACATATAGAAGACAAATCCTTCTTCTCTGGCACAGCTGTAACAGCTGTAGCAGAGAAGAACGATGTTTGCCCATTGAATTCAATGGAGCGGCAATACAGCATGTTCCACTGAATGCAATGGGCTGCCGGCGATCGCAGGATGAATGGTCGGAAAGGGGTTAAATATATAACCCCTTTCCTGCAATTCATCCAGAAATGTGTTACACTAAAAATATATACCGGCGTATAAGGCGACGGGGCGTATAAGACGACCCCCCAACTGTCACCTTATACGCCGGTAATACAGTGGAGCAAAGAATAAAAAGCATTACTTACGTTTTTAGATGATCTGCGGCGCTCCTGCAGGCTGTCACTCCCTCCTGGTCCACGGCAGAGTATTGCTTTCTCCACGAAAGACTTTAAATCCCTGCCTCCAGAAGCACACGTGCCTTCAGCCAATCACAGCCAATGACAATGATGTCATTGAATGGCTGTGATTGGCTGTGTTTCTGGAGGCGGGGATTTCAAGCCTTGAAATCCCCGCCTCCAGAAACACAGCCAATCACAGCCATTCAATGACATCATTGTCATTGGCTGTGATTGGCTGAAGGCACGTGTCTTTCTGGAGGCAGGGATTTAAAGCCTTTCATAGAGAAAGCTTGTCTGCCGTGGATTAGGAGGGAGTGACAGCCTGCAGGAGCGCCGCAGATCATCTAAAAACGTAAGTAATGCTTTTTATTCTTTGCTCCACTGTATTACCGGCGTATAAGGTGACAGTTGGGGGGTCGTCTTATACGCCCCGTCGCCTTATACGCCGGTATATATTTTTAGTGTAACACATTCTGGATGAATTGCAGGAAAGGGGTTATATATTTAACCCCTTTCCGACCATTCATCCTGCGATCGCGGGCAGCCCATTGCATTCAGTGGAACATGCTGTATTGCCGCTCCATTGAATTCAATGGGCAAACATCGTTCTTCTCTGCTACAGCTGTTACAGCTGTGCCAGAGGAGGACGATCTTTATGCTGACAGTGGGGGGGGCACTCTTGCCGCTATTGTGGCTTAATAGTGGGACCTGTGAACTTGAGATGCAGCCCACCATGTAGCCCCTCGCCTGCCCTATCCGTCACTTTGTCATTCCCATCACTTTCTTGAATTGCCCAGATTTTCACACATGAAAACCTTAGCGAGCATCGGCGAAATACAAAAATGCTCTGGTCGCCCATTGACTTCAATGGGGTTCGTTGTTCGAAACGAACCCTCGAGCATCGCGGGAAGTTCGTTCCGAATAACGAACACCCGAACATTTTGGTGTTCGCTCATCTCTACTCATTATCTATCATACATGGTAAATGGTGTAAAAACAACAACAAAAATACACAATGCCAGAATTGCATTTTTGAGCACTCGTTGCCCAAAAATTGGATAAAGGTGATCGAGAAGTCGGATGTGCCTAAAAATATTACCATTAAAAACCACAGCTCATTCCATGAAAAAAAAAAACGCTCACACAGCTCAATTGACAGAAAAATCAGAAGGTTTATGTGTCAAAATATGGGGACAATTAGCAATTTTTTTTAAGCAGAGGGTTGTTTAATATTTAGGCCACCTGCAGACGGCCGGGTCGGATCCGGCTGCGAGAATTCTCGCAGTGCGACCCGACCCGAGCGTCTGCAGAGAGCAGCGTGACACTCACCTGCTCCTGCGGCCCCGGCTCTTTCATGTGCCGGCTGCCGGCGCATGCGCAGAGCGGAGTCGGCGGCCGGTGAGTGACGTTTCAGTGCGGGGAAAAAACAAAAAATGTCAGGTCTTCAAGTGGTTACGGAAGCACATTTGTATGTTTTTTAAAGGTACCTTAGCAGCTCCTTTTACATGGCAGCTGCTGTAATGCCGCCCCCTGTGTGAAACTGCAGGGTGCCGCCTGAGGCGATATGCTCAACAAGCCTCATGGTAGACATGTACCTGGACACTATACAGGATGGCTCTATAGTACATAGCCCCAGGGACTCTGTGGGACTTTGTACATCAGCTGATCGTGTTGCTCACTGGTTGACTGCACATCTCCCTGTGAATGGGAACAAATGATCGTGTTAAAGATCGGTCAAGCAAGAGTAGCTCATTAGCACAGGAAGTTGATGTGTTTGTGACAATTATCCATACAAATGATTCTATTTGCCAACCATTGACCAATGATTATCACATTATCTCGTCTGCATTACCAGCTTAGGTTACAGTAACTACTGCAGGAATCCTTTGGGGCAAAGGAACATGTGACTCTGTTAGGCAGACAGATGTGGATCCATCTTGCCTCCCCCCCCCCCCCCCCCACTTAAAGAAAGCCAACCTCGGCACACTCCGTAACTCAGAGATAAAGTCTGAGATTGGTATTCCTCAGTGTACTAACCCATTGAACCATCTCCTAACGCACCCAGTAAAGAGTGAATTGAAATCTACAATAAAGGGGCGTTAGAGAGGAAATAAAAATCACCATACAAGACTGGTGAAGGCATAGCTTACCATACCCCTCTCCTCTTTTGGTTGCCTAGGCATAAACAACCCACTCCAGCATAACTACTGAAGTCTCACTTCTGGTGTCAGTATTTGGATGCGACAGCATACACTATGGGGCCTGTACATAATTCTTCTCCACAAAGCCTAAAATAAAGAAAAACACACAATTGAACCAACACGCAGATTGAGGCCTTATACAGACGAGCGTGTTTATGTGCGCGCATACGTCCGCCCAAAACCATGCGTCTATTAGAACCATTGGTTCCCTATGGAGTGTTCACAAGTCCTTGTTTTACAGGTATGCATACGCACATACCTGCAAAACATAGGACATGCGTGTACCATAGGTCTGTGCTGCGTGTCAATATTCCCCGAGGGGAGTCCTCCTGTCCCTGAGCACATGTTGAACATTGAATTCAATGAATGGCCGAGCGCTGCCTGTGATTGGCTGAGCGCTGTGACCAATCACAGGCAGTGTTCAGCTGTCATTCAATGAATGGCTGAGTGCTGCCTGTGATTGGCTGAGCACTCAGCCAATCAGACGAAGCCCTTTCAGTAGGCTGGGATTTTAAATCCCTGTCTGCTGAAAGAACTTCATTACTGTGCAGGGAGAACAAGCAGCTAGACGCACTTGAACCCCGGCAGTGGCGGACAGGTGAGTATATGTTTTTTTTATTTTTTACACATGATGGGGATGATTTTCAGGGAAGTTGTTCCCTGAAAATCACTGCAGGGGTTGCCGGCAGGCCTTTGCTTTCAATGCTGCACGGAGCTTCATTTACGCGTGTTATGGCACGAGCCTGAATGCGCGGATTTGTGCACACCTACGCACGTGCAAATGCATGCTTGTGTGAACAAGACCTGAAAAGGATATCTGCATGTAGAATTTAAATCGGGCAGGAATGGATAAAGGGTTTATTTCCCCCTTGCCTTGGAAGTCGGAAAATTTTCTATGTCCTTCGAGACTAGACAATTCAGGTAAATGGGAGCGAACTTACAAAAGAGTCCACAAACTGACCCTCCCCTAGGAGAGCGGAATACTCTATACCCTTTCTACGGTACTCTATACCCTTTCTATGGTTGAGGGTGCTGTCGGAACCCTCAACACTCCAGACAATAATGGAGATGTGCATCAGGAGCAAACCTCATTGGAATTGCACAAGCAGACACTTGCATAATTTCAGTAGGACTTATTTTTTTCCAGGAACCTCACTTACAAATTCGGCTTCCTCCTTTTCTCCACCTGTAAGAACACTTGGGAAAAGTTTACGTAGCAGATCAAACATTTCAACACTCCAATACTCCACCTCCTGCACATTTTCTTAAAACGTTATCAACATTTTTATAACACCAGCATTTTGCTTAGCATAATTAATTACATTATACCATATTAGCAGTAATTATTAATTCAAGTCCTCTCAACAGTCCTTGCAAAACGCTGGTGGACGATGATGGATTAGTGCAATTGTTGTTTTGGATGTTATCCCCGCGTCAGGCACTGGGCACACAGACCATAATAAATATTCTACCACATGGCTGAATCCATCATCATAACAGGGTCCACATGACTGAAGAATAAAGGCTCAGCATACGGGAGTCCTTAAAACTTGAAATGATGTCAATGAGGAGCATTAACGTCCATGATCAGCTGGTGGATTGCAAAAGAAGGCTCACTGGGGTAGGAGTCTCTTTCCAGTCTGTACAATAAACACGCTCAACCAATGTGGGAGTCTTTAAGTGAAAAACACAAACATAAGAAACAATAGCGGGAACTGTCTTGACCTGGAAAGGGAGTCCCTGCAATCATCTTTTACTGTAAACAGAATGTCTCAACCATTAAAGGGAGCTTTTTTATTTCCTGGAGGTCCACTGGCTAACTATTGGCTCCTCCTCTGTAGAGTCCTTGACTGTGGTAAATCCAGTTATGGAGGCCATGGAACTGAATGACTTCCCAAACTCCAAAGAAAAGGGAGATGCTCTCCATGAGGGGTATAACTCTTTGTTGTGGTCATTACTTGGTTCTGACGTACTAACTGATGGACGTCTGCTAGAGGGCGCACTGTGTCCACGTGCAAGAGCCTGGGACGGAGGTAGGTGCTCCTCTGTGAGGTTTAGACTACCCCCCTCATGCTGGTAGGGCTTCCAGGGCCTGCGGCATGGACGCAGCGTGGTCCTCTTTGTGGCCTGAGGGACTTCCTCCGCTTCACGTGGCACAATGGGAGTTTGGTTTGTGCAGGACAATGGCGTGGCCAGGTTCAGCAGGAACCATTCACATAGTCCGTATGTGGGGTGGATGACTATGCAAGGCCCATGGTGACAACTGATGATATAACTCTACGCAACCCTTGTGCGCACTCTCCTCCATAGCATCTTCCCAGCTGGCATCTGTGGCCCTCCACTTAAAGAAGGCCAGAGGGTTTAGTAAATCCCTTTCGATCTGGACAGGGGAAGACAGGGGTTCTCCCTCCTGCAAGCCTGCAGGGGAAGTTGGGCCTGTGTCAGCGATGGGATCTGCGGGACTAGCGGTGACAGCAGGGCCCAAGGGGGTGGCGACTGCAGCAGCACATTTTGGGTACCGGACTTCAGCAAGTGTTGGTAGGAAGGGTAGCATTGGCAGGGGCCATGTCAGTCCAGCCGGACTGCGCAGTTACAAGAGAGTCTCAGCCTGGAGCAGCAGTGTTTTCAACGACCACGTAGGGATCAGCAGGGCCAATGGGGTTTGCTTACCCACTACCTCATCTGCTCCAGGATGAGCAGGGCCTTGTTCAGCAGTGGAGGTGGCTCCACCACTGGAAGTGGGAGCATCGTGGTCCTCAGCTGAGGAACCGCAAGCCTCAGCGACGGAACTAGGGGAGTTGTGGTCTGCAGGGGAACCATCCATTTCTCCAGCAGGGCCCTTGCCAGATAACACAGAGGGGATCTTCTCCTCTGGCAGAAGCGCAAGAAAATCCATCGGGGTTCCACTGGTGGATATCCCGCTGGTACTCCTCTGCAGGACATCTCTTGGGGCAGCTGTAAAAGTTGCTTGAAGATAACTGTTGCTTTCTCACTGGCTGGTACAAGAATGAACTTGCCCAGCAGGTACTTGATGTCAGTAGAATGCAGGACCACCCAGGGGTGAGGTTTAGCTTGCTGTATTCGACATTCTACTGCGGGGGAATGGGTGCCCCCCTACTTTAATGACAGTAATTTTCATGGACTTTTCTCTCCACAGCGATTTTGCAGGTTTTTCTGTGAAGAAGAAGATAACTAGGCAGGATATTTCCAGCTCTTGGGTACCATTATGTGAGACTGTGGTGCAGATAAAAGTGACTATCTTCAGGCCATCATTTTGGAGATCCTCTATGGAAAACACTTTAAAACACTCTTTCATTCACTGCACTTAACATTATAGCATCCAGATTTACAAGATAGCTGATTAACTCTTCATGAGCTGACAGGAATTCAAAGTCAATTAAAGCTCTGAGACACATTCTTTACTTCCAGGAATATGTTGCTGTACTAGGCAGCTATGCTCAGAGAATCCGCAACCTTATCCTTTCCTCTCTAAGGCTCAGAGGGTTGATTTGGAACTTGTTTTAGGTGCAGGGTTAGAGAACTCTTCACTCATATGACCCGACTTTAGCTTCCAGGGAAAACGCATCAAAAACACATCCTGTGTGCATACTGGCTTAGGGTGCAGCAACTCGTCCTGTTCGTGACGCCAAAACTTAGTTGCAGTGACCCGTGCCAGGAAAAAATAATAAATATAAAAATTGGAGAACTAAACAAAAATGGGGGTAGTAGTCCTTGCACTCCTGTAGTGTTGTGTGGTACTCAAGGCAGTTGTAGTAGGTGGTGGGAAGTACTCCATAAAGCAGACTTTAGAAGGGAAAACAATTCCACACTTTATTGAGATAAGAATCTTCATCCCCTTTGCACGGTTACATCAACCACTTTACGGTGAACACATGTTGATCACAGACGCCACATGTATACTTCACTATAGATCAAGTTAGTGTTAGGGAACGGGAAAGGGTTAACTGGTGACTTATTTCTGTCACTACTCCTTTTCCTCTTCTGTTCTCTCTTGCTCTTTGCTCAGTTAATTCTCTCATTCTCCCTCTCTTACTATTAACTCTCTTCTCTGTTGACTCACTCTCTGTCTCTCTGTTACGGTATCCTACCCGATGATACGCCAGCCCGGGTTGAACTAGAACTTACCCACAACCCCTGTCCCTGCCTACTTGCCTCCACTCCTGGCTAACCCCAGGCTGGCAACTGGGCGGCGGTCCCTACTCCCACTAGGGACCGAGAGGGAGGACTGGCGTACCAAGATGGAACAGGGTAGAATACTGACAGCAAGGGTAGATGAACTAAACCAACATACCCCACCCTGCAAGGTTCAGATACTAACAGACTCCTCCCACTACGCAACTGCATACGAGCCCCTGTTGCTTCCAAGTTTTTCTGTACTTCTTTCCATACTTCCTGCAGCATATCTGTGGCAACGACAGCTGCAGGACAGACAGACGGAGTAGGAATCGCTGTAAGGAAGCGAGGATGCTGCCCATATACACAAAAGAACAGAGATACCCCAGTGAAAGAAAAAGTGGGGTTGTTCAGCGCAAACTCTGCCAGCGGCAGGAATTCTGCCCATTGATGAGCATTTTCGCTAGCAAGTAACCGTAAATATTGCACTAAAGCTTGGTTCATCCTCTCAGTCTGGCCATTGGTTTGCAGGTGGAATGCTGACGAGAAGGAAAGCGACGTTCCCAAGTTTCTGCAGAAGGCTCGCCAAAATTGCGCAACAAACTGTTTTCGGGAACCCCATGTAGGTGAATGATTTCTTTTACAAAAATCTTAGAAAATTCTATTGCCGAAGGTAGCTTCTTTAACGCCACAAAATGTGCCATCTTAGAGAACCGATCGACAACCACTAAAATAGTGGTGAACTTCTGAGATTTCAGTAGATCAGTGATAAAATCTACCGATACCTGCGAGCACGGACGAGAAGGCATCGGTAACAGTCTCAGAGGCCCCTATTGACGATGACGTCGATTTTTATTGCGTGCACGCCGATCTCCTGAGACATGCCTGGCCACCAGAAGTTTCTAGAACAAAGATCCAGAGTCCCCTGTACCCCCGGATGGCCTGCGAAAACCGAAAAATGAGTGAGATTCTTCAATGACTCTGAGACGTAAGGTCTCTGGCACAAACCATCTGCCCTCCAACACCCCCGAAGGAGCGTCCTGCTGACAGTTCTGTAGCCGAAGGACGAGGTTAGATTCTACAACTGCCACCACCACCCCAGGTATAGATAGTCTTGGTATCTCTTCTCTGAACTTGCTTCAGTTTGTCTATGTCTTTTTTTAAAGTGGGGTGCCCAGAACTGGACGCAGTATTCCAGATGAGGTCTAACTAAAGAATAGTAGAGGGCATAGGCGTACCATCAGGGTTCGCTGGGGTCATGGTGGCGACCCAGCCCCTGCGCTCAGGGGGCCCCGAGGCCGCCCTCCGCCATACACATATGCACATTAATTAATTAAGTGCATTACCAGTTGGCTGCTCTGCCTGCAGCACTGCACCGATCACGGGGCAGGCGGTGCGGCCAGCCTGAGAAGAACTAGTGAAGAGCAGCGGGGGAGGAGGAGGGAGGCAGTCACATGGGCCGGCAGGGCACAGTGATGATGTCATCATGTGCTGCCCCTGCCTCCTGCTGAACGGCGTCCACTGCATCTGCCTGTGCTGCTATCAAGGTAGAACTGGTCCGGGCCCCGGGGTATGTGTGTCTGTATATGTGTATATAGTGTGTGTATATACTGTGTGTGTATATACTGTATATATAGTGTGTGTATATAGTGTGTGTATATAGTGTGTTTATATAGTGTGTGTGTACATAGTGTGTGCACATACTGTGTATATAGTTTGTGTATATACTGTGTATATATATAGTATGAGTGTATATATAGTGTGTATATACTGTTTATGTGTGTGTGCATATCGATCTCTCTCATATCTATCTATCTATCTATCTATCTATCTATCTATCTATCTATCTATCTATCTATCTATCTATCTATCTATCTATCTATCTATCTATCTATCTATCTCTCTGTCTTTCTGATATAAGTTATACATCTCCCTGGTTTTACTGTATATATTTTAACTCTTTACACACAATTAAAAAACGCATCAGAAATACATGCGGTTATTAATAGTGTTTGCAACTTCTTAATAATGTATGTGACCTTTAAATACCACATGCAGTTTTTTTACATGTTTTTCTTAATTGTGGTTCTAAAGTACAACGAAAACATGAACACACCCTAAGGCCGCGGTCACACGGGACCGAAATCCAATGGAAATCTAAGAGAATGAACGCACGGGAATACTGCGAGATTTCTGCGGCAGAATTCTGCGGCACTGTCCGGCACGGGTTTTGAAGCGGCTTGGCTGCCTGTATTCTGCAGCCATCTCTCTGCATAGAAGGAGAGAGACCACCGCAGAAACAGCGATACAATTTACATGCTGCGGCTTTCATTTCCACATGGCGTGTCAATTTCAGCGCGGTTTGTCCGCGATGGACTGGCCACAGCGTGTGAACGAGATTTTTGGAAATATCGCCCACTTTGCTGCTTTGACCCAGGATAAAAATTGCTGGCGGAATTTTCATGCAGAAAGTCTGCTCTGAAATTCCGCGGCAATTCCATCTTGTGTGAACCCAGACTAAGGCCGCTCTCACGTGTGCGTACAGAAAACACATCTTGTAATTGTGGCATTTTTACCAGAATTTCGAGTGACGTTTTTGAACACATGGTACAGCGTTCGAGAGTGCTTTTTAATGCACCCCATCATTGTGATGGGTGAGGAGGTAAAAAAACATGAAAACGCAAAAATAGAGCAGACAGAACTCGAAAATCGCAGCGTTAGGAACACCGCGTTTGAACGCAGGTTTGAGTAACCCCATTAAAATCAATGGGAGTGTTGTACCGCGGTTAGTATGGCGCTCGATACGCTGCACTAATAACGGTAAAAAGCGGTGTGTGGCCTGCGGGGCTACAAACAAATTTTCATGTGCAGGAAATGCGTAATGTTTGGAAAGATTACGCAAAGGAGTTTCATCATGTATGGAAATTTGTCTTGCAGCTGTATGCACAATTTAGGTTTAGGTATGGGGAAAGGGGGGGGGGGGAGGCGGGAAGGGGGGCCCTGCGCTGAACTTTTGCACCCGGGCCCCTGAGCCTTTAGGTACACCCCTGGTAGAGGGGGATAATTACCTCACGTGATCTAGACTCTATGCTTCTCTTAATACATCCCAGAATTGTGTTTGCCTTTTTGGTTGCTGCATCACATTGTTGACTCATGCTCAGTCTATGATCAATTAGTATACCCAAGTCTTTTTGACATGTGCCGCTTAGCCCAATTCCTCATTTTTCTTGCCCAAAATACATTTTTAACTTTTTATTTTTGTCCCACAAAGGGACTTGAACATCACCTTTTTTATCTTTCTTATAATACGCTGCTATACTTCAGCATAAAGCCTATGGAATTCAGTCAGCCTAGCAGACCCAGAGTCAATATTGAAGCCTCCGGGTGCCATAGCAAATTATCAGTGTCCTCTGATCACATCATGGGGGTCTGATGAGTGACAGAGGGAGGCCCCTTTCTCTGTCAGCCCTTTACATTCTGTGGTTGCATTAGATGTAGTCTGTAAAGGGTTAAATAGCAGGGATCGATTGTCTCAATTTTTTGAGCAAGTGCCAGGCTGTCAACTGACAGCTGAAACCCAGCTCTCCGTACATTGTATGTACCCCAAAAAACATAGCATGTCCTAGTTTGGTGCAAACTACAATCAATGTCGATTGTGTCATGTGCAAGATTAATGGGAGTGAGTTCCATTTGTGATGTAATCAGGCCTCCACTATGAAAGCTGCCATGGCAACTGAACACTACTTAAAGGAGATGTCTCGAGGAAGCAGTGAATTTTTTTTTTTGCCCAGTCCCCCCCATTAAGTACACATTACTAAGCCCCCCTGTAAATGACATTTCTAGCTGGTTCGTACTTACCGTTCCAGCGTTTCAGCAACTTATAAAAGTTTCCCCAAGATGGCCGCCGGCTCTTTTCCCGTCGCTCGCTGCAGCCCGATGTGCGCGCTCCCGAGACGCTGCCAGCTGTGTCTCCATGACAACACGACGCCCCGCAGCCGCCGACCGGACCCCTGGAGTGAACACGGCCGACCAGTCACCCACCGCCAGGCAGAAGGTAATCGGCGCAGCCCCCCCCCCCATCACAGCGGCAGCCCCCCCGGCCCAGCGACAGCCCCCCCCCGGCCCAGCGCTAGTTCCCCCAGCGCAGCGACAGCCCCCCCCCCCCGGCCCAGCGCTAGTTCCCCCGGCGCAGCGACAGCCCCCCCCCCGGCCCAGCGCTAGTTCCCCCGACGCAGCGACAGCCCCCCCCCGGCCCAGCGCTAGTTCCCCCGGCCCAGCGCTAGTTCCCCCGGCCCAGCGACAGCCCCCCCCGGCCCAGCGCTAGTTCCCCCGGCGCAGCGACAGCCCCCCCCCCATCGCAGCGACAGCCCCCCCCCATCGCAGCGGCAGCCCCCCCATCGCAGCCCGGCGCAGCGGCAGCCCCCCCCCGGCCCATCACTTACCAGGACAGCTGGACGGCGGGACAGCTGGGCGGCTTCTCCGGACAGCTCGGCAGCTCTGCACCTTCCTCTAACAGAGGAAGGTACAGAATGGCCGCTCCAGCGCGCTCCCGAGCAGTGACAGCTCGTCTGCGCATGCGCAGAAGAGCTGTAGCGGGGAGCACACTGAAGCGGCTCGTGCTGAAAGGAGAAGACCGGACTGCGCAAGCGCGTCTAAAAAAGCAAGCTGCCAGCGAATTTAGACGGAACCATGGAGACGAGGACGCTAGCAACGGAGCAGGTAAGTGAATAACTTCTGTATGGCTCATATTTAATGCACGAAGTACATTACAAAGTGCATTAATATGGCCATACAGAAGTGTATAGACCCACTTGGTTTCGCGAGACCACCCCTTTAAGGATACATTTAGACGAGCGTGTGCATGTGCGCACATAGGTACGCCAAAAACCACGCGTCTATTTAGAACCATTTGTTCCCTATGCTGTGTTGACATGTCAGTGTTTTACAGGCGTGCAAAGGCGCATACTGTAAAACATAGGACATGCGTGCACGCATAGGTCTGTGCTGTGCTTCAATATTCCCTGTGGGGAGTCCTTGTCACTAAACACTGTGACAGCGCTGTCACAGTGATCAGTGCCAAGAGGACTCCCCGCAGGGAGTAAAGGATCCCCTGCCACAGCTGTTACAGCTGTGATAGCTGTGGCAGAGGATCGCGATGTTCTCCCATTGTTTTCAATGGGGCCACGGCTGCTGCCGGCAGCCCTATTGAATGCAATGCGCTGCCGGCAACCCCTGCAGTGATTTTCAGGGAAGGGCTTTAAATATAAGCTTGTGTAAAAAATAAAAAAAACATATACTCACCTGTCCACCCCTGATGGGGCTCAGGAGCGACTTCTCTGCTTGGTCCCCGGCAGTGTAGTGTAGTTCTTTGCAGCGGATTCCTTGGATGTGAAACACCTGGATGCTGTCACATCCAAGGGCTTCACCCTGTGGTTAATGGGGCCGGCGACAGCAGCAGCCAATTAGAGGCAGCACTTTCAGCAGGCGGGGATTTAAAATCCCCACCTGCTGAAAGAAATTCAGAGTAGTGCAGGGAGGAGACAGCCTAGATGTGCCTGAGCCCCGGCAGCTGCGGAGAGGGGATTATATTTTTTTTTTTATTTTTAACCCATTCTAGGGATAATTTTTAGGGAAGGGCTTATATTTGAAGCCCTTCCCCGAAAATCACTACAAGGGTTGTTGGCAGCCCAATGCTTGCAATGGGGCCACCGGCAGCAGCCGCGGCCCCATTGAAGGCAATGGGCACGGACCTGCATTCATGGGTGTTTTGGCACATACATGGAAACACGGTTTGTGTGCACCTATGTATGCACACGCTCCTGTGAATGCACCCTAATGGTGTCACACAAAGCTATGGAATTTGTTAGTTATTTTAGTTATAATACACTGCAATACGGAAGTGCTCCTATTAGAGATGAGCGAACATACTCGTTTCGAGTAATTACTCGATCGAGCACCGCGATTTTCGAGTACTTCCGTACTCGGGTGAAAAGATTCGGGGGAGCGCCGGGGGGCGGGGGTAGCAGCGGGGAACAGGGGGGAGCCCTCTCTCTCTCCCTCTCCCCCCCACTCCCCGCTGCAACCCCCCACTCACCCACGGGGCCCCCCGAATCTTTTCGCCCGAGTACGGAAGTACTCGAAAATCACGGTACTCGGGTGAAAAAGGGGCGTGGCCGAGTACGCTTGCTCATCTCTAGCTCCTATGTATTATCTGAGTGATCTTAAGATCACAAGATGAAGCCCCCAACAGGGACACAAAAAGAATGTAAAAGTAATTATCTAGGAAGCCCTCATAAAAAAAATAGTAAATAAGCATTTTTTGTGCATTTTTCAACTATTTGACTAAAAAAATTGTATAAAATTAAAAAAACATATGTTTGATAGTGTCGCATTAGCAACAACCAGACAGCAAATGCTATAAAAAAAAACTAAGAAGAAAGGGAACCAGAATACTTTTTTTAAAGGTAATTTTGCCTCCCAAAAAAAGCAATAAAAGTGACATAAAGAAATCAAATCTCTCCCTCTCCCCCCCACTCCCCGCTGCAACCCCCCACACACCCACGGCGCCCCCCGAATCTTTTCTCCCGAGTACAGAAGTACTCGAAAATCGCGGTGCTCGGGCGAAAAAGGGGCGTGGCCGAGTACGCTCGCTCATCTCTAGTCATTTACAACGCATAGTCAATGCCATCTAAAATATACAATCATTCTAAGAAAAAAATCCATCCCCTAGAAGGAGTTGTCGGAATCTAATGACACTTTCTCTGTGTGATTGTAACCTTGATATAAATGATTACATCAGGAGAATTAATTGTGGTGAACTGATCCCTTGTATGGAGGCTCTAGTACCGTGTTCTACTGCCTCTAGCTTGGATGCAAGATGTGATACAGGCAGGCATAGAGGCTCTAGTACCCTGTTGTATCACCTCTAGCTTGGATACAAGATGTGGGTATTATTGCACCTTGACGCCACCGGAAGTGGTGGGTATCTACCAAGGTAAAGCTGTTTGATGGCCAGGTGACGACCCCTGTTTGTGATTGGCTGCAGGGCTGCCTGCACTTCCTCGCCATCACAGGTCCTCAGTACTCCGGTTTCGCTATGACATTGTCCGGCTGCCATCTGCCTTCCCCGATCATGTGAGTGTCCCGCTGGCATCTCCCCTCCCGAGGCCACTGCTATTGTCCCCGCTAGAGCTTCCATGTGCTGCGGCGCCCCTACTCCAGCCCCCACTGTCACTTTAGCCGCCGGCACCCTGCTACATCAAGCTTCTCCCGAGGCGGCTGTGCTCCTGCCCCCGCTGTTAGTGTAGCCGGCTAGAGATTCCATGTGCTGCGGCGGCCCTCCCCCTGCTTTTGCCTCCGCTGTCACTGTAGCCACCGGCGCCCTGTCAACAGGGGACTTGTCCACACTACTGCAAGCTTCTGCTGGGGCTGCTGTGCTGCTGCCCCCGCTGTGAGTGTAGCCGGCGGCGGCCGACGGCAGCCTTCTATGTCCCTTTACCAGTGCACGCAATCGTGCCCTAGCGGGACCGCTGCATCGCATCTTCCCCTAGCGGCACCGCTCTCACTGTCCCCGGGGCACCCACAGAGTGCTGCATTAACGCTGGGTGTCAAAGGAGACCCCAGTGCTCTGTGGCCGCAGCTGAGAGACCCAGAACAGCAGCTAGAAGTAAGACCTCTGTGAACACTGAGTGCCAGGACCTGTGAAGCCAACGCCAGGGAGCACGCTCTCCAGCCAATCACAAACAGGGGGCGTCACCTGGCTGTCAAACAACCTTTCCCCTGTGGACATCCACCCGTTCTGGTGGTGTCAACCTACAATAATACCTAAGATGTGATAAGGGTGGATATGGAGGCTCTAGTACCCTGTTGTACTGCATCTAGCTTGAATGCAAAATGTGATATGGACAGGCATGGAGGCTCCAGTAGTGGGTTGCATGGGTGCCACATGTATAAGAAGGGGTTAATGGTTTGGAACGAGTATATTTATTCTTATACTAGGAATGTCTGTACATCAATGTTATTGACTGTTAGGTCTTCTCCTCTGAAAATGAGATCTTGTGCGACATTATGTGACACGGTAATCCTCTTCCCCTTAGTGATATTAGTTACTACACATATAAGAAGGATGATGCTAACTTGTGCTTCAATGTGGTGACAAGGCACAATGATAGGCTACAGATCAAGTATTAGAGCCTTTTAATCTCCCCCTCCCCCCTTCCCCTTCTTTTATGATGGAAACATTGCTGTAATGAACACAAAAGCTACTATGGGGTTAATATATCTGGGATACAAGATGGAGTGTGTTGGTAACTCTCTATTTATCCCTCCTCTTTGATAGACTTGAACATGCTGTTGCTAGGCTACATGACGCATTGGAAATGAAACATCGTCATGTGGAGGGTCACGTCACCGGGGTTGGTCATGTGAGATACATGGGGATTAGGGCTGTGATGCAATACTAGGTGCGACGCTGCACAGCGATGGCGCTCATCTGGGCGTGGCAAGGGCTCATTCAGTCCATTAGTCAGTGTGGGATGTAGGTAAGATTGATTGGCTGACATGCCCCCTATTGACTTCTGTTAACCATGACCTACCTGGTGAACATTAAATTAGTAGATATTCAACTGAGATTGGTAACTTGGCATCAAGAAGACATGAAGGGGTTAATTCACTTGATTAATTAGGTGATGTATTGTACCTGTGTTTTGTGATGTTGTATATTTAAATTTGAGTTTTATCACAGTTAACGGAGATGACAAAGACCGTATTTCTTTCTGTAAACAGTCGAAACGTTGCGAGTCACTGTACTTTTAAGGAGGAATAAAGAAGACTTAATTGTATCACTTTGGATGCTGCCAAGACTATATTTTCCTATGGAGGCTCTAGTACCCTGTTGTACCACCTCTAGCTTGGATACAAGACGTGATATGGGGGGCATGGAGGCTCTAGTACCCTGTTGTACCACCTCTAGCTTGGATACAAGACGTGATATGGGGGGCATGGAGGCTCTAGTACCCTGTTGTACCACCTCTAGCTTGAATACAAGATGTGATATGGGGGGCATGGAGGCTCTAATACCCTGTTGTACCACCTCTAGCTTGGATACAAGATGTGATACGGGTGAGCATGGAGGCTCTAGTACCCTGTTGTATCACCTCCAGATTGGATGCAAGATGTGATACAAGTGGGCATGGAGGCTCTAGTACCCTTTTGTACCGCCTCTAGCTTGGATACAAGATGTGATACGGGTGGGCATGGAGGCTCTAGTACCCTGTTGGACTGCCTCTAGCGTGGATACTAGATGTGATACAGGTGGGCATGGAGGCTCTAGTACCCTGTTGTATCACCTCTAGCTTGGATACAAGATGTGATACGGACGGGCATGTAGACTCTATTACCCTGTTGTACGGCATCTAGCTTGGATACAAGACGCGATATGGGCAGGTATGGAGGCTCTAGTACCCTGTTAGGCCACCTTTAGCTTGGATACTAGAAGTGATACAGGCGGGTATGGAGGCTCTAGTACCTGTCATGTCCACCCAGGACGTGCTGGAATCGTAACCCGCAGATCTCGCACATAAAGACACAAACTGTGTCAAAACAATAATAAACTAAAACATGGGAACTCCTTCCCTAACTAAATAACCTCAAGGACAGAGACCTGCCTACACACAGGCAATTCACCCTGACTAGGACAAATCTGATCTCGTACCTTTGTCCTAACTTAACCCTACGTGAGACAGGGGAAGAAACACAACTGAGCTTTGTGTGGCAGCTGACCAATAATAGTTCCAAGACCAAGCTCTGACTGAAACCACAGTCAGAGCTAGACTGAAGATTCAAGGGCAATTCAGTCCAGCCTTAGCCAAACTAAATAGCCATGACAATTACCCTCAGGTGTGGCTAAGCATGTCTCACCTAATACCACACCCACAAGGGCCAGAAAATGGAGAACCACCTGCAAAACCTGCACCAGACTATCAGCATGGCAGCAATCCCCGAACTTATGCAACAGTACCCTGTTGTACCGCTGCTAGCTTGCATGCAATATATGATAGAGGTGGGCATGGAGGCTTTAGTACCCTATTGTACTGCCTATAGCTTGGATACAAGATGTGATACAGGTGGGCATGGAGGCTTTAGTACCCTGTTATACCACATCTAGCTTGGATACAAGATGTGATATGGGTGGGCATGGAGGCTCTAGCACCCTGTTTTATTGCCTCTAGCTTGGATACAAAATGTGATACAGGTGGGCAATGAGGCTTTAGTACCCTATTGTACTGCCTATAGCTTGGATACAAGATGTGATTTGGGCGGGCATCTTCCCCTAGCGGCACCGCTCTCACTGTCCCCGGGGCACCCACGTAGTGCTGCATTAACGCTGGGTGTCAGGGGAGACCCCAGTGCTCTGTGGCTGCAGCTGAGAGGCCGAGAACGGCAGCTAGAACAAAGACCACTGTAAACACTGAGTGCCAGGACCTGTGAGGCCAAAAAACAGGGGGCGTCACCTGGCTGTCAAACAACCTTTCTCTTGTAGACACCCACCAGTTCCAGTGGCGTCAATGTACAATAATACCTAAGATGTGATAAGGGTGGATATGGAGGCTCTAGTACCCTGTTGGTCTGCTTCTAACTTGGATACAAGATATGATATGGGTGGACCATGGAGGCTCTAGTACCCTGTTGTACTGCATCTAGCTTGAATGCAAAATATGATATGGACAGGCATGGAGGCTCTAGTACCCTGTTGGGCTGCTTCTAGCTTGGATACAAGATGTGATATGGGTGGGCATGGAGGCTCTAGTACCCTGTTGTATCACCTGTAGCTTGGATACAAGGTGTGATATGGGTGGACATGGAGGCTCTAGTACCCTGTTGCACCGCATCTAGCTTGGATACAAGATGTAATACAGGCAGGCATGGAGGCTCTAGTACCCTATTGGGCTGCCTCTAGCTTCGATACAAGATGTGATATGGGTGGGCATGGAGGCTCTAGTACCCTGTTGTACCGCCTCTAGCTTGGATACAAGATGTGATACAGGTGGGCATAGAGACTTTAGTACCCTGTTGGGCCACTTCTAGCTAAGATGCAAGATGTGATATGGGCAGGCATGGAGGCATACAGGTTCCGCATGGTATCCTGCAGCATATTGCCCCCTAGTTCCTAGATTGTGCAAATTCGTAGGCTTTCAAGGTTAGCATCCCAGACGGTCCCGTATGTGTTCTATTAGCGTTAAATCTGGAGAACACGCAAGTTGTGGGGACATTACTGTGACCACCTTGTGTGTGCAGCCATGAGAGGAACCCATGTGGCTGCAGGAAATCCTGAACATATCGCTGAGCTGTCATTATCCCTCGTACCACTACTAGGGGTGACCAATTGTTGTATGCGATGGCCCCCTGCGATGGCCCCCAGTGTGCCACTCCACAGCAAAGGTAAGATTGAAGCGCTCACACCGAGGTCTCCAGAAATTTAAGTGGCCGTTGTCAGTGACCAAACTAAACCTGGATTTGTATCTGGAGACAACCGATTTAGCAGTCCAGTTTCGTTGTTCATAACATCACTGCAAACTGAAAAGCAACACATGATAGGCACCGTGAGACAAAATGTTCTTCAGCCAAGCACCTGGAAATGGCTCCGACAGACATAGGGGCCCGTAATGATGGTGCCACCTGTCTCTGGATGGTGGACAAAGAAACAGTTTAAGTTGCTCGTGTAGGGGGTGTCCTGACCCCGGTGACCTTGTGTGCCCTCACACATCCACTGGTCCCAACACCTCCTAACAGTCTGGTCAGATGCTCCTCTCTACTGGTGGTCTGTAGGGGGCGTCCTGAGCCCGGTCACCTTGTGTGCCCTCACACATCCACTGGTCCCAACACCTCCTAACAGTCTGGTCAAACGCTCCTCTCTACTGGTGGTCTGTAGGTGGCGTCCTGAGCCCGGTCACCTTGTGTGCCCTCACACATCCACTGGTCCCAACACCTCCTAACAGTCTGGTCAGACGCTCCTCTCTACTGGTGGTCTGTAGGGAGCGTTCTGAGCCCGGTCGCCTTGTGTACCCTCATACATCCACTGGTCTCAACACCCCCTAACAGTCTGGTCAGATGCTCCTCTCAACTGGTGGTCTGTAGGGAGCGTTCTGAGCCCGGTCGCCTTGTGTGCCCTCATACATCCACTGGTCTCAACACCCCCTAACAGTCTGGTCAGACGCTCCTCTCTACTGGTGGTCTGTAGGGCATCCTGAGCCCGGTCAGCTTGTGTGCCCCCATACATCTGCTGGTCCCAACACCTCCTAACAGTCTGGTCAGACGGCTCTCTCTACTGGTGGTCTGTAGGGGGCATCCTGAGCCTGGTCACCTTGTGTGCCCTCATACATCTGCTGGTCCCAACACCTCCTAACAGTTTGATCAGATGCTCCTCTCTACTGGTGGTCTGTAGGGCATCCTGAGCCCGGTCATCTTGTGTGCCCTCAGACATATGCTGGTCCAAACACCTCCCCACAGTCTGGTCAGACGGTTCTCTCTACTGGTGGTCTGTAGGGGGTGTCCTGAGCCCGGTCACCTTGTGTGCCCTCACACATCCACTGGTCCCAACACCTCCTAACAGTCTGGTCAGAACGGCCCCCGTGGAGGGCAATTTGTCAATGCAACCATCCTTCTTGCATCCCAATAATGCGCCCGTCTCAGACTCTGGAAACTGGGCAAGATTTTTTCTCTGCGTCATAGAGGCGTGTAGTGGTCAACAAGCTCTACACAACCAGAAAAGGAGGTCCACAACACACAAGGAGCCTCCGAGAGCCTTTTATAGGCAAAAAAAATAGTACCACTTTTAGGGCCTCAGGTGACAGGACCATTGATCTAATCACCATAACTCTTATCATTTACATATCTGCCTGGGTTTTCACGCCCGGTCGATATACGCTGCCGCTCTGATGCATTGGCTTACAATGCATCAGTGCACAGGGGGCGTATTTTTGTGGCGTAAAAGCGCCCGGCAGGGCGCTCTAACGCTGGCATCGGCAGTTGCATAGATTTGTATGGGAGCCTATGCTAGCTGCCAGAGAAGAGAGGTGGGAGGGACGGAGTTTAGCACCATGACTGCTAAACTCCCTCCCACTTCTCTACTCCTCTCTAACCCTTGCTGCTGTATGCAATATGAGGGGGCGGGAGCTTAGCTCCGCCCCCACCCCAGCCACTCCCGTTGCAAACGCCCGGAGGGGAGGAGAGAGGAGGTGAGCCAGCGAGGGGGAGGGCCTGTCTCCCCAGGCCCAACGCCACTGTGGCCCTGGCGTATATGCACGTGCAGGTGTTTTTACTGCACCCGCGGGTACCCCCGTTTTACGCCCGTGTGAATAAGTCCTAAAGCTGGAGTTACATGGGCGATCACGATTTTGCTGTGAGAAATTGCAACAAAATCGCATTTTTAATCACTGTGATTTGTGAGCATCAGCGATGCTTTTTTTGGAAAAAAAATCTCACATCACTGCCGCCCACGATAAAATTTGCGCAATTTTTTTTTATTGCATAAGTCAATGGGACTTTATAATGTTAAAATCGCATCACATCACAAAGCGCATTTGTAGCGTTGCGATGCGATAAAAAGAAGCATTCATAGGAATACATGGGAGATTTTAAAAATCGCACATCGCAGAAGGATGGAGCATGCCATGATTTTCTATCCCCTCAACATCGCATCAGTGAAAACATCGCAGATGGGAATGGACCATTGTAAATGATTGCTTTTATATTCTGCTTCTCTACTAACTATCGCAGCAGGCGAAAAGCACACAATTGTCTCGCCCGTGTAAATCCACTCCAAGGAGCTGATGCTAGAATGGCATTTTTTTTTGTTATCCCAGTTCCCCAAATAATTAAATAAAAAGTAATCAAAAGGATATAAGTGCCACAAAATAATGACCATAAAAACTGCATCTTGGTCCGCGAAAAGTGTGCGCTCCACACATCGCGATCCATAAAGAAAACTTCTGGTTCCCAGGATATGGTGACAGAAATAACTCTATTTTAAAGAAAAAGTTGTTTTGCTTTTTAAAAGCAGTAAAACATTAATAAAATTTGATATCGCACCGATGCACAGATGGAAGTTCACGTCCTTTTTACTGCACCGTGTGCGCCGTAAAGCTAACACGTGGCGTGAGTGCATTTTTTTAAACTTTCACTCAACTTAAAAATTTCAAAAAGTTTTTCAGTACATTATATGGCACACTAAATGGTGCCATTTATAAATACAACTTGTCCCTCAAAAAACAAACTGTTAAACAGGTACGCTGGTGCAAAAATAAAACTAAAAATCTGAAGTTAATGCTGACAGCGGACCCTTTCTCTATATATATGTTAGAAAAATTGTGGGAATGAAAAGGAAGAAATGCTATTTTGCAGATGTCGACCACAAATTCCAAAAAAGGAATTATACATCGGACCAGCGGAGGAGCCGATACCGGCGCCCGAAGGTGACAGGAGCCGGCAGGAGGAGTGCAGAAGCGGAGCGGAGCAGCAGCAGGAGGGCAGAGTGACAGGTGGAGTGAGCGGCCGCCGGAGCAGAAGCAGGTGCAGGGGCAGCAAACACAGACCGGCAGTAGCGGAGGGGACCAGCGGAGGGGACCAGAACGGAGCAGCTGAGACAGGAGGGCAGAGTGAGCTGATAAGTATCTACCTCTACCTCTGTGTGTGTTTGTGAGCTGTGTGTCTTCTGTGTATCTGGTTAATTGTGTCTTCTGTGTGTGTGTGTGTCTGGGGGTCTAAGTGTTTGTGAGGGGGGGAAAAAAAAAATAATTTCTGAGCGCGTGTCAGCGGGTAAGCGTTTGCGCGAGAGCGGTTGCAGCAGCGTGTGAGCAGTTGAGTGGTCGCAGCAGCGGGTGAGGGGTCGCAGCAGCGGGTGCAGCGGGTGAGGGGTCGCAGCAGCGGGTGAGGGGTCTCAGCAGCGGGTGAGGGGTCGCAGCAGCGGGTGAGGGGTCGCAGCAGCGGGTGAGGGGTCGCAGCAGCGGGTCAGCGATCGCAGCAGCGGGTCAGCGGTCGCAGCAGCGGGTCAGCGGTCGCAGCAGTGGGTCAGCGGTTGCAACAGCGGTTGAAGCAGCGGGTGAGCGGTTATAGCAGGGTGTGAGCGGTTGCAGCAGCGGGTCAGCGGTTGCAGCAGCGGGTCAGCGGTTATAGCAGGGTGTGAGAGGTTGCAGCAGCGGGTCAGCGGTTGCAGCAGCGGGTCAGCGGTTGAGCGGTTGCAGCAGCGCGTGAGCGGAGTGTGAACAAGTCTATCTTCACTACTTCCACAAGTAAATTGTAGATCCCCATTAGGATGAGCTCCATGCCTGGCAATGTCATCCAGTGTGCTACTTGTGCAATGTATGCAGTCCTTGATCAGCCGATCGAGGGTGCATACTGTTGCGCAAGATGCATGCACGTCGCACATTTAGAAGCCCAAATTCTGGATCTAAATGGGCAACTGGCAACACTGAGAGCCATTGACATCATGGAAAGGAGTTTGGTGCTCACTGAGCAGGCACTCGCTGGGGTAGAGGCGGGGGCGGACGGTAGTACGGAAGAGCAGGGGGAGCAGGCAGTCAGCTGGGTGACAGAAAGAAGGAGGGATAGAGGGAAGAGAACCAGGGAGGCTGGTCCTGAACTGGCACAACCCAACAAATTTGCAAGATTGGTAGATGAGGGGGATGCCATTACAGAGCCAGCACCGCTGCAGCACGACACGCCCTCTGAACGCCAGGGGGATGACTGCTCCAGTGAGACGGGGACGGGGAGCGCAGGGCAGGCTAGACAGGTTCTAGTGGTGGGGGACTCAATTATTAGGGGGACAGAGAGGGCAATCTGCCATAAAGACCGGGATCGTCGAACGGTGTGTTGTCTTCCTGGCGCTCGAGTTCGACACATCGCGGATTGGATTGACAGATTACTGGGAGGGGCTGGTGAGGATCCAGCAGTCATGGTGCACGTTGGCACCAATGAACAAGTTAGAGGTCAATGGAGGGCCCTCAAAAATGATTTCAGGGACTTAGGGTCCAAGCTCAGGGCGAGGACCTCCAGGGTAGTTTTCTCGGAAATACTACCTGTACCTAAAGCCACACTAGAAAGGCAGCAGGACCTTAGGGAGGTAAACAAGTGGCTCCGGAGTTGGTGTAAGAAGGAGGGATTTGGGTTCCTGGAGAACTGGGCTGACTTTGCGGTCGGCTACAGGCTCTACCGTAGGGACGGGCTGCATCTAAATGGGGAGGGTGCAGCTGTGCTGGGGGAAAAGATGGCTAGAAGGCTGGAGGAGTGTTTAAACTAGGGACTGGGGGGGAGGGCAAAATGAGAAATAGTGGGGTAGCCAGTGTAATTAGCGATCTGGGTCCAAGCAAAGGGAATGGGGGACGAGCAGGGGGCGGGGTTAGTACAGTTAGAACTGATAGATCAGCCATAAGTACGAATAGCAACAAAACAAATTTAAAAAACAAAAAAAATGATATAAATTGTATGACCACGAATGCAAGAAGTCTGATCGGTAAAGTGGGCGAGCTTGAAGCAAGAATGACTGATGAAAGTTATGATATAGTCGGAATTACTGAAACATGGCTTGATGATAAGTGCGATTGGGCGGTGAATTTGCAGGGGTACAATCTCTTCAGAAGAGACCGAAGGAACCAGAAAGGGGGAGGGGTATGTCTGTACGTCAAATCGAACTTGAAGCCGAGGCTACGGGAGGATATAGGGGTAGGAGACGAACAGGTGGAATCTCTGTGGGTAGAAATACAGGGAGGAAAAAATAACAAAATCCTGATAGGGGTCTTCTATCGACCACCAAAAGCAACAGAAGAAACTGAAGACTTACTACTAAGGCAGATAGATGAGGTGTCAAAACGAAACAAAGTAATTATCATGGGGGACTTTAATTGCCCAGATATAACATGGGAGAACGAAACCTGCAAATCTCACAGGGGTGATAAGTTCTTGAGAGTAATTAAAGACAATTACCTGAACCAACTTGTGCAGGAGCCAACAAGAGGGAGAGCCATTCTGGACCTAGTACTAACTAACAAACCGGAACGTATAAGGGGGGTGCAGGTTGAGGGGCACTTGGGGAACAGCGACCACAATATAATCAACTTCCAGCTGTCAATCAATAGGAAGCCTTATCAGGGAGAGACAAAGAAACTAAACTTTAGTAAAGCAAAATTTGATGAGCTTAGAACTACTATCGGTAACATTAATTGGGACAACATCCTCAAAAATATCAGTACGGAGGAAAAATGGGAAAAGTTCAAAAGGATCCTAATCACCTCATGTGAGCAGTTCATTCCCTTTAAAAATAAAAGAAACTCAGCTAAAAGGAAACCAATGTGGCTCGACAAGACGGTAAGAGGGGCAATAAACGAAAAGAAGAAAGCGTTCAAACTACTAAAGCAACAAGGCAGCGAAGAAGCGCTAAAATCATACAGGGAAAAAAACAAAATATGCAAAGATACGATCAAAACTGCCAAGGAGGAAGCAGAAAGACGGATCGCAAAGGAGAGCAGAAACAACCCGAAGCTATTTTTCAACTACATAAACAGCAAAAGGATTTGCAGGGAGAGCGCTGGCCCTTTAAAAAACAATGCAGGAGAAATCATTGATGATGACGAAGGGAAAGCAAATCTACTAAACAGCTTCTTCTCAAGTGTGTTCACCAAAGAAAAGGAAATGCCACACAAGATGCAGGGGAATAAAACAAACCCCTCACAAAATATCTCATACCTAACGCAGGAGGAGGTGCGGAAGCGTCTAAAGAAAACTAAAATTGATAAATCACCGGGCCCAGATGGATTACACCCAAGGATACTAAAGGAACTAAGTGACGAGATAGCTAGGCCGCTATACCTAATATTTCTAGACACTATCAAGACCGGAGTAGTACCATTGGACTGGCGCATTGCCAACGTGGTTCCAATTTACAAAAAAGGGAGCAAAAGTGAGCCTGGTAACTACAGGCCAGTAAGTCTCACTTCAGTAACGGGAAAAATTTTCGAGGGGATTCTGAGAGACGCCATCGATGAGTACCTCAAGGAGATTAAGGGAATAACTCCTCACCAGCATGGATTCATGAAGGGTCGCTCATGTCAGACAAATCTGATCAGTTTCTACGATGAAGTAAGCTCTAAGCTGGACCTGGGAGAATCTATTGATCTTGTATATCTGGACTTCTCTAAAGCCTTTGACACCGTGCCACATAATAGGCTAATATACAAAATGAGGCAGCTCGGACTGGGCGAAAACGTGTGTAAGTGGGTAAAAAATTGGCTCAACGAAAGAAAGCAGAGGGTGGTAATAAATGGTTCGTACTCTGATTGGACCACAGTCGCTAGCGGGGTGCCACAGGGTTCAGTATTAGGCCCCACTCTGTTCAACATATTTATTAATGACCTGATAGAGGGGCTGCACAGCAAAATATCAATATTTGCAGATGACACAAAATTATACAATATAATTAATGCAACGGAAGACAATGTGCGGCTACAAACGGACCTGGATAAGCTGGGGGCTTGGGCAGAAAAATGGCAAATGAAGTTCAATGTTGAAAAATGTAAGACTATGCACATGGGCAGGAGGAACGGATGTCACAAATATTCACTTAATGGGGTACCACTAGGGAAAAGTGATATGGAAAAGGATCTGGGGGTATTAGTGGATAACAGACTAAACTGGAGTAACCAATGCCAGTCAGCTGCTGCAAAGGCAAATAAAGTCTTGGGGTGCATTAAAAGAGGTATAGGGGCGAAGGACGAGAACATTATCCTTCCACTATATAAGGCACTTGTCACGCCTCACATGGAATACTGCGTACAGTTCTGGTCACCGGTGCTCAGGAAAGATGTCACAGTGCTTGAAGGGGTTCAAAGAAGGGCAACTAAACTAATACATGGAATGACGGGACTGGAATACCCAGAGAGGCTATCCAAATTGGGACTATTTACTCTAGAAAAAAGAAGGTTAAGAGGCGACCAAATAACCATGTATAAATACATGAGGGGACAACACATGGATCTCTCCCGTGATCTGTTTACACCCAGGACCACGACGGTAACAAGAGGACATCCGCTACGATTAGAGGAAAGTAGGTTTCATCACCAACACAGAAAGGGGTTCTTTACTGTAAGAGCAGTTAGACTGTGGAACTCTCTACCGGAGGAAGTGGTGATGGCAAAATCGATAGAGGAGTTTAAAAGGGGACTTGATGTCTTTCTGGAGAAGAAGTATATTACAGGATATAAATATTAGGTTAAGTGTCAATCCTGGTATACAGACAGGCAGGAACTATTAGAGGTTGATCCAGGGAACAGTCTGATTGCCATTAGGGAGTCGGGAAGGAATTTTTCCCCCAAAAGGGCTAATTGGCTTCTGGCCTTGGGGTTTTTTGCCTTCCTCTGGATCAACACAGTAGGATAGACAGGCTGGACTAGATGGACAATGTCTTCATTCGGCCTTACATACTATGTTACTATGTTACTATGTTACATCAATGAATTATAAGTAAAATGTACTCAAATGATTCTGCAATAATAACTTCCACCACAAGATGTCAGTGTTGTCTAAATTAATAAAATTGTGTCTTCCAGTTTTTGCTGCATGTTATATAGATAAGTGCTCGAAAGGCTACAAGAATGTGGAATTTGTCATTTTCTGAGCACCTGCTTTTTTAGGGACCTTACATATGGGATGGAATTACGCCAAATCTGCATGAGCTTGGGTGCTCGTTGCTCGAGTTGACTTTCCACGATGCTCGAGAGTTCGTTTATAGTAACGAACCCAATTGAAGTCAATGGGCGACTCGAGCATTTTTGTATATCGCCGATGCTCGCTAAGGTTTTCATTTGTGCAAATTTGCAAAACCTACGAAAGTGATGGAAACGACACAGATACGGATAGGGCAGGCGAGGGGCAATATGCTTGGCTGCATGTCAAGTTCCCAGGTCCCACTATTAAGCCACAATAACGGCAAGAGTGGGCCCCCCCCCAACAATTTTTACTTCGGACAAACCCTCATTAGCAAGGCATACCTTAGCTAAGCACCACACTACCTCCCTCCAACAAAGCACAATCACTGCCTGCGAGACACACCGCTGCCTCTTCTCCTGGGTTACATGCTGCCCAACACCCCCCCCCCCCCCACGCATGACCTTGCATCCGCAGCGCACACAAAAGTGTCCCTGCGCAGCCTTCAGCTGCCCTCATGCCACACGCTCGCTTCATAGCTACACCACCCTCATGTCTATTTCCATAGCTGAGGTTACGTGAGAGGAAATACATGTTGGCTGCGGCCCACACGCCATGCCCTAGACATTCTTGGTTTTTTTTAAACTGCCAGGCAGGTACAACTCCACTATGGAAAGTCTGTGTGCACCCGCTGCATGGGTGGCTAGCAGGAACCCACAGACTGTACATAAAGAAATCCCATTGCAGTGCCCCGGATAGCTGAGGTTACGTGAGAGAAAATACATGTTGGCCTCGGCCCACAATCCATGCCCTAGTCAGTCAAGGGTTTTGTTGGGGGCCAGATAGGTAGAACACCGCGATGGGAAGACTTAGTGCACCCATAGTATACACAGACCCCTGTAATATTCCTGTAGCAAAGGTATAAGCTGAACCCAGTAACAGTTATGTGGCAGAAGTCTAGGGAGACCCCAGTAACATTTCTGTAGTAACAGTATAGACAGACCCCAGTAACATTTTATTAGCAGAAGTATAGGCAGACCCCTGTAACATTTGTGTAGCAGCAGTATATGCAGACCCCTGTAACGTTTCAGTAGCAGCAGTACAGGCAGAGCCCAGTATTTGTAACATTTCAGTAGTAACAGTATAGACAGACCCCAGTAACATTTCTGTAGTAACAGTATAGGCAGATCCCAGTAACATTTCTGTAGCAGCAGTATTGGCAGACCCCAGTAACATCCTTGTGGCAGCAGTATAGGAAGACCCCTGTAACTTTCTTATAGCAGAAGTATAGGCAGGCAGACCCCAGTAAAATTTCTGTAGTAATAGTATAGGCCAACCTCTGAAACATTGGGATACCATGAGTGTAGGCGAAGGCTGGAAAAAATAGTTGGATAAGAGTATAGGCGTGGGCCCGAAAAATTAGTGTATCAAGAGTACAAGTGTACCTCTGAAAAATTTATCAACCGAGAGGGCAGGTGAAACCCATAAACATTTTTTTAAAGATACAGCTCGCTGTGGCTTACATTGTAACACAGCCTGGAGGCAGCCCTGTTAAAAAGTTGGTTCATGTTACAGTCTCAATACTTTTGAAACTTAGAAAAATTGTAAAAAAAATTGGTAGATGTAGATGAGCCTTTTGGGCCGCAGAAAAATTGGCCATTCAGCGCGATAACATGTTGTTTCTGGAGGAGGGGTAGCAGGAGGAGGACTAATGTCAGAGACAGATTAACAAAGCTAAATGCCCCGTTTAACCGGTGATATAGAGAAGAGTGCTTTTATCTGCAGTTGCAGCTAAAAGAATCTTTAGGTTCCGCTGCTCTCCGCTGGTGGAGAAGAGAAGTCTGGGGAAATCCAGGCTTTGTTCATCTTTATGAATGTAAGCATGTCGGCACTGTCAGTTCGCGAGAAACGCAGCCTAACATGAAGCCATGTGTGCCAGGGTGCTAGTACGCAAGACATGGCTGTCCTCACTAGGAAGATGACTTTCAGGATCCTCCTCCTCCTCCACAGGCCATACACGCTGAACAGATGGGAGGCAAGCAGCATGGGTACCCTCTGCAGTGGGCCCAACTGTCTCTTCCCCCTCCTCTTCCTGCTCCTCCCCCTCCTCCTCCTCATCCTCCTCCTCCAAAACGCGCTGAGATATAGACATGAGTGTGCTCTGACTATCAAGCGACATACTGTCATCCCCCGCCTCCTGTTCCGACCACAAAGCCTCAGCCTTTATGCTTTGCAGCAAACTTCTCAGCAGGCATAGCAGAGAAATGGTGACGCTAATGATTGCAGCATCGCCGCTCACCATCTGGGTAGACTCCTCAAAATTTCCGAGGACCTGGCAGATGTCTACCATCCAGGCCCACTCCTCGGTAAAGAATTGGGGAGGCTGACTCCCACTACACCGCCCATGTTGGAGTTGGTATTCCACTATTGCTCTACTGGTCGGCTGAATGCTTCAGCTAGGAATGATGGAATAGGACCCCGGTTCTATTTTGCTGGTTTTCGGAACTGGGGCCATGATTAAGAGGGACGGCCGGGGGCATTTGTATCGTGCCGCTAGAGGTGAAATTCTTGGACCGGTGCAAGACAGACCAAAGCGAAAGCATTTGCCAAGAATGTTTTCATTGTTGGAGGAGGAGGAGGGTGAGGGTTTAGAGGATGTGGCATAGACCGCCGCAGATACCAGAAACGAGGAAGGACTCACAATTCTGGGTGTGGGTAGGACGTGTGCAGTCCCAGGCTCTGACTCGGTCCCAGCCTCCACCAAATTTACCCAATGTGCCGTCAGGGAGATATAGTGGCCCTGCCCGACCAGTACTTGTCCACATGTCTGTGGTTAAGTGGACCTTCCCAGTAACCGCGTTGGTGAGGGCACGATTGATGTTGCGGGAGACGTGCTGGTGTAGGGCTGTGCTGGCACACCGGGAAAAATAGTGGCGACTGAGGACCGAGTAGTGTGGGACCGCCGCCGCCATCATGTTTTTGAAAGCCTCCGTTTCCACAAGCCTGTATGGCAGCATCTCCAGGCTGATGAATTTGGCAATGTGCACGTTTAATGCTTGAGCGTGTGGGTGCGTGGCAGCGTATTTGCGCTTTCGCTCCAACGCTAGCGACAGCTGGACGCTACACTGAGAGACTTGCTGGTTGGGGCCGAGGACAGCAGAGTTGGCCTGCTCATCAGAATGTGTCATTTTCATGGAGTGAGGAGGCTGGGAGTAAGTAGGAGCAGCAGCCAGAGGATTCAGAGTTGCAGCAGTGGACGGCGTAGAAGACTGGGTGATCGATACATTGCTGGATGCATTTTCTGCCATCCACGACAGGACCTGCTCACACTGCTCTGTTTGTAATAAAGGTCTACCACATGGACCCCAAAATTGTGATATGAAGCTGGGGACCCCAGAAACTTGCCTCTCTCCTAATCCCGCAGCAGCCGGCTGCAATTCACCTGGACCAGGAACTCGGCCTGTGCCCACACCCTCACATGGACCACCGCGTCCTCGCCCGCGTCCACGGCCACGTCCACTAGGCCTACCCCTCAGCATGGTGTATTTCGAATACAGCAGACACAGAGTGGTGTAATAAATTAGGCAATTATTGGCCTGCACTTGCAGGATCACAGCGGTTATGTAACGCACACTGTAGGCCCAAAAAATTATACGCTGGCCTGCAGCAAGGCCTAGCTGGCTAATAGTGAGCCACTACAAGTCACAGCAGCCAGTATTGCACACGGTCACAGGTAGCCCTAAGCAGGAGCTGAATTTACCGCGGCTTATTCCGTTCCGCGAGAAAGGTCCTTTAAGCTTTTAGCCCTCTGATATTTAGGTTTCTATGTTTTTGTTGACAGCGCTGGGATGGTAATATAATGTGCCTGGACCCCAGTGATTCATTAATCCATATATTTTACGCCTGTTTCATTAAATTTAAGCAAGCCTCCAGTTCCAGGACAAAGTTCAGTTCTGGGGGCGGAGGGGCAGGAGGGTGTACCTCTTCTAGTTGTTCTTCTCTGCGGTCCCTCTCATCCGTTGTTTCTAAGTCCTGTTTTCGGTCACTTAAGATAGTCGCAGCGAACTTCAGACTGCCTAACCCCCAGAGTGCATTGGTAATGTTAGGTCTTCTCTGTGATTGGCCAGGAAACAGGACCCCAAACCAGTGGGTCAGAGGGGTAGCAAAGAAGAACTGCGGATAACATCCCCCTCTTCCTGAATTTTATCCTGAAATTAGAGGGTCACTTCGATGGAAAAGAGCGTTTTTTTTCTCTCCGTGTAGTTGTTCCAATGTGGTAGCAGCTAAACGGCAAGCAAACAGAAATGTTAAAAAACAGATCTGTTTTGGTTCCCTTTTTTTAAACTGGAAGCAGTCTGCGCTTTTAAGGGCTCAGTCAGACGAGGGGCTTTTTTCACGTTTCATGTTAGGTCCATGAAAACGATTCGCAAAATGCGTGTCTAAAAACGCGTTACCGAAGCAGGAGATGCATTTTTAAATTCCCACTTGTTGTGCGGTCACACGATGGTAAAACTCACACATAAGGCATCGTTCACACGAGCGTGTGTGTTTGCCGTACCTAGGTGCGCACAAAACCGTGTGCCCATGTATGTGCAAAACTACACGTGAACACAGGTCCGTGCCCATTGCCTTCAGTGGGGCCGCCGCTGCTGCCGGCGGCCCCATTGAAAGCAGTGGCTGCTGGCAACCCCTGCAGTGATTTTCGTGGAAGAGCTTTAAATATAAGCCCTTCCCTAAAAATCATCTCTGGTTTGTGTAAATAATGAAAAAAAGATATAAAAAAAATACATACTCAGTTCAATGAATGGCCGAGCGCTGACTATGATTGGCTGGGCGCTCAGCCAATCAGATACAGCCCTTTCAAAATTTAAAATCCCTGCCTGGTGAAAGAACTTCACTACACTGCTGGAGGACCAAGCGGCTATACACGCCTGAGCCCCGACAGCGGCGGAGAGGTGAGTATTTATTTTTTTTATTTTTTACACAAACTAGGGATGATTTTTCAGGGAAGGACTGGCTTATATTTAAAGCCCTTCTCCGAAAATCACTGCAGGGGCCATTGCTTTCAAGGGGGCCGCCGGCAGCACTGGCGGCCCCATTGAAAGTAATGGGAGAATATTGCAATCCTCTGCCACAGCTGTCACAGTAGTTTCTTTACTCCCCGCAGGAGTCCCCCTTGTCACTAAACACTGTGGCAGTGCTGTCACAGTGTTCAGTGACAGGGGGACTCCGCGTGGGGAATATTGACGTGCAGCACAGACCTATGGTGCACGCATGTCCTATGTTTTGCAGGTATGAACGTTTGCACGCTTGTAAAACACGGACATGTGAACACACCATAGGGAACCAATGGTTCTAATAGATGTGCGGTTTTGTGTGAAAATAAACACGCTCATGTAAAGGAGGCCTAAAAGTGCGGTCCCATCGCTATCCCCTGCTGCGGCTGGGACAGCTACAGCAGGGGATTCCTTGCATGTGAAACACCTGGATGCTGTTACATCCAGGGGATTCACCTTGTCAATGGGGCAGGCAGCGGCCCCATTGAACACATAGGGAAAAAATCGTGCTCCTCCGCCACAGCTGTGTCAGCTGTGGCAGGAGATTCCTTCATCCCGCGGGGAGTCCCCTCATCACTGAACACTGTCACAGTGTTCACTGAGGAGGAGACTTCCCCCGGGGATGAAGGAATCCCCTGGCACAGCTGTCATAGGGGAGTGCGGTGCTATGCCATTGCTTTCAATGAAGCTGGCGCTGCTGCCACCCCAATGAAAGCAATGGGATGAAGGCAACATCCCCCCCAGTGTTGATTTTCAGGGGGGCAGTGCGGGGACCTGGAAGAAGACGCAGGGATGACAGCTCTCTTTAGGATGATGAATATCCTTTTTTCTGCAGCTAGTGCTTATTTTCAAGGAAGGGCTAATATTTCAAGCTCCCACCCACCCTTCCCCGAAAAAATCCCTGAAGGGGTTGCCGCCCCATTGAAAGCAATTTGATGATGGGAACCTCCGCATAAAATAAGTCCTAGATGCTAGAAAAAAAAAAACAAATCATACATCACCTAGCAGCGCTGTCCAGGGCTCCGCTGCATCTTCTCCCCGGGTCCCCAGGACTGTTCCTCTTCATTTTCTTCTGGCCAGGGATTTTCTGGAAGCGCTGTCTCTGATTGGCTGAGCACTCTGACCAATCACAGCCAATTTGCACTTGTAAAAAATGGACATGTAACCGCTTTCATTGGAAAGCATTGGTTCTAATAGATGCGAATTGCAAACGTTCCTAACATGCATCCGACTGAGTCCTAATTCAGTTTTAAAAACGTAATGGCAGCGCAAAATTGACAAACAAGTTGAAACTAAAGGTCTTCAGATTCAATGCATGTCTATGGGAACAAAAACGGAAGCTTTTTCTCTCCTCTTACCTGATCCCACAACAGAACAGATAGATGGAAACAGAAACCACCTGGGGGAATTTAGTCAATCAGAAGAAAGAAAAGTTCCCGCGCTCCAGGGGTGCACTATAAGGCAATCAATTTATATAGAAGACTACCAAAAGAATAGAACCCCCAGAAGTCCCAGTTGTGCCTTGACGTTATCATAGGTGTTGTAGATGGAGTTCACGCTTACAACTTCTAGAGCCTGAACATAATTTTATTGGATACATAAAAGGATAAAGGCGGCACAACGCAGTTCGAAGGTAATGTCCTTCATCACTTTTGCTTGTGTGTCAGGAACGCTATCATTTCTCCTTAGGGAGAGCACCTAGAAGGTCAGTGAGTGAGGAAACTTATAAGGCCATTCATGCTCCTCTGGGTAATATGCAAATAAGGGAGATGAAACAATACCTCTGCAGCGCCACCTATTGGAAGGCAGCTTTCCTGCAAATCAATGTTAGACTCTTTATACAAGCCTTGTAACAGTCACTGGGAATTTAATGCTGCCTTCCAATAGGTGGCGCTGCAGAGGTATTATTCCATCTCCCGTATTTACTCGTGTGAACATAGCCTAAATCTATGGCTGCTATACATTTGTTATATCCTCTGGCTTTAGAACTAGAAAATCCATTGGATATTTGTTGGCCGTGCCAACTCTAGGAAACCCCGCCCATTTTTCTTGCGACTGGAATGGTGCGAGAAAAGTAGCAAATTTTTGTACACTGTGATTGCAAATTGATTAAATTACCTCTTAGTTGTGAACAAGTTTTTCTGTTAAAGGGGTCTTCTGGGATAAAAAAAAATGTGTGGACAGCAAGCGTGCTCAAATAGAAGAGTGAGAAAAACTCACCAATCAAATGCCCCCCATTCCCTCTCCAGTTCCCTCTGCTCTGCCGCATCTCTCATGTGCCATTCATTGTACATGGGCCTTCATGGCAGTATCAGGGCTAAATCTAGTGATTGACTGAACGGCACATGAAGCGTCTAGAAGAGGTTCTACAACTCCCAGTACGTTAATGTCACACGTGACATAGTCGCCTCTGGCTTTTCACAGCTGAAAATCCACAGCATATATGCACCAAATCCATAATAGCCAAATCTACACCTAAATAGCAGGATTTGACTGCATTTTTAATTGCGGATTTGCTGTGGGATTTAACCCATGTATTCCAAGGGTTGAATTTTGCAGCAAAAACGCTGCAGAATCCTTGCAGAAACTTTCCTCAGCATGTAAAGAAGATTTGCGCAGGGAATTTCAATGGCTGGGACCAAGTTGCCTGTTTTTGCGTGCAGAAATGTGCAAGATTTGCACAAGCAAAAAGAACAGTAGGTGCTTGAAAACACAATGCCGATGAGCAAATGCGCGCATAATGCACATACACCCATGGGAATATGGTCTTCGGTTGGTTGTCATCCCATGCGATACTTTCTATTGATGCTAACCTACCATATAGCACCCAAGTAATAGTAATACAGTTTACGAATAGCATTGCCATAATGTGACCACATAACACTGTCCAGTCTATGAACTAGGGAATGTAGCTATAACCCGTGCAGCTGCCTCTGAACCAAGTGTGGGACATGTTTGGCTAATCAAGGACAGGTCACACATCCCTAAGAACTACCCTAAACCGAATACACTATCTGACCTAAAGTATTTGGACATCCCTATTGGTAGAATGGATCGTGTCCTATTAGCGTGTCACGTGTCCTAAACCATGCTACATAGGATGCAGACCCTAGGGGGGGTCAGCCATAGTTTGTGACGGGATCTGCGTGTTATTTGATATACCAGTTATGCTGCTACACACAAGCCATCCAAGATGAAGCGCAATGTATCGGCCCGTCTGCAATGGTGGAAGGAATGACCATTGGCCAGTTGAATAATGGAAGAACGTTCTGTGGAGTGATGAATCGTACTACTCTATCTTCACATCAGATGGACATACCTGGATGTGAAGGAGTCTGGGGAATCCCTTCTGCCTGAGTCTGTTGTGCCAGCAGGTAAGTATGGTGGAGGGTCCATTATGGTCTGGGGATGATTTACATGGCATGGTCTCAGTCCGTTGGTTGTTGCGGTAAGAACCATAAACACGGAGGTGTACCCTGACATTATAGACAACAATGTGCTGCTGACAATGTGTCAGTACTCTGGGAATGGTCGGCCATACTTCCAACAAGACAACGCGCCTCGTCACAGATCCAATGCTGTTTGATGTTGGTTTGAGGATATGGATGTTCCACTATTGGACTATATACAGAGTCACGACCTGAACCCTACTGAACATATTTGAGAGGAACTGGAACATGAGGTCAGGAAATATCTTCTCTGAAAGACTTCCCCAGGCATTTGCAGGATGAATGGAGGGAAATACCAGCTGAAGTAAATCAGACGTTAGTAGAAGATATGCCACGGAGAATAACCAATGTCATTAGGGCCAGAGGAGAGCCATTAAGTATTAACATATGGAAATAAATACTGCTATTGATTCTTGTTCACATGTCCAATTATTTTTGGTAGGATAGTGTATGTAATCATCCATATGCGTTAAAATAAAAGCAAGCAGTACTCACCTGCTTAGGGCTAATGCCCACGGAAATCTGAGGTGTTATCCCGCAGCTATTAGGTTCTATTGAAGCTAATAGCTCAATGTTCACGCTGCAGAATGCCGCAGCATGAAAGAAATCGCGGCATGCTCTAATTGCCGTGGGAAAACGAGCGGCCGCTTCCATTGTAGTCAATGGAAGCCGGCCGTCATGCTATACTTCTGCTGTGAGCACAGCGGAAGTATCACATGATTACGCATCACCGCCTACCACGTTATTGCCCACTGCCGGGGCATCTTGCACTGTACTGCGCATTGCCGCCGGCTCACCAGATGGGGCTCGCGCGGCTGCTCCGGAAAGGTGAGTATGCAGTCTTTGGGGGCCCATGCGATATTCCGCTGGGGGACCCTGACACAGCCGTGGGCATGAGGTCTTAATTGGCCCTCTGCTCCAGTGCAGAAATCCCAGTCCTGTCCTGAAAGAAGTTACAGCGGTCAAGTGCCATTCATTAGGCACATGGCCACTCAGCCAATCATAGGCTTCAGTTGTTGTGATGCCATGAGCTTTGTATGACTACTGAAGCCTGTGATTGGCTGAGTGATCACATGTAAAATAAGTACAATGAGCAGCATATGACCCCAGCAGCTACTTTTGTGATTGGAGCAGCGGGGACCAGAGCTTTTGCACAGGACCAGAGGCCACTGAAGAGTAGAGTGGGGATAATTTCTTTATTTTAATCCATTCCTTGCCCATAGAATTGTTCACAGACAACGATTTTAAAAAGGCTTTATTATGCTCAATTTTATTCCTCATCTATACCTGCCTTCTATGTCCCTTCCCGTTACTAGTAGAGCAAAATGTGATTGTTCCCAGCAAGAGAAACCAAGTAATCTTGTAGATATGATACATTTTAATGGCTAACAAAAATACATGATGTTACAGCAAGCTTTCCAACCTCTCAGGGTCCTTCCTCGGACATAATGAAATAGATCCAAAGAGGTATGTATATATATATATACACATACACACATACTTATTACAAGGCACAGACATGGATGTGATTAATTTCTACTTAAAGGAAAACTACCACAGGATGAGTAGAGAAATGAATAAATACTTGAATAGTTCACTGGTAAAGATGTGAAGGTTTTATGGTCTCTGAATTAGTGTTAGGGGGTCACCAGGCCAGAGTGTTATCTGTGCTATAGATTTCTCAGAATTCCCAGTCATACATGAATCCTCTTGAAGAATTGAACCCTGTGTTGAAAGTGTCAAAAGTTGTTATAAATTTGTCCTCCCAAATTCTCCTATGGCTTTGTGATTTCAAATTGGCTTTAAGTATAATAACTTTCGTGTGTTCTATGTTGTGTCTGTGACTAGAGAAATGCTCTTCCACAGGTAATTCTCTCTTTCTCTCCTAAGGCTCCTGGGCCCGGGAGCAACCGCATTCACTGCATCTCCTATAGGTACACCCCTGTTGAAGGTGGGAGGTATCACTACTGATGCCCCAACCAATACCAAGGGTCCTGTGTCCCCCTCCTCACTGCAGGCTCATGGCACCCCTTGCACTGAGGAAGAGATTAAATGGAGTAGCGGTCGAGCATATGTGGTGTCACGGCATTCGATCTCCTCTTCACTATGGGGGGTGCAGTGAGCCTGTAGTGAGAAGAGGACATGGGACCCCCATTCCCAAGATTGGTGGTGGTCTCAGCACTGACAGCCCCACCAATTCATATGGATAAGAGATAAAAGTCAATTTTTGTACAACCCCTCTAAAGGGGTTTTCCCACAAGATAGGCGAGAAATGTCCGATAACTAGAGGTCCAATCGCTGGAACCTTCATCAAAAAAGAGAATGGTACACCCCAAGTACCCCTGATCGTCGGTGCATATGTGTGGTCAATTCTATAGGACTGATTGAAACAGCTGAGCATACCGGACCCACTCAGTCCCATAGGAGGGAATAAAGCAGTGACTCTGTTCATAAGGATGATTGGGGTGCATCATTCTCCAGATCACTGGGGGTCTGACTGCTGGGATCAACCGTATAACTTTGATTAGTAAGAAGCCATAAGCGGCAAGGGTATGTATATACTTGTATACAGTTTTGGTGTCTAAGAGACCACAGACAGTACTAAATAGCCTCCAAAATGGCAGAAATAATTGGCTCTAGCTTACAGAATAAAGGGCAGAAATTGATGCTCCAACAAGTGAAATACTGTATAAAAAACAGCAACTTTCTTGAGAACTTGTACGTTCATTACTTGGGCGGGGATGTACTTTTTAACTTACTCTTCACTGATGATTAAATCCACTTGTCCCAGCATAATGTGACCTGTTTTGGGTCCCACACAAGCCTCTTCAGAGCCCTTTTAACCTATTTACATGGCACAAAAGAACTCAAGTAGATAATTTTAAACCATGTAAATATAACCTAATTAAAAGCAGGAGCAATATGCTGAAGTTGAATTCATTAAAACTGAGGTCAGTCGAATCCGTAACAATAGACTCTTGCCTCGAGGATTAAGTTAGAGCGAGGCTAACCAACAAGAGATTTTCTAAACGCAACCACAAGTTGAAGAACAACTAGATTACTACTTGTTGCCTAAAAGTTACACTAATTCTTGCTCAAGCACTTGAAAAGAAGGGTGGAAAAAAAGAACACAAATGTAGCAAACTAGGTTATAATACCCACAAATGGTGGCTAAACCAACCTGAAGTGTTCAGCCAAGACCTTTATCTCCCCTTGGATCTTCTATATGGAGTTGTGGCTTTGGCTGTAGACCATTTGCATTCTGTTGCCTGTAGAGCACTCTACCGTAGAGTACACCAGCTGTGTACCCCTAACTCTGGGTATAGCACTGTACACAAGGGCATTTTAAAACTTTGGTGGGCTCAGTGCAAAAGTTTCATGAGTGGGCTCTTCCCCTCATACAAGAGGTTGGTAGAACCTTGTGTGGGACCATTCGCTCAGTGCCACGGACTCCCTCATTATACAGTATATTTTCTTTAGGTGATGCATTCAGCTCGAATGTAACGTTACCACTTTCTGATTGACAGGAGAGGTGGAGAAGTTAGAACAGGTAAGAGGGAGGAGGATGAGTCATTGCGCTCATTGAAACATAAAGAGAGGAGAGGGGAGGGGGGAGAAAGGAAAGAGAGACTCATGCAAACATCGCTTACATTAAATAGTTAGTGACCGTTTAATGTCATGGCTCACTGGCCAAGGTGCAGGATCAGAACAGGGGTGATGTCACAGTGTCGCTTTAGTCCCGGCAACGTGATCCTCATGCTGCCCTATACTCATTGTAATTTTGGCACTGTAGGCCGACTAGGACACTTCTCTGCTGGTATGCGATACATTGGTCGGCTGGTAGGTATGAATAACCCTAACCTGTTAACTCTAAATAAGGCCAATGAATCAGCTTTAATGTTTACACATTTTTTCTGGCTCCTCCTCACAGAGGACACTAGTTATACTCTCACTCGAAAGGTGTTTCTGGTCAAGTCGATAGATCCAAGTCCAGTCCTGCATCTTAGTTAAGTAAGACTGTTTGGTGATTAACTTTATCTGGGATGTTGTAACATCTTATCTCCTGTACATCTGTAGTATTCATACCTATGGTACATTCCGTGTTACCATCTAGGGAGAGTTACAGTCTTCCCAGGTTTCTGACATTGAGTTGCTCTCATCAGGACAAGTACTCCACTTTAAGGCTGGATTCAGACGAACGTATATCGGCTGGGTTTTCACCTTCAGCCGATATACGTCGTCTCTCTCTGCAGGGGGGGAGCCTGGAAGAGCCAGGAGCAGTGCTCTGAGCTCCTGCCCCCTCTCTGCCTCCTCTCCCCTCCTCTGCACTATTTGCAATGGGGAGAGGCGGGACGAAGGCAGGGCTAATTCTCGGCACTTAGCCCCGTTCCGCCTCCTTTCATTGCAAATAGTGCAGAGGGGCGGAGAGGGGGTCGAGAGGACGCAGAGAGGGGGCAGGAGCTCAGTTCCTGCTCCTGGCTCTTCACTCCCCCCCCCCTGCAGATGAGGACATCGTATATCAACTCGGCGTGAAAACCGAGCCGATATACAGTCGTCTGAATCCACCCTTAGGCAGGGTCGCCATGCATCAGTAGACTAGGGTCAGATTTTCTATCATCTCATTTTATGTTTCCTTATACTATTTTCTGTTATCTGCCTTCATTCTCTGTGTGTATATTTGCCCTTTTTAGGACGCAATAAATACGTCCATCTCAGACATAAGATTTACCTTGTTTTAGCTACAGAAATTACATCTCCACTGTTCATTACTGCTGTACACTGTATTACAAGTTGCTTTTGTGTTACAGATATTTAGATCAAGAGCAAGATCTGCAGCTCTCTGTTTACAGTCTATAGAACACAGCACAGCAGCCAGGCTGCTTCCACCAGTCCAGAGAGCATTGAGAATCAGATGTACAGTCTGCAGAGGGGGAAATGGAGAAAAATACAGTCATATAATGGCCATAAATAGTGTTATTCCCCATGCACACAAGTGGCAGCTTATTTTGAAAAGTTATCTAAAAAGTTAGGTACAAAGTAAGTTTAATTACAATTTGATAACCAGTTTTAACAGAAAATCTGTTATAATTTGTGATTATTTGATTTGCTTTATTAGTTTAGTAATTGTTTTCTGATCCCCTTTAGCTATGTCTTAGTCCTGTATGTAAAACTGCATCTTGCAAAGAAGCATATGCATCAGAGCCAATCCTTCAATTTGCAGTTTCTGAAATGTGATACATTTTAATCTATCAGATTTTCACTATTACTCAAAGTATAATTTGATAGAATTAATTCTGCGCCCGGTACATCCAAAAAGCTGTTTTTTAACTAGAAAAAATAGCTCAGTAAAAGAATGGGAAAATCTGTGTGTGGGCTTTAGTGAAGGAAGTATCTGCCAGGATGGATGAGTCAGCAGGCAGGCACCATTTACATGTGGGAACAACATTACATGCCCCTGGAACACTGCAGAAGTGTCATTTGTCTTAGGTTTTCTAACCTTGTATATTCAGTATTACTGTATATTATGTGGTTGTATTTCGGGCAGCGTGTGTAAGGCTATGTCTAATGGGGCTACATTCAGTTCATATGTCACTCCATAGCATACAATAGTGTACAACGTGCAAAAGCCCCTGCAAAAAAAATCATTTATTATTCTCAATGGTTAAAAAATGTATGCCGATGTATATCAGTCTTCACATTCGATGGGTTTATAGGGGTTTAGTTCACAGAAATCTCTATGTACACAGCAATTCAGTCACTCCACAGTTAGGGAACAACAGAGAGTCTAAACTCATGGACCAACACAAATACAGAAAAACCCTCTAACAGATCATTGTAAGTCACTCCCATCACATGTAAAAGAGTCAAATAGCTATGTTTCTCCACAGATTAAATGATGTTGAGAGTCCCACTAGCGGGAAAACTACTGAAAGGGTTATTTTCAAGGCAAGGCTCTAACAGAAAAGAATTCTTTAAATCGTACAAGGCTTGTAAGAGTGCTCTTTAAAGTGATTAAAGTGGAAAATTTTGATGGGTCTACTAAAAATTCCTTTTTTTCTCTTCCTTTTTTCCTTTCCTTCCCTTTCTTCCTTCTTTTTGTCCCTTTCTATATTCCTCCCTTCCATTCGTCTGTTTATTCCATTCCTACCTTCTCTTATTTCCTTTCCTCACTTCCTTCACTTCTTTCCTCTCTTCCCTCCCATTCCCTTTCTTTCTTCCTTTCCTCCAATTCTTCCTTTATTCCTTTCCTTCGTTCTCTTCTCTAGCCTTCCTTCACTCCCTTCCTTCATTTCTTCCTTCCTTTCTTCATTCCACTCTCTGTCTATTCAATCCCATCATCCCTCCCTCAATCCCTTCCTACATTCAATCCTACCTTCCCTTCCTTTATTCTTTCCCTCCTTCCTTCCTTTCCTTCCCTCCCTTCTCTATCCTTCTTTCCCTTCCTTCATTTCTTCCCTCCATCCCCTTTCTTTCAATTCCCTTGCTTTCTTTCCTCCCTTTCTTCATTCTCTGCCTTCCTTACTTCCTTCCTTCCTTGCATTTCCGTCCTTCCTTCCCTTTCCCTCCCATTCCCCTTCCTTCCTTCCCTTCACCCCCAGCATGAGGATGCAATTATGATCGTTGCAGCCTCTGCCTCTTCAGCTGCAGGTTGGGCTCCTGTGTCACCCTGCTACTCCCTGCAGTGCTGCACTCACTTTGCTACTCCCTGCACTGCTGCACTCACTCTGCTGCTCCCTGCACTGCTGCACTCACTCTGCTGCTCCCTGCACTGCTGCACTCACTTTGCTGTTCCCTGCACTGCTGCACTCACTCTGCTGTTCCCTGCAATGCTGCACTCACTCTGCTGTTCCCTGCACTGCTGCACTCACTCTGCTGCTCTCTGCACTACTGCACTCACTCTGCTGCTCCCTGCACTACTGCACTCACTCTGCTGCTCCCTGCACTGCTGCACTCACTCTCGTGCTCCCTGCACTGCTGCACTCACTCTGCTGCTCCCTGCACTGCTGCACTCACTCTGGTGCTTCCTGCACTGCTGCACTCACTCTGCTGCTCTCTGCACTACTGCACTCACTCTGCTGCTCCCTGCACTGCTGCACTCACTCTGGTGCTCCCTGCACTGCTGCACTCACTCTGGTGTTCCCTGCACTACTGCACTTACTCTGCTGCTCCCTGCACTGCTGCACTTATTCTGCTGCTCCCTGCACTGCTGCACTCACTCTGTTACTCCCTGCACTGCTGCACTCACTCTGCTGCTCCCTGCACTGCTGCACTCACTCTGTTGCTCTCTGCACTGCTGCACTCACTCTGTTGCTCTCTGCACTGCGCTCCCTGCACTGCTGCACTCACTCTGCTGCTCCCTGCACTGCTGCACTCACTCTGCTGCTCTCTGCTCTGCTGCACTCACTCTGTTGCTCCCTGCACTGCTGCACTCACTCTGCTGCTCCCTGCACTGCTGCACTCACTCTGCTGCTCTCTGCTCTGCTGCACTCACTCTGTTGCTCCCTGCACTGCTGCACTCACTCTGCTGCTCCCTGCACTGCTGCACTCACTCTGCTGCTCTCTGCTCTGCTGCACTCACTCTGTTGCTCCCTGCACTGCTGCACTCACTCTGCTGCTCCCTGCACTGCTGCACTCACTCTGCTGCTCCCTGCTCTGCTGCACTCACTCTGCTGCTCCCTACACTGCTGCACTCACTCTGCTGCTCTGCCCTCTCTGGCTGCATCCCCTAAACACCTGCAATGACCCAGCTTTTATTGTATTCATAGTACCTGCAGAACGCCAAGTGAGTTTCAGGACCTTTGAGGGTCGGAGTTCCTCAGGAGTGCTACACAGCGCTCAACCCAGGTTGCATTTTTTGTGACCTTCAATCACAGCCTTGCTAACTTGCAACTCTCACCGCAACCCTATTGACATCAATGTGAGTGTGAGGTGGCAATGCTGTACCAACCCACGTCTCAGCCAATAGCAGCAGTCTAGTCTTAGCGTCTACTAGAAATACTGCCACACTTGGCTGTTTCTGGTATTGCAGCTCATCCACATTTTTTTCTGAACATGACTATCCCTTTAAGGAGGCAGCAAGCACAAAGGATGGAATACGTAAAACAATGGGGCTTCCACATAACCTCGGATGAATGCCTCTTACCAAATATTTACTCCACAACTTACTTGATATTGAAATGATAGATTGTGGAAATCTAATTTCTGGAGAACAAGAGGCGTTCATTTGCACTCGCGTCTATTTTAGAAGAAGGGGCGAAGAGCTATGTCATGGCGACTGTGCAGAGGGCCCTCACAGAATATCAGTAGCGAGATCTTATAATAGCCACTAGCTCTCCACGGTTGCCAGAAAAACTAACAAAGGATCCAGACCAGAGACCAATAAAGCTGCACTTAATGAGGGCTTGGACCGCTTCCCAGTGCCGGATGCGATTGCTGGAAAAGAACATTCCAGAGCGTGGATGCAAATCCAGCAGCTGCCAAACATCCACGGGTAAGGATAGGTAGCGGCTGCGGCGCGGCGATGATGTCAAACCAGGTGGGAAGATCAGAGCCGCGCGCTTCCAGTAGGAAGACATGAATGATACATCAGCTTTGTCCTTGCTACTTTGTAAGCCTGCAGTCACATGGGCTAGTTCACCCTGCGGGTTTTGTGCGTTGCGGGAAAAACTCCTGCAGAAATAGACCCCGTTGTTTTCAGTGGGTTTATTTAAATGCGCGCTTTTTCGCTCGCAGTGAACCAAAAAATTGCAGCACATTCTATTTTCCAGCGATTTTGCAGAAAACTCGCCCATTTTCCTATTGGCGAGTAAAAAATTGCATCGCCCTGACATGCAAATTTTCATGCAACTGCGATGCGATTTTTTTTAGTTGGCCTATTAAAAAAGAATGCCATTTTCATGACCGTAAAAAACAAGCATGACAATCGCACATTCAGCGATGTGCTGCAATTTTCTTACACATCAGCCTCACGTAGAGCATCGCAATTTTACAAACACCATATTGGTCTGAGTTTCGCTGCCACCAGCCCCATTGAAAGCAATGGTTGATGCGAGCATCGCGATTTGTAACCCGCATTTCATCACGGCGCGATGTGGGGAAAAAAAACACTTGTGCATTTTTTTAGACACTGTCTCCAAGACAAAATGTAATAAAAAGCATTCTAATGGCTTATTCAGACGACGGTATATCGGCCGGGTATTCGGCCGGCCCCCTCTCTGCAGGGGGAGAAGGGTGGAAGAGTCGGGAGCAGTGCTCTAAGCTCCCCCCCCGACCCCCCCTCTCTGCCCCTCTGCACTATTTGCAATGAGGAGAGGTGGGATGGGGCGGGGCTAATTCCCAGAATTTAGCCCCGCCCATGTCCCGCCTCCTAAAGATGGCGGAATTGCTTTTTTTTTCCATTTCACTCCACTTAGAATTTATTAAAAGTTTTTCAGTACATTATATGGTACATTAAATACTACCATTGAAAAATACACCTTGTCCTGCAAAAAACATCCCTCATACAGCGGCGTCGATCGATAAATATAAGAGTTATGATTTCTTGAAAGGGGGGTAGAAAAAAAAGAACAAAAAAAAAGGGCCTCGTCATTAAGGGGTAAAAAAGTTAAATTGTAACCGGACGACCCTTTAAACTCATTGTTGGCTCATAGTGACTGGTAATATAATTAGCCTACATATAAAGTTATTTCAGGCTCCTCTATCGCCTATTTATCCCAGCTTTGTATTACACAACGCACGGAACACATCTTGTTTTCCTATCGTAAATTAAAAATGTATGTTCTTCCCTCGTGATGATATCGTAAAATCTATTAAGGAAAGGTATGTGCAAAGCCACAAAAAAGATCCCGAGTCATCATCTCCTGTTAGAGGCTTGCAGTGACCTACGTCCACATGTGTACTTTCCGTGGAAGGCACAGATGCCCAGAAGGAAAATCTTTCTGTGGAAATTGTTTTCATATGTTGAGTGAGTTTAGAATATGTATACTTATGGAACATACCAAAAGCAGCACTGGGATAAACTTTCTAAGATGTGTCTGCAGGCAGAAAGTCGAAGGAGCCCTACAAGAACCAACGCCGGGTTAAAAAAGCTCCTTGTCTATGTTTTGGTGTATGAAAATCATGGTGAAGAAGAATAACATGTCACTCATAGGCTTCATTCACATAGGAGAACTGCTAAGAAGGTGGTTCATTATCATACCATAGTGGACATCAATATCCATTATAGTAAGCGGACAAAACTGTGGCCCCTTCACTGGTTTTCCATGCACAGTGGGGCTTCTGGAAACCCCAAATCCAGCTGTGCAAGGAACTGCATCCAGTCCCCCCATTTATTGGAATACAGCTGTGCTGCAGTTCTTTGGATGGCAGCGTGCCAGTGTGCAGGCAGCGCCAGCCTTAGGTTAGATGACACCTTTGGCAAAATTTTTGTTAGGAAACCCTGTTATAAGATAAGAGCCATACATATTACACTGGTAGGCAGGCTCCATGTAATCCTGTGCAGAAAGCAGCAAGATAGCACCATACTCACACCAGAACAGCTCAGTGCAGTTCGCGGCAGACCCCGAATCAATGAAGGCCCGACCGTTGAGATGATGAGCATTATAAGAGATAGAGAACGGCACAAACAATTTGGAACATACTAGAAGTACCTGAGCTCCTAGGCGGTCCCTCCTAGGAGCAGAAGATTTGCAGCGGCTGTTTCTTGAGGCAGTTGGTGACCCAATGACCTAGGCCTCCGCAATAAAGGCACAATTGGTTCCTGAGCTGGAATTCCTTGCGTTTCCATGGGGACATAGAGCCCACTTCCATTGACTCTACTTTGTGGGTAGCTGAGGTCATGGACGGATTCTCGGACTGGGTCATGGGCAGTTCAGTCCACGTCTTTTGTCGGGCCCTAAGATGACTGTTGGCCTTTACCGCGATAGTCATGGCCTGCTCTAACGTCTCGGGTGCGACAACAACAGATCTTTTATGGACTCAGACAAACCACTCGTCATAAACCTGCCCAAAGGCAGTAAAAAAGGCATCTACCAATTGGTGAGACCGCGAGATGGGAGGTAGCGAGAATGCCCAGTTTTGAGGGTTGCCCCTCAAACATGAAATGATAATGCCCACCCTCTGGTATTCAGAACCCGACGAGTGGGGACGCAATTCAAAATACAACCTGCAGGCTTCCCAGAAAGAGAAAAACGTCCTACAGTCACCAGAAAAAACATCAGGCAGAGAGATCTTGGGTTTGACCCCCAACCCCGGGGCTGCAGCAGTTGTGACTGAAGTACTGGTAGCAGTCTGCTCCTGTTGCTGGAGCCGGGTGTACAGGTCTTGCACCACACCTGTCAAGACTTGCAATTGATTGGCAAGAGCAGCCACAGCCTCCATATCTGGGGTCAAGCGGGAGGTCGAAACGGGTACCGAGCAGCAATATGGCCAGTGTTTCTGTTAGGACTGGTGGGGGCAGATGGACAGGGGATCCCTACGCCAGCCCTCTCCCATGTCCCTACCTACTTGCCCCCCTGGGCTAGGCCTCAGGGCGACAACTGGGCGACGGTCCCTGCGCTGCACTAGTGACAGACCCCAAGGAAGAAGGGACAGGGAGACCAGCAGGTGAACACCACGTAGCTGACTGCAAGCAACAAATGAGCAAACCAGAAAATAGTCATGAAAACAAGCAGGGTCAAACCGAAAGACACGTGCGGAGTACAGGAGGGCAAAACAGAGGCAGATTCAAAGGAAACGCCGAAGTCAAAACAAGCAAAAGTCATGGCCAATAATTGTGGGTGTAGGCAGAGAAGTCAAACCAAACACTGGCAACCAGAGTCTGGGCCAGCAAGGTATAGATGCAGAACTCCCTGCGCAAAGGGGCGGGGTGAAGTCACATGAGGACCGGAGGGAATCATAAAGCCGCCTCCCCCCGGCGGTGCACACTGGCCCACATGACGCGCGCCACCGTGACCAACCACCAGAGTGGGGGAACCCCGAACAGAGCCGCCAGCCCGGGTCCCCGCAGCACCAGGACGAGCATCCCACACTGACCGGACCCCTGGGCCCCTAGTGGTAACCCCATATCTAACACAAGCTCAGAACATAAATTCAGCACCAGAACCAAGCTGACAACATGAATACAGTACAGTAACCAAACTCATAACATAAATACAGTACAGTAACCAAGCTCATAGTAATAAATACAGCACCATTATCAAAATCATAAAATAATTACAACACCAGAACCAAGTTAATAACATAAATACAGCACAAAACAAGCTCATAATATAAATTCGGCACCATAACCAAACTCCTAACATAAATATAACATTAACCAACCTCAGTACATAGATACACTACCAGAACAAGGTTCATAGCATAAATATAGTAGAAGAACTAAGCAATTGCGTTGCTGGGCACCAAAGGGCTCACAGCAGCACCTCGGAACATCAGAAGTGAGGAGAGAGTCAGAAGGAGAATGATTCATAGAGCTCAACAAGATGTTGCTGCATGGAAGATGAATGCAGGGGCATGATCACCCCCAGCCTACATCTGCCTGCGCCTCCTTACAAGCTAGTGGCTGGCACCCTGTGCAACTGCGCAGGTCACATGTAGCTAAGGTCGGCCATGTGTGCAGGTAGACTGTTAAATGGCCCATCTCTGGAGCCCCTTTATTCTTAGGATTGATGGAAGTCCCAGAGGTCAGACCACCCCAATTATAAAATGGGGAGGATGCCTAACATAGTGTAAGGTGTGTGGTGATTGGTGGGGAAAAAGTTTAGGAAGCGTGAACTGACCCTTTAAGACAAGGAGTGGTGTAAGATCAAGCGAGCACTACAGGCAGACACTGGGAAGTGGGCTATGGAGTGAGTGCAATGTGCAGTACGTGGATGACAACAGCGGCCCACTGTGGCTCCAGTAGTAGGTGAGACAGATACATTGCCATTTTGCTGGTCATGGCTTCCTCTGGTAAAATTAGCTGTCTTCCAGGGGTGCCGAGTGCACTACACATTCTGAAAGGGGTTGTCTTTTATGAGACAATGCCTTTAAAGAGGACCTGCCATATCCTCTGATCATTGTAACAGGCTGCATAACATTGCGGTCCTACTGACTTTGTTGCACCTCTTTTTTTTATTTGTACACTCCCCCATTCCTGTGCACTGACCTCCATTAGATGTATCAATCAGCGCGTTGCTCTGTCAACTGTGCAGCTTTCCTCTGTTCACTGTCAATGGCAGGTTTCTGCTGCCCCTGCCATCATCCACTGACAGTGAGAAGAGAAAACCATCCACTTGCCAAATTCAAAGTATCGGGAGCTGAATCTAACAAAGATCTGTGCAAGGGAAAGTAAGGGCTAGAACTGAGGCTAGGGCTTTGGGTGAAGGCCCACATGACCTGGGTGTTACATCGGCTACACAGGTCTGCTTGCTATTGCAGGCAGATGCAGGTGCCACTCTACTCCTTCTGCATGAATAGCGCTTAGCTGTGTACTTTCTATCAGCACTGCTGGAGTTAATCCTCCCCAGTGCTGGGTGCTTTCCATCAGCACTGCAGGAGTTAATCCTCCCCAGTGCTCTCAGCCCAGCTGCATGGTAATAGGCTATTACCCTCCTATTTAGCTGAGCTGGGGATCCTCCTCTTTGCCTGAGTGTTGGTGTATGTTTACCTGTCACCTGGCTAAGGCCTTTCCTTTCCTGTCTTCGGTGTCTGCCCTGTGTCTACCCGGATTCATGGACTTACTTAATATCATTGCACTTTGCCTGTCCTAACATCATTCCAGATCCTGTCCGTAGCCTGCACTGTTTCACGGTGCTCTGCACCAGTGTCAGACCTTCTAGGGTCTGCTGCCAACCACACTGGGACTATTCGGTGACCTGCTGTGAAGTCCAGATCCATGTACAGGGGTTAAAGGGTGAATACTGGGGACCCGCCAGGATAACCGGGTTTTGTAGGCAGGGCAGAAGATTAAGGATTAAGGCTCTTAATGGAAGGGCTGATAGGAGGGGTGTTAGGGGGTTAGGGCCAGGGGACTGGAGAGCGGGAAAGACAGTTAGTCGAAGCTTGGGAAGAGGAGAGGCATTTACCTGCCATCTCTGGCATAGATGCTGTCCTGGAGCAGCTTCACGCTGCTGTTGGTATACACAGCCAGGAGTGGCTTTAGCAACAGGTTGCTTCCCCTCTTGTATGGGAGAGGCGGCCAAGGAGAACAAGGCTGCCAACACACCTTAGCCCATATGTGGTGCCTTGGGCCCAGCGGTGTCTGCACAGCGCCACAGGGAATCCTCCAAGCAAGGTCTCCCCCCATACTTCTACCAGTTGCGAGAGTGGGCCTAGGAGGAATCTAAGGAGACAGCTGGGCTCAGCGGTGGGTGGTAGGCTCCATTCTGTGTTGGGGGCAGGGCCTATCACTCATCAGGCAAAACATGGATTCAGCCCAGCAGTAAGTCCCTCAGGCGTGGTCGGGAAAGGTTCCATTCGGCCTGTAGAGCAGATAGAAGAAGAAGATGTGAGAGGTTATGCAAAGTTTGGTCGGCGGTCCAGCAGGTCAGTAAGAATGGGGGCTGGCCATTCAGCACAGAGGAAGGCTCATTCATCCAAGGCAGTGGGTACAGCGTCCGCAGCAGCTTACTTGTCGCGAACAGTCCAAAGCACTGGAAAATTCTCCCGATCCAGAAGATGAGGATATGGCAACATCTCAATAGGATTATCAGGATTCTGTGGTAATGGCTGGAGGGCCCACAGCGACTACGCAGCCTGGTGAGTATGTGTCCAAGTTGTGTCCATTGAATTTTGATAGTCAAACTGGGTTAGCAGGCGTAGGGATAGATCAGAGGTAAAGGGGATAAGGTGTCAGGTGTTAGGAGAGGTGGAGAGAATTTGAGGGAGATTTTGGGAAGTGTTAGGGAGCTATTGACTTGTTATGACAGGGAAACCGGGTTCTGTTTCGGGGGCGACCCCTCTTCGATTTCGGGAAGGACGACCCCTTTTGTCCCTTCGTTAAGTATGGACAGTGCACCCTACTCTTGGAGTCAACTAGTGGCAGATGTCCAGCAGATGTCTGTGGTGATGGTTGCTGTGCAGAAGGATGGTGATGGGATACGGTTAGATGATAAAGATGTTAGATGTTTTGCGGGCCCGCTAGGAGCGCACTTAAAAAAGGAGGTCAAAGAAAAGATTTAGTGGGATGAATTTGTGGAGATATTCTCTCTCCTACCTGAATTTGGACAAAGGGTATAGGATGGAATCAAAAAAGGAGGAGAAAAAAAGATGGCATCTGATCCTGCAGATATTCACAATTTGGCTGCACGTATTCGCCATTTTACTCAGCGTCATTGAGGAAAAGGCACCAGACAAATGTTCCCCCCATTTTTGCTACATGCATGCTATAGGGGAGGCATACAGAGTATATGGCGGGCAGACCTGGTTGTGATACTACGAGCAGTTCAGGCAAAGGAAAGCGGTTCACCCAAATATTAGATGGGACCACGAGGACATTGGCCTGTGGTTGAGTGTGATGGCCCCAGTAAGATATGGGCAGTCCTTTCAAGGGGAAGCCGGATTATCTGGCTTGGTCAGTAGTTCCCATGCTTCCAGACAGTCTGGTGAGTCAACAGGGCAAAAGCCAGGCCTTTTTTGGAAATTTAATGAAGGTGAATGGAAATTTGCTGGGAACTATAAATTTGAGCACATCTGTTCCCACTGTAACGGAACATCCCATGGGGCATCTCATTGCTGTATAAAAGGAAAGGGAAAAGGGACATCTAATATTGGGCAAATGGACAACTCAAGTGAAACTTTCAGAGATAGTCCTATTTCTAAATAGATTTCCCTGATAGGCTTAAGGCACAACTTCTATATTCAGGTTTTCACAATGGTTTTATGATTCCACTCCCTCTGCATCAAATTATTTGTTCCAATAGAAATATTTGGTTGGCCCTTCTGCATCCAGACATAGTAAGGGACAAGCTGAAAAAGGAGGTGCTCTTGGGTCCCATGTCTGGACATTTTAGACCTTAAAAGGAGTCTAAAACCTCCTTTTCTGGATTTCATTGTTTTCCAGTTGGGTGTTGCGCCCAAAAAGGATCCGAATAAGTTTTGGCTAATTCATCATTTATCAAATCCAAAAGGTGCGTCGGTCAGTGACGGAATAGACCCACAGCTATTCTTCATGGTGTATATGTCATTTGATGTGGCAGTTACTTGGGTGAAGAAGTATGGTAGGGAGGCACTATTGGCAAAGACAGATATTGAATTAGCACTTAGGCTTCTCTCGGTTCATCCTGAGAGCATTCGTTTGTTGGGGTGTTATTGGTAGTGGCCATATTTTGCTGATCAGTGTTTGCCTATGGGTTGCTTAATTTCCTGTGCATACTTCGAGGCCTTCAATTTGTTTTTGGAGTGGGTGGTGAGAGATGTGGCGGGCATTGGGTTGCTTATACACTATTTGGACAATTTTTTATGCTTAGGTCCAGCAAGTATATTGTACTCTTTCATTGACTGTACAATGGGTGGCACAACATTTTGGGGTTCTGTTAGCTCCGGAGAAAACAGAAGGTCCCTTAACTTGCGTTTGTTTCCTAGGTATCACTACTGATACAGGGAGAATAGAATGTAGATTGCCAGCAGACAAATTGGACTCCCTGTACCAAGAGGTTAGTTAGGCTCGGCACGCTAAAAAGATTAAGCTGAGGGAGCTACAATCCCTCCTAGGTAAACCTAATTTTGCGTGTCAGATTATGCCCAGAGGAAGGTCTTTTTGCTGTCGTTTGGCAGCGGCCAAGGTGGGAGTAAAATTGGCCTATCATTATATTCGTTTGAGAAGAGCACAAGGCAGATTTGGAGGCGTGGGCGTCTTTTCTTGAACAGTATAAATGGAAGTCCTTGATGATTGTGTAGATGATTGACAATTTTTACTGATGTGGCAGGCAGTTCTGAGTTTGGCGCATTTTGTCAAAGGCAATGCTCAACTGGCCACAGATGGGTTAAGTTGGGATTATTCAAAAATCTAGTGCTTCTTGAACGTTTTTGTTACAATTGTGGCGGTGATGCTATGGGGGTGAATGGTTTTGCAACAAAAAAGTTAAGTTTCACTGCGATAATTTAGGGGTGGTGCAGGACTTTAACAACCTCCCCCTCCTCTAGTTAGTTTGTTCTGTCATTTAGTGCTACAAGCTTTGTTTTCAAATGCTTGGGACTTTCTCTCTTAGGCTGGGTTCACACAGGGCGGATTTGCCCCAGCAATTCCACGCAGAATTTTGCAGCGGCAAATCCGCCCGCGGCCGCTAATCTCGGAATTAGCCAGCCATGTGGATGAGATTTCTCAGAAATCTCGTCCACACGGGACGGCCAATCCGCTGCGGTAAGTCCGGCTGAAACCGCGGCGGCGGCAGCTGCGGTTTCAGAATATGCAGCATGTCCATTCTTTTTTTCTTTCTGCCGCGGCCGCGCTCTCCTCTATGGGAGCGCCGGCCGCGGCGGAAAAGCGAGCGGCCGGGCCACGGGATTTCCGACGGGAATCCGACTAGTGTGAACCCAGCCTTACTTTCAGTAGGAGCATTTTCGATCCTTAGCTTTGGAGGCAGAAGAGGAAGGTAGAGTTTGCCCCCGACAGCTTTGGAAATTGGTCGATGAGCATCTAGCCATCTGATTCAGGCGTCCTTACCGTGACAGCTTGGCGTTAATGGGAAGATAGGGTGGTCCCGTTGGGGGACATATGGACTGATGACAATAGACTTGGGGCACTATTATTTTGGCTGGGCGACACATCCACTAAGTGCTGGTTGATAGCCAAAGTTAACCATTTAACAGTGGCATTGGCTATTGGTTTTAAAATTAGGGGGTTGAAGGACGGAAGAAAAAACTTTAGTTGGCTTTGCCCTGAAGGGTTTCAGATGGGGTAAGATGCGAATAGACAAAAGAAAACCTGTTTCTTTTAATTATTCGAAGAGCTGGGAGGGTATGTGACACCATGTTTATGAAGCGGTTTTATTTCGCCTGGCTTTTTCGTTAGCCTTTTTTGGGGCCCCAAGAGTGGGGGAACTAGTTTCTCCTAGTACAAAGGCTGGGGGAGGTCTTTCGGAAAATGATGTAATCTCCTTCGGTGTTTGCATTGAAATTTGGGTTCCACAATCCAAGATGGACCAGTTGCGTATGGGGTGTAGGATTATTCTTGGGTGAGTATCGGAGGTGGTAATGTGTCATGTCCGCTGTTTGTTGAGATATCGGAATCAAACAAAGGTCGTTGTTGGCCTGTTATTGCATCATGAGGACAGTTCGTTTTTGTCCAAATTTCAATTTATAGGGGTTTTTTTGCAAGGCCTTGACTAGTCTAGGCTTTGATAGCTCTCTATTTGCTTCATTCCTTTTGGATAGGGGCAACAACAGAGTCAGCAGGGGACTGAATACGGAGGTTGTACAACAGATTCGTAGTTGGGAATCACACTGATATAAATCACATATTTGTCCACATTTGCTATGAGGTTAAAAGAAGAAAAAGTGGGGCTTGCGAAATGGGGCCGGTATTGGGAATTTTATTGTTATTTTCTTATCTTGCAGTTCAGGGTCTGGCTTTGTCCATTCCTTTGTGTATTAGGGTGCAGAACGGGCAAAATTTGTCCTAACAGTTGGTAGATGGGTTTTTCCAGGTATGTCACTACGGTTCGCTGGTTAGTATTTCGTGGCATGGTCTGGTGCCGGGTTTTATCTGAGGTACAGCATTTTTTTCATCTGGACAGGGCCCCAAACATTTTAGTGTTGCATGATGGGGAAACAATTTAGGAAGCCATCCTTTTCGGGAGTTGATATGAGATATACGATACAATACCTTGTGTCTTTGGTCCATGTTTCCTAGTTTAGTAATACTATGGTCAGAAATTATCCCATGTGCAACATGGCGCAATGCTCGGGCGGGTGTGAAGATTAACAAGGCCCAGATGAAAATTAATTGAACGATTTTCATTTTTATGACTTGTAATGGGGGAGAGGCAATTAGGCATCCAGATTTAGACATGGTGTTCCATTTAAATGCAGTGGGCATTCATATGTCGGCTTTGGCGATTCAGGAGGGGATTGAGATAGCTTTATTTTTGTGGGGAGTTTTGTAGGCTTGAAGTTTCAAGTCATGTCAACTGTGGCCAGTGGAGGGGTCCTTGGAGTCGGTTCTAAATTGGTCGGAGGTGAGTCAGGGTGGGGATAGCCCACCTTCCCTTCTTTATTGGAATGAGTGTGGTAGGATCTGGCGCTTCGTGGCTCTTTCATGGGGGGAGCGGTGCCTCTGAGCCTATGGGGGTTGGCTGGGGCAAAATTACGAGAATTACGTTGAAGTTGTGGTGCCAGATTTTGGAGCTCCAAAGACCTCCACTCATAGCACATAATGTTTTTTTAATACTTTCTTAAAATAAATAATCATTTATGTTTAATGTTGTGTGTAATAAAATGGCTGCTTTGGCCAAAATGATCCGAAATAAATTGTTGTCCATGTTTTCTATTAGTAAGTAAAGGGTTTAAGACGTTGGTGGTGGTAGGCAAAATATGTGGTTTTATTAGCAGAGCATGAATCTGCAATACCCAGGTCATGGGGGTATACAAAGAAAAGAAGAGCTGTGATAGAGTCAGCGGGGCTGTGGATGCAAAGCTATGCAGCCGACCTGCTGCCTCGAGGACGGGTTACTTAGTTTTCCATATGAGATTGGATGGTGACATCATGATCCTTGCAAGGTGTTCCTGTGAAAATACATAATGAGACACAGCCATGTGCAGGTATAAAAATCCAATTTTAGATTATTTCTCCGAAAAGAAGCTTTGAGAAGAAAAGAGAAAAAACACCCACAAAGTTTACTCATTGTCATCTTGGGTGGACGAAGTCTTAGTCACCGAGAACAATGTGTTCTAATCGCTACAGTTATACTTATCTAAACATTATGTGAAAAAAGCGCAGGCACTGAGTCACAATGAGTGGGCTTCTAATCAAATGCTGCGGAGATGTAGCACTGAAAACACATTGTGAGTGTGCTGAGTGTGCCTACACTGGTCTGAACATAGTGAGGCACAAGGCAAAAATACTTCATTTTTAACACACAAAATGATTCATAAAATGTACAGCGAGCCTCCCCCTTACCTACAGCAGCCCCACAGATCGCTATTCATTTTTAACCATCTGATTTTTTTTTTTCATCCTTCTGCATTTATGTTAATGTCTTAGTATTGCAGAATAATCACGTGGATTGTTTTCAGACCCACATGACTTCAAATACCATATGTAGCCGAAAGCAGATATTACTCACTATGGGTCTATTGGACCAGCCTGTTACAATAAGCAGCTACAGAGAACCTGTTATTATTTCTTTGGGCCTTTTTATTATACACTCATTGTGAAAAACAATCCTTCCCCTAGAAGTTGTCGGAATGGAACAAAACTTTCTCTGTCTGATTGTAATGTTAATGTAAGTAATTACAATATCAGAGCAAAAGGATAGTTTATGGTGGAGAACAGACCCTTTGTAGAAAGGCACTAGCACCCTGCTGTACCGCCTCTAGCTTGGATACAAGATGTGATGCGGGTGGGCATAGAGGCTCAAGTACCCTGTTGTACCGCCTCTAGCTTGGATACAAGATGTGATACGGGTGGGCATAGAGGCTCAAGTACCCTGTTGTACCGCCTCTAGCTTGGATACATGATGTGATACAGGTGGGCATGGGGGCTCTAGTACCCTGTTGTACTGCCTCTAGCTTGGATACAAGATGTGATATGGGTGGGCATGGGGCTCTATGACCCTGTTGTACCACCTCTAGCCTGGATACAAGATGTGATATGGGTGGGCATGGGGCTCTATGACCCTGTTGTACCGCCTCTAGCTTGGATACAAGATGTGATTTAGGCAGGCATGGAGGCTCTAGTACCCTGTTGTACCGCCTCTAGCTTGTATACAAGATTTGATATGGGTGGGCATGGGGGCTCTAGTACCCTGTTGTACTGCCTCTAGCTTGATACAAGATGTGATATGGGTGGGCATGGGGCTCTAGTACCCTGTTGTACCACCTGTAGCCTGGATATAAGATGTGATATGGGTGGGCATGGGGCTCTATGACCCTGTTGTACTGCCTCTAGCTTGGATACAAGATGTGATATAGGCAGGCATGGAGGCTCTAGTACCCTGTTGTGCTGCCTCTAGCTTGTATACAAGATTTGATATGGGTGGGCATGGGGGCTCTAGTACCCTGTTGTACCACCTCTAGCTTGTATACAAGATGTGATACGGGTGGGCATGGGGGCTCTAGTACCCTGTTGTACTGCCTCTAGCTTGGAAACAAGATGTAATATGGGCGGGCATGGAGGCTCTAGTCCCCTGTTGTACTGCCTCAAGCTTGGATACAAAATGTGATACAGGTGGGCATGGAGGCTCAAGTACCCTGTTGTGCTGCCTCTAGCTTGGATACACGATGTGATATGGGTGGGAATGGGGGCTCTAGTACCCTGTTGTACCACCTCTAGCTTGGATACAAGATGTGATACGGGCAGGCACAAAGGGTCTAGTACCCTGTTGTGCTGCCTCTAGCTTGTATACGAGATGTGATATGGGTGGGCATGGGGGCTCTAGTACCCTTTTGTACCACCTCTAGCTTGTATACAAGATGTGATACGGGTGGGCATGGGGGCTCTAGTACCCTGTTGTACTGCCTCTAGCTTGGATACAAGATGTGATATGGGTGGGCATGGGGCTCTATGATCCTGTTGTACCACCTCTAGCTTGGATACAAGATGTGATACGGGCAGGCACAAAGGGTCTAGTACCCTGTTGTGCTGCCTCTAGCTTGTATACAAGATTTGATATGGGTGGGCATGGGGGCTCTAGTACCCTGTTGTACCACCTCTAGCTTGTATACAAGATGTGATACGGGTGGGCATGGGGGGCTCTAGTACCCTGTTGTACTGCCTCTAGCTTAGAAACAAGATGTAATATGGGCGGGCATGGAGGCTGTAGTACCCTGTTGGGCTGCCTCTAGTTTGGATACAAGATGTGATACGGGCGGGTATGGAGGCATACAGACACCATATGGTAACCTGCAGTATATTACTCCACAGCTGCTGTAACTGAGCCTCTAGATCGTGCAAACTCCTAAGCTGTGGAAGTTGGCATCCCTGATGGTCTCATATATGTTCTCTTGGTGATAAATATGGTGACCGGGCAGCCACAGAACTGTAGCAATGTTGTGGAGGCATTCCTGTGACCCCCTTGTGTGTGCGGCTGAGCATTATCCTGCTGAAAAATACCTCTTGGAAGCCGCCATGAGAGGAACACATATGGCTGCAGAATGTCCTGAACATATCACTGAGCTGTCATTGTCCCTCGTACCAGCAGGGGGCAGTGTGCCACTCCACAGCAAAGGCAGGATTGAGGCGCTCACCCCGAGGTCTACAGACACGAACATGGCCGTCAGTGACCAGGCTAAAGCTGGCTTCATTGTTGAACAAAATCGCTGGAGCAGAGGAATCAAAATTCTATTCTAAGTTCTTCACTGATATGATCCCTAAAACTTAACTTTTAATAATAACCAACTGAAACATGTACGGGCTGGGACAAACACATTAGAAAAATAATGAACAAATACCACCCTAATCCTACTTCTATAGCCCGTAGTTGCAATAAAAATTCAAAGGCTTATTGGTAGGATTGATAAGACAGAGCTGTGTTAATGGCTTCATTGTTGAAGACAACCTGCTTCCACTCTGTAGCATCCAGTTTCATCGTTCACAATACCACTGCAAATGGAGGCGACGATAGGTGTCAAAGGCAGAACACATGATGGGCGCTGTGAGACTAAATGTCCTTCATCTAACTGCCTGGAAATGGTTCTCACAGATACAGGGGCCTGTAATAATGGTGCCACCTTCTTTGGATGGCAGACAGTGAAACACTAGGAGCTACCCGTGCTTCTCGGACAATCCTCTCTTCTGGTGGACTGTTGAGGGCGTTCTGAGCCCGGTCATCTTGTGTGTGCCCACATACATCCACTGGTCCCAATACCTCCTAACAGTCTGGTCAGAATGGCCCGGTGGCGGCAATTTGTCAATACGACCATCCAGCTTCTTACATCCCAATAATGCGCCCCTCTCAAACTCTGTTAACGGGGTTAAATCTCTTCTCTGCGTCGTAGAGGCATCTAGTGGTCAACAGTCTCTACACAAGCGGAAGAAGAGGTCACTGCACAGAAGGAGCCTCCGAGAGCCTTCTTATAGGCCATAGTGGAACCACTTTTAGGACCTCAGGTGACAAGACTGTTCATCTAATCACACCACAACTCTAATCATTTACGTATCTGCCTGAGATGTAACTACATGCCAGTAAGTAGTCGGACTACTATATAGACGTTAACGTGACACGGCATCAATTAAATAAGGGCTAGAATCCTGTCCTGGGGTGGTGCTGACCATGCTGTATTGACAGCAGTCCACAGTTCATCTTCATTACAAGGCTGTATGGAAACATTCACTCGACGACCAGGCATGTCCCACAGACTCTCGATTGGAGGGACATCTGTGGATTGTGATATCTAAAGAATCACCTGGACACCTTGTAATGCATGCCCGATGAGGTTTCCTGTGTCGTGCTTTGTGTTATCCTCATGGAAAATGGCATTGGGTATGCTCTGAAGATATTGTAGTGCAATGGGATGCAGCATGCAATCAACATAACGGCATGTCGTCAGTGTGCCTTTATTGTGTACTAGAGGTGATCAGCTGTTGATGGTGGGACCCCAAACTATAACTCCTTGTTGAGGAGCTGTATGGTGCTCCAAAATGGACGAAGGATCAACCCAATTGCCACATTGTCTCCAGACCCTCACTCGGCAAAAATGATTGCTGAGACAGAATTTTGATTCGTCACTAAACACCACATTCATCCATATATATAAAGACAGAAGCCCTCACTGACTCACTCACTCATTTACTCACTCACTCACTCACTGACTCGCCACTAATTCTCTAACTTCCCAGTGTCTTACAAACTTGAAATTTGGCACGATCATTTTTTAGGTCTTAAACAGGAAAAGTAAAGGAGTCGCAACTCGATTATTCAATGCTAAGTGCAAAAGTAATTGAACCCCTATGTAATGTACCTAATCTAATTCTCTAACTTTCCGGTGTCATGCAAACATGAAATTTGGCATGACCATTCTTTAGGTCCTATATAGGAAAAGTAAAGGGGTCACAACTTGATTATTCAATACTATGTGCAAACATAAGTGACACTCTATTTTATATAACTTCCCGGTGTCGTACAAGCGTGAAATTTGGCACGAACACTGTTTAGGTCCTACATAGGAAAAGTAAAAGGGTTGCAACTTGATTATTCAATTCTAAGGGCAAAAGTAAGTGACCCCCTATATAATGTAACTAATAACATACATCTGAACCGCAAGAACATGCAATTTGCCGCGACAATTCTTTACGTTCTAATAGGAAAAGTAAATGGGTTGCAACTTCAATATTCAATTCTAAACATGGAAAACTGTGAAAATACGTGATACATGACATAGTTTTTTTTCTCAGAAACCATAACGCCTAGGGAAATTGTTTGTATACTGAGGAGAATCCAATGCTCCTCTATGTGTATATACTGAGGAGAATCTACGTCACCGCTATGTGTATTTATCCAGAGGAGAAACTACCTCACCTCTATGTGTATATGCTAAGGAGAATATTACTGACCTCTGTGTGTATATACTGAGGAGACTCTACCTCACCTCTGTGTGCATATACTGAAAGGCTGTAAAGTACATAAGGGAGCGGCCATGGACTGCAGGGATGGAGCATGCCTTTAAGGCTGAGAAGGGTCTGTAACCTCCAGTCTAGGGGTAAATTTGAATAAAAGGGGGTGTTACCTTTAAGGGTAAAAAGTGAGGAGAGTGGGAGGGGTGGCACATTCTGCAGAGGAAATCGGTACATGCAGTCTGAGGAGAATCTAACGCTCCTCTATGTGAATATATATTTTATTCCTCGGTTCCTCTGAAGTAACCATGGCCTCATAAAAATTTCTGTGTGAACAACAGGTAAACACCTGTACTAAATTAACGTGGTCAAAGACGGGTATATCAGCTAGTCATGCCATGTAGCTCTGGAGTCACATCACTGCAAGTGTTCATGACAATAGTGTGGTGACAGTGGCGATCTTTGCAAAGTACAGCTTGAACGTAAACCTGCCTCAGCCAATCTAAGTGAACTGTCATCGTCGATATTGTAGCATCCAAACTGTCCATATACTCCACAAATGTTGCCAGCTGTGGATTGTGGAGCCGTTACTGTATGACGTTGGATACATCAATCTGTGCATTGTAAAGTTCATCCCAGTGCTTCAGTCCCACTGTGACAATGCTTATTCCATTCTTCTGACCACCATCTTCAAATTCGACCCACAGTTGTGGCATCCTGTTGAGCTTCTGCTGCAAAGACCAAATGTCTGTAGCCTTATGATCAAAACTTGTCCGTTTGATGAAATAGCTCTCAGTGGCGTCTTCCAGGCATCCTCACTCTTTAACCTTTATCGAGACATAAAAAACAATGACACAAAGCAGTTTCTGGGGGTCAAAGTTATCTTCATAGACTGGTTTTACCCTTTTATCACAATCCCAAAAGATGTGATTGACCCAAAAATTGCAGCAATTTGGATACCTTTTTTGTTTGAATATACCCTGCAAACCACATCATGGTACGACAAAATATTCATTGTTTGGCATTTTCTCAGTGACGTAATGTGAGGGTCCCATACCAGCAATCTAATAGTACCCCTCTTTGTAGAGTTAACAACCAAGATAGAAGAGTCCTGATGCTCGTTATCCGTCCCCAATGGCATATCTATAGAAGTATCCCAGATTGCAGTTGAATCTAGGCCCAGGAGCCTGCGTGGCCCCATATATCTCTCTGTCCCATGTTGCAAGATCTGTACAATAAATGATGCATCATAGTTGAAGACCCGGCTACAACATCAAAGCACATGTAAAGCCTTGTTTCCCTAATAACACTATCTGGTAAAAAGTAGTCCCAGAATACAGATTTCACGGACTTGGAATGGAGTCATGTGATTACATATACTCAATTGTCGCTTTATTAGAGACACCCAACTAGGAGCGTGTTGGACTTCTTCTGACCATCAGAACTGCTGTAATACATTGTGGTGTCCATCTACAGGTATCAGAGGACCCAGGGTGTGCCAATAAAACATAAGCCACACCATTACTTCACCTCTATCAGCCTGAATGGTTCACACCTGACAGGAAGAGGTCATCAATTCATGCTACTTACGCCAACACAACTCTAACAACTTCACCAACAGCATCACTGCTTAAGCATAGCATCATAGTGGGAAATAGTCCACCTGTCTTTTGGGATTGTGGCAACTGTTGTACAGCCACCCATTTATTGTACTATGCATTGTACCTGTATTGGCTAGTAAAAGTCAGTAAAGGACAACAATGTTTTGTTAATATGAGCCTCTTCTGCAAAGCACAAGACTAAAATAAAATAGAGGTTCGCTATTTTATATGATCGATTATTTTTTTTAGTTTTTAGTTGCTATAAAATAGAGAAGATTTACTAATTTATTAACTTCTCTATTTCCAACTGTTCCCTGGTTCGCCACTAGTCTAAGAGCTGCAGTCAAAATTATTTAACCCCCATTGCAGATTAGATTCATTTGCCAAATTTTCAAACTTAAAAAAAAAAAAAACAACAACGAAATAAGAACAATTTAACCCTTTCCAATCCAATTTCTATACTGGTTTTCCTAGGGGGCTTACTCTTTTTCTGCCGTTATACAATGGCGCTATCTGCTGGCTAAAGCCAGTACTGCATGAGGTGACAAGTTGGATAGGCTCTGACAGCAGAGAGGCTGGCAATATACAGTAAGAGAACCCCGACGGACGTCTTCCAACATCGGAGCTGTACAGCCTTAAATCATAATGTCTTTAGACGTCAGACAGTGGATTGGAAAGGGTTAAACAGCTCAACACAACTAATACTGTATATCAAGTGGTTTCTCCAAACTCAACACAAAAGGCTACTTTTAATGAATACAGCAGTCTCACAAATAAGGTGCTTTTAGACAAAATGATTATCCTTCAAAAAATTGTTCAAACGAGTAAAAGTGAACAATAATCATTCAGTCTGAACGCGAGTTAAACGCCAAATGATAACCATTTTTTTTCACTCATTATTCATTTTACTCAGGCATAAGAATCATCATTGGCTGGTTCACTTATCATTCGGCTTAAACAGCGCTCGTTTAGTCCTTCTCATTGGCTTATACAGCGAATGTGGAAGAGTGAATGATTACATTGTTTGAACTGGCCAATGATGTAACTGCCTATCTAAACAGGTTGTACAAGGAAGTGATGACATCATTTGCTCGTTCAAACAATAAATTGGCACGTCTAAAAAGTACCTTATTCGACTCCCTGAATAGAACCTTGTATAACAGCACACATTCGCAAATCAGTTTTGTCTCAAGGACACCGGATGCAACTATTCAAGGTCTTCATCAGGTGTGCTTGAAATAAAACACATCAGAAACCTGGCCTGGCTAGGGCTTTGTTAACTGTGAAATTGGATTGTATTATCGCTCAAAATTCATTCGAATGATGATTCGTTGCATGTAAATGCTACCATTGTTTGCTTTTCGGGCCAAACGATGATTTTTAGTTCAGCATAACAACCATCATTCAGCTGGGCAGCTGTAGCAGAGACCGCAAGCTGTGATTCTCCACAGGAGTGCTGATGACATTGTTTTCAGCTGCTGCCCCGCGGGAGAACGATGGAGCTGTATGCAGATAACAGGCCACTCGCTGTTATCTGCATACAGCGAAGGGAGCCTCAGTTACATGCAAATGAAGCTACTAAGCTACTAATGGACATTAGTGCCCATTAGTAGTTTATGCAAAATGATCGCTCAAACTGTCATTCAGGCTATCTTTTGAACGAATTTTGAGTGATCATCTTTGCGTTAAATGGGTCTTAAGTCAAGAAAGTGGTCCAAAGAGTTAAGAGAAGAGATCATTGTCTTGCACAACCAAGGACAAGGATACAAAAAGAGCACTGAATATTCCTAGAGATAACAGCTAGAAGCATAGTTCACAAGTTCAGATTTAAAGGAACACTTTCTGCACTACACTGACTGATGGTCAAAAACCCTCGAGTGACTGCAAAAGAGCTGTGGCAAGATTTGGAGGCAATAAGCACTGAGATTTCCCCTTGCACGGTAAGGCACTTACCATACTAAATGCTGAATATCTTCATGCCCAAAGTCCAAGACGTATACCTCCACTGACCAAAAACCACAGGAAAAGTTAGTTTCAATATACTCAAAAACATATAAATATGCCGCAGAGGTATTGGTATTCTATTCTGTGCAGCAGGTGAAACACAAGCAGAACTTTTTGGGTCCATGGATCAGTGGAGGAAGAAGAATGGAGCATACTCTGGAAAGAACACCCTGCCTACAGTGAAGCATGGCGGTGGCTCGGTGATGCTCTGGGGCTGCCTTGCTTCATCTGGCACAGGAAACCTGTAGGGTGTAGAGGGCAAAATGGATTCAATCAAGTATCAGGAAATCCTAGGAGAAAATGTCATGCCTTCTATGAGGAAGTTGAAGCTCCTATGTCATTGGACTTTCCAACAGGACGATGATCCCAAGCATACATCAAAATCTACCAAGGCTTTGTTTCAGAAGTAGTCCTGGAAGATTCTGAAGTGGCGTCAGTTGCCTGACTTAAACTCCATAGAAAGTCTTTAGTGGCATGTGAAGAAGGTGGTTACAGCATGCAAACCCAAGAATATTAGGGAACTGGATGCCATTGACCATCAGTAATAGACTAAGATCCTTCATGAATGCTGTCAGAAGTTGATATCTAGCTATGTGCAGTAACCGAGAGACAAGGCAAACTAAGGAAATGGCGGGGGTAGTTGTTAGGGTTGTCACAGTGGCACTACCAAACTCTCCCCCTGAGGGACGGACACGTGCAACCCCAGCTTAGGCACCACTAGGCCTCTTCCAGGCAATGCTGTGACAGCGGTTACCTGAATAAGTGGTGTAGCGGGCTTGAATAAAGATGTCACGGGTGACGCCACCATTCCTTACTCCGCAGGATGTCCGACAGGAAAAGTAAGAAAGTCCACACACAGATATCTGACAACTTCAGTCACTGGGATAACTCGTGGAAAGCGCATATCCCAGGAGGGCAGATTTTTTTCCCTGTCTGACAGTGTGTCTTTTGAACTTAAGTCACTAGGAACGGTCAGAGACTGCAACTTTACTTTCAGAGATTATAACTTCACACACCAGTGCAGGAAGAGGAGGTTAAAGAGGTCAGGGAGGAGAACACAGGATGACACTGGGGCTACAGTCTAAGTTATCTGTATGACTCCGCTCCTGGAGACACACACCGTGACACAGGATGACACCAGGCCTACAGTCTAGGTTATCTGTATGACTCCACTCCTAGACACACACACCAGAGGAGGACACAGCACTCCACTGACACTCACTTGCAGACAGATATCTGAACACTGCACGGTGGGCTCCTTCTCTCTTTTTCTCCTAGGGTGGGGGTCCTGGGGTTAAGTAATCAGGTAACCTCTCTTCCTCCTCCTTCCTTCACCACATGAGGGTTAAAGGTACCCCCATGTGGCCGGCACTCTCACTCCACACACTACCATTGAAGAAAATGGAACCCCCACACTCACACCTTACATACCCACGTGACAGGACAATTGGTTACAATTTCCAGACATATCCCAGACATTCACAGACATTAACCTCTTACATGCTGCAGCTGTGCAATACAGAGCATCCACATAAAAGACATGACATGTATGACAGTTATGGAGGGGCCAGATATATGCACTTCGGGCCACTACACATGTATCACGTTTGCAGCCGGTCATAACAGATCTGCTAAGTACTAAAGATGCTTGTCATGAAGGAATTGAATAGTTCCATGGCTGCAGTACTCACTAAAATTGACATTTTGTGATGCATTTGGAGGAACCACTTGTAATATTAGATGTGCGGAGCTATTTGATTGTTTTTTGTTTGTTTGTTTTTTATTTGCAATGAGCTAAAAGATTGAACATTTGGCATATAAACCTAATTTGCAAGGGGGGGGGGGGGTGGATCATTTGGTTGCAAATGTAATTGACATAGCTGCAGTGAGAATGTGTATGTCTGCTCTCATTACACGTTGGGTAGACATTAGAGATGACTTCTTCATATCCCATTGGACTTTGTTGACACGGCTAAAGTGGTGACATGTCTACTAAAGATGAGCGAGCACGCTCGGATACAGCAGTTATACAGAGTAACTGCTGTATCCGAGCGTGCTCGCTCATCTCTAGTAGACATGTTACCACTTTAGCCGTGTCAACAAAGTCCAATGGCATATGAAGAAGTCATTGGATTTACATTTTTTGGAAAATCTGGAAAACCCTTTGAACAGAGGACCCTGAGAAACATTTCAGCAAACTTAGTAATGAAATGATAACTTAGAGGGAGCTTCCCTTTGAGGTTATCCTCCTCATCTTATATTTTATTTATAGCTCAATATGTGAAGATGGAGACAAAGCCACAAGAGGACTGTTACAGTTTCATTTCACCATTGCAGGAAGTGAAAAAGTTTCATATCTATATTAGGAACAGGCTGATCTTCTGCTATCTCTCACTTTACGTGACTGGCTGTGACCACACCAAGATTAAAGTCTCCCAGTGTTTCCGTCTAGGAGAAGCCACACGGTTTCTTTCGACTTTTTGTATGACTGTCTTCATCTTCGCTTGTTATCTGACTCACTCTCTGACCACTCATTTGTTGTTCATTACAGCATTTTCACCATCTGGCCATGTTTTCTATTTCGGTATAATATTAAAAGGAGAAAATCTGCTTTGCTTGCAAAAGCTTTTATTGGCAAATGGAATATAAAAATGTAACGGAGGCCTATTTTTACAACCATGCAATGATATTAGAATGCACAAGCAATTAGACTGTCTGGAATGTATGCACAAATTCATGTGTGTTGAGTCACGGGTCTCCCCAGTTGGCCTCACATGGGATAATACTGGAGTCATTACAAAGAATTTTAGACCTCTCAGGATTTGGATTTTTAGCCTCCCACTTTCCTTATGCAAAATATATAATTTCTATATTACTTATATCATTAAATGCACCGCAACTATCAGAAAAGTAGTGGATCTGGAAGACGGTTTCTGTCTTATTACTAAATAAAACCAGATATATAGAGAGACATTTTCTATTTTTCTAATCTGTTTTTATTTTCGGATTATAGATTTTTTTTTTATTCTGTTGTCTGTACATGACTATGGGAGCGGCCATCTTGCTTAAGCTGCACTTAACAGCATTTACAGATATACAGTACTTTACAGCATGGGCCATTCGCACAATGAGTAGAAGGGGACCCATTGACTTCTATGGAAAACTGTTCTAGGCATGCTCTGCGCACTGTGCTGAGGTCATTGTGCAAAGCGAAGAAGGTGGGCTGGCCTTAGCTGTGTTCAACCCGTGTAGTAGGAGGGGCACCAAGCAGGTGTAGGCTGGGGGCGATCACCCCCATTAGGTCCTCCCAACCAGATGATATTCTTCTTCCATGCAGCAGGGTCTTGTGACACTACATGAATCATCCTTCTCCTTGCTCCGTCTTTTCCCCTCTGTTGTTCCAAGGCCCCGCTGTCAGTCCATTGATTTCTCACAACATAATCCGCTACTGTATTTATGTTATGAGCTTGGTTCTGATGCTGTATTTATGTTATTAGCTTGATTCTGATGCTGTATTTATGTTATGAGCTCGATTCTGGTGCTGTATTTATGTTATGAGCTTGGTTCTGGTGCTGTATTTATGTTATGGGCTTGATTCTGATGCTGTATTTATGTTATGAGATTGGTTCTGGTGCTACATTTATGTTATGAGCTTGGTTCTGGTGCTGTATTTATATTATGAGCTTGATTCTGATGCTGTATTTATGTTATGAGCTTGGTTCTGGTGCTGTTTTATGTTTTGTGCTTGTTCTGATACTGTATTTATGTTATGAGCTTGGTTCTGATGCTATAGTTATTCCTTGTTCTGTTGTAGGTAGGCTGCTATCCTGCTTCTTTCTGCATAAGCAGAATACAACCAGACTGCCTATCAGTGCAACGAATATAGTTTTTTTCTTATGATGGGGAGACCAAAAAAATTTCACACAGGGTGACATCTAACAGGCCGGTAAGTCTCACTTCAATAATTGGAAAAATATTTGAGGGGTTTCGGAGAGACGCCATCCTAGAATACCTCATGGAGAACAACGGAATAACTCCTCACCAGCATGGGTTCATGATGGGTCGATCATGTCAGACCAATCTGATCAGCTTCTACAACGAAGTAAGCTCTAGGCTGGACCTGGGAGAGTCTATTGATCTCGTATATCTGGACTTCTCTAAAGCATTTGACACCGTGCCGCATAATTGGCTGATATATAAAATGAGACAGCTCGGATTGGGTGAAAACGTGTGTATCTAGGTAAAGAATTGGCTCAATGATAGAAAGCAGAGGGTGGTAATAAATGATTCGTACTCTGATTGGGCCACCATAGCTAGCGGGGTGCCACAGGGTTCAGTATTAGGCCCCATTCTGTTCAATATATTTATCAACGACCTGATAGAGGGACTGCATAGTAAAATATCAATATTAGCAGATGATACAAAATTATACAAGATAATTAATATAATGGAGGACAATATACGGCTACAAAAGGACCTAGATAAGCTGGAGGTTTGGGTAGAAAAATGGCAAATGAAGTTCAATGTTGATAAATTTAAGGTTCTGCACATGGGCAGGAGAAACGGATGTCACCAATATACACTAAATAGGGTGCTGCTAAGGAAAAGTGATATGGAAAATGACCTGGAGGTACTAGTGGAATGTAGATGTAACTAGAGCAACCAATGCCAGTCAGCTGCTGCAAAAGCTAATAAAGTCTTGGGGTGCATTAAAAGAGGTATAGGGGCGAAGGACGAGAACATTATCCTTCCACTATATAAGGCACTTGTCAGGCCTCACATGGAATACTGCGTACAGTTCTGGTCACCGGTGCTCAGGAAAGATATTACAGTACTGGAGGGGGTTCAAAGAAGGGCAAGTAAACCAATACATGGAATGAGGGGACTGGAATACCCAGAGAGGCTATCCAAATTGGGATTATTTACTCTAGAAAAAAGACGGCTAAGGGGCGACCAAATAACTATGTATAAATACATTAAGGGACAATATAAGGATCTCTACAATGACCTGTTTATACCCAGGACGGTAACAAGAGGTCATCCGCTACATCTACAGGAAAGCAGGTTTCATCACCAACACAGAAGGAGGTTCTTTACTGTAAGAGCTGTGAGACTGTGGAACTCTCTGCCTGAGGACGTGGTGACGGCAAAATCCATAGAGGAGTTTAAGAGGGACTAGATGTTTATTTTAGAGCGCTATTATATTACAGGATATAGACCAGCGGGTTGTTGACTCGGGGTTTACATTCAGGTAGGAACTATCAAACGTTGATCCAGGGATTATTCTGACTGCCGTTATGGAGTTGAGAAGGAATTTTTCCCCCAGATGGGCTACATTGGCTTCTGCCTCATTGGTGTTTTTTGCCTTCCTCTGGATCAACAAGGGGTTGAAACAGGCTGAACTAGATGGACCTTGTCTTCATTCAGCATTACATACTATGTTACTATGTATGTTACCATGTATGTACCTTAAAGCCGGCCCTGCTGTGACTAGTGGATTCTGCGTTACCTACAAGCAGGTATCATCTTTCATTGCCAAACCAGTGTGTGGCACAATGGATATACACCCCTCGCTGATCCTAACATTTTGCCTCTTAGACTTCCAAAAATGTAACCACTGACGCTACAGTTCACGCTGCCATGATACTGTTGTAATTATAGGAATCTGGGAACGGCGACCGATGCACTTTTCATATCAATTCCCTATTATTCTATTATGTCAACCAGCATTCTCATACGTATCACATTTGTTTTTGACTTTTTAATCCTTGACTCCACTTTCCCACTTATATTCTTAAGTTATATTTAAATCTATTTTTAACTAGAAAAACATTCAGGCGCCGTGACTCAGATAACACGATCAGGCGTATTTTTGTACCTGATTTTCCAAAAGACAGGAATGACTCATCGACATATTGGATGCAACATGTTGGGTTAATATTATTTCTCTTTTTTTTTTTTTTCCTCTTTGGTTGCATTATTTATCTTCTATCAATAAGCAGGCACAATGACACTTCTAAATCTTATGGCCTGGGCGGTACCGAGGTTTATGAGAAGAACTCGGCTGTGATTCATTCATCTGATTCATATCTTATTTTGTACCAAATTCTAATCACATATATTGGGAAATGTTATTTGTACAAGAGTTTTGCCAGAGAGAGATGAAATCTGTTCAGAGCCAGGCACTTAACTGTTTTGCTGGCATCTCTTCACCCTGATGTCATCACTTTATTCATTATTGGATACCGCATTTATAATATTCAATTTAAAGGAGTTCGAAGGATTAAGAAGGTGTCATGTCCCAAAAAATGTATTATGGCTACCTTCAAGAATATAAGAGTCTGTGGCCCCCATAGTAATCCCACTTATTATGAAAATCAGCCTTTGGAGGACGGCATAAGGAAGTGTGATAATGGATCACTGAGCTTTTAGGCAGTAGGGTAGTGGAACCAACCACCAATGCGACTACACCTAATGTTTTGCTGACCCTGCCTACTTGTGTTGGCCCTGCCTGCCAGTAATTTAAACCCACCTATAATATACACTACTGTCAAAAGTTTTAGAACGCCTTAATTTTTCCAGTTTGTATTGATATTTACGCAGTTTAATGACTCGAATGCACTTTGAAATGAGATAAGAAAACAAATAAACAAGTTAGGATGAATAAAAATAATGGATTACCTTTGTTTCACCCAATTAAATCTAGATTCTTGACTATTCAGCGTAGCCAACCCTAGGTGCTTTAACAGCTTTACGCAATTGAGGCAAGAAGAGAGAGAGTATTCAAAAAGATCTAGAAAAGCGTGAACAGTGGGCAGTGACTAACAGAAGTGTATTTAACAAGGAGAAAAGCATCTGGGCAAGAAAAATGGAAAAGCACATACAGAATGGGAGGAATTGGGCTAAGCAGCAGCACATGTGAAAAAGACTTGGGTATACTAATAGATCATAGACTGAACATGAGTCAACAATGTGATGCAGCAGCCAAAAAGGCAAACACAATTCTGGGATGTATTCAGAGAAGCATAGAGCCTAGATCACGTGAGGTAATTACCCCCCTCTACTCTTCCTTAGTCAGACCCCATCTGGAATAATGTGTCCAGTTCTGATTTAAAAAAGACATAGACAAACTGGAGCAAGTTCAGAGGAGAGTTACCAAGATGGTGAGCGGTCTACAAATCATGTCCTATGAGGAACGGTTAAAGGATCTGGGAATGTTTAGCTTGGGAAAAAGAAGGCTGAGCGGAGACTTAATAGCTGTCTACAAATATCTGAAGTGCTGTCACAGTGCAGAAGGAACAGCCCTATTCTCATTTGTACAAGGAAAGACTAGAAGCAATGGGATGAAACTGAAAGGGAGGAGACACAGATTAGATATTAGGAAAAACTTTCTGAGGCCTCGTTCACATGAGTGCTGTCTGCGCGCAGTACAGGCATGTGAAAAGATCATGCCAATACTGCACTAAAGATCGCGTGAACGGGTGAATTCCAGCTATTTGAATTAGCCCGTTCACATGATCCGATGTGCGTGGTGTGTATTTTCCAGCTCTCAAAGGAGTCTATGGAAAGCTCACACCAAACATAGGTCAGGTCTTATCTTTTCCAGCATTAGAGATTTTTCAAGAGCCTCTGCTCGCATTAAATGGCCAAAGTATGTGAGTCTGAGGCTGATCATCCTGCCCTCCAGTGATATATCGGGTTCTATACGATTCAGGTCTTCTCTATTTGTTACTCTTGCCATCCAGGGTATACGCAGACTCTTTCCCCAGCACCACAACTCCAACGCATCAATCCTCCTATCAGCTTTTTTCACAGTCCAGCTTTCAGATCCATACATGGCTATGGGGAACACGATGGTTTGCACTATGCTGCATTTAGTTGCGATGCCGATATCCCTACTTTTCCAGATTTTGTCCACGTCTACCATCGCACTTCGCCCCAATGCTATCCTACGTTTTATCTCTGTAATACCGTGTTTCCCCGAAAATAAGACAGTGTCTTATTTTAATTTTTGTACAAAAAGGTTTAACTTTTTTACAAGTATATCTGCCTGGACACTATTTAAATTGACTTTTTAAATTAACTGTTAGCAGGGCTTACTTTTGGAGTAGGGTTTATATTTCAAGCATCCTCAAAAAGCCTGAAAAATCATTTTGCATCCTCAAAAATTCTGGAAAAACATGCTATGTCTTATTTTCAGGGTATGTCTTATTTTCAGGGAAACAGGGTAGATTCTCTAGCCTGGTCAATTTTTGAGCCAAGGAAGAAGAAGTCTCACAAACATTCTATGGCCTCGTTATCAATTTTGGTAGCAGTCAGTTGAAATTACAAGTGAAAAATGCCTGGGCCTGATCATGGAGGCAGAGTGGGCTTGGGATCGTTCCGGCCACCCACCTCCAATCACAGTAAAGAGAATCATCATTACTTGAACGACTACCTGTTTACATGGGACAACTGTTGTTCAGTTAATATGCATGCATGAACTGAACAACGAACAAGAAGTGAATGAATCACTCGTTGTTCAGTCTGTGTATGCATTTACACTGAAGAATAATGGTTCAGATTCTCGCTGGATTGCAGGAATTATTTGCATTTCTTAATTGACAAAAATAAGCTATTAATGCTTCTATTTTTTGAAAGTATTCTTAATTAGCAGGATTTTTGCATAGTACCGTATAACTAGTGTATATGATGTAAGAAGTCAGGGATGGAGCCAGAAGAGGAGCTGCAGGAAACAGCTCCTCTTCTGGCTCCATCCTACGGAGTAGGCTGCAGGATGCACCACAAGCCACAGTAAATTCTGCACCAAAATCCATAGGCATATTTTGATACGGAATTGAAAAAAAATCTGCCTGCAATTCTGCATTGAAATTTGCAGTTAGACATGCAGAATTTGGTATGAAATACCTCTGCTGTGGATTTGGTTGCATCTTGCGGTGTAATTCTGCCCCATATGACAGGTCCCTTAGAGATAGGCTTCAGCATTGAGAATGGCACATATATGGAAAGGAAAGAAGGAAATGCGGAGTACAGTGGTGCCTTGGGTTAAGAGTTTAATTCGTTCAGTGACGGATCTCTTAACTTAAAACACTTGTAAGTCAAATCAATTTTCCCCATTGAAATGAATGGAAATCCATTAATCTGTTTTGGATCACGAAGCTCTCCCACTGATTTCAATGGGGATGGCAATGCCCCTTTGAAAACAATAGGATGCCAGAACCCCCGTAGTGATTTCCGGGGAAGGGCTTTAAACATAAGCCCTTCCCTGAAAATCATCCCTAGCTGTAGTAAAAAAAATAAAAAACATATATACTCACCTGTCTGCAGGGCTCAAGCGCATCCAGCCGCCGCTTGTTCTCCCTGCACTGCTCTGAAGCTTTTCAGGAGACGGGAATTAAAAATGCAGGGAGAACAAGCGGCAGCTAGACACGCCTGAGCTCCGGCAGCGGCGGACAGGTGAGTATATATTTTTTACTACATCTAGGGATGATTTTCAGGGAAGGGCTTATATTTAAAGCTCTTCCCCGAAAATTACTGTAGGGGTTGCCGGCAGGCCATTGCTTTCAATGGGGCCACCGGCAACTTGTTACCCAAGTTTTTGCTCTTAAATCAGAGCAAAAATTTGGGAGAGAGCCTGCTCTCAAGTCAAAAAGCTTGTAAGCTGAGGCACTCTAAACCCAAGGTATCACTGTATTAGTTATAACTACTGTAAGAGTAGCAATTGGTAGAGAACTGTACTAACAAATGCCTATCCCACATTTGTCGCGATGAGTTTTTTATTACATCAGTACTCATCTCCAAAAATACCAAAAACATAGTAAAAAACACAAACAACAAGGATGGCTCCAAGTGAAAATGGAAACAAGTAGAGATGAGCGAGCACCCAAATGCTCGGGTCCGCGTTATTTGAGTCAAGCACTCCGTACAATTCGAGAGCTCTACTCGAGTAACGAACCCCATTGACTACAATGGGAGACTTGAGCATTTTTGTATGTGGAACGCAGGGTCCCGAGCTTTTTTTTTGTTTTTTTTCTTGGTTCGTGTGTTTCTCTCTCTTTCTCTCTCTCTCTCTCTCTCTCTCTCTCTCTCTCTCCCCCTCTCCCTCTCCCCTTTCCCCTTCCTCTTCCCCTTCCTGCCAGACCAAAAATTTTCAAATGACGTGCGCTGCGTCGCGGCATGGAGGGGCCAAAACAGGCATGTCACAGTGGGGAGGAGCCAAAAGCTGGGGCGCGGTCGAACGCAATTTGATGCTCGTTCGAGTAACGAGCACCATCAAGCTCGCCAGAGTATGGTCGCTCAACTCTAGAAACCAGGGATCTGATAATGCAAATAATAGATGTTGATGTCTTCATGTCTTCAATATCTACTTTTGGAACACTTACATTCTGCGTCCACAAATGAACGGTTATCAGAGCCTCGTCTGTGTTGGGTCAGTTTTGCTTAGCAAATGTTTTTCCTCTTATTTCCAGGAAGGTCTAAGCCTAAATTAAATATTGTTTTAAGCATCGTACAATTATTACCGTTAAATTATTTTTTCTAGGATTAAAATCAGTATTTATGTAATTTCAAGCATCAAGTAGAAAGTATAGCTCTTCTGCCACAATTGCCTGTTGATTGATGTCGGTAGAGGAGGACAGTTGTTAAACACTTGGAAATGGATAATCATTTCGCCTGGCACGATGCATGTAGCCACTTCAGACAACACACCATGGAGTCTGACTCAAGTCATAGATCTTCAGTTCTTGTGTTTTTGTCTAACAGCATAGTAATATGGCTAGACATTTGAGAATCTACTATGAATTGTTTTCATAGCGTAGACCTCCAATTAATGTCTCCCCAAAATTACTAGAAGCATGTGAGGGGTAGGACACATAAGTACTTATGGTTACCGTTGGCAAATACCCCAACATTCCAAATTCTCAAAGGGAACACACCAATATTAAGCTAGTTTAAGACCATAAGAACAATCAAATGCCATTCTTTCCATGTTTAACCCTTTTGTGACCACCAATACGCGTTTTATTACAGCGGTCTTTATTTTTATTCCAATTAGAGATGAGCGAGCACGCTCTGTAAGGGCAGTTACTCGGGCGAGCCTCGCTCATCTCGAGTAACTGCCTTCTCCTCCGAGCATGCTTGGGGGGGGCAGCAGGAGCGAGAGGCGGACGCTCCGCTCCCCCCCGCTCTCCCCCGCTGCCCTTACCGAGCGTGCTTGCTCATCTCTAATTCCGATACATATGTTTTTTACGGTGCATCGAAATAAGGCCAGCACAGGTCTTCTATACTGGTAGGAGCATGGGATCAACTGTCTGATGACAGCCAGATTCCAGCTCTAATGGCTGAGAGGAAAGAAATCTCAGATCCCAGTCATTTAACCCTTCAAATGGGACTTCCCCTGCCAATAGGTCCCTGCAGTGTTATTGCGGTATGCCGATGGATTACTATGGCACCCGGATTCTTGAAGTTGGCCTCTGGGTCTGCCATCTACAGTGGCAAAGCCGAGCTAGAGGGTTGGTCTCATATTTCAATATAATACACTGCAATATTGAAGTATTGCAGAGTATTATAGGAACTATAGTAAAATAGTAAAAAATAGAAATGATAAAACCCCACTCCCCCTCCCCCTTACTATGTAAAAATAAATCAGCACAAATATGGTATCGCTGCATTCGCAATAACCCACGTAAAAAAGGTAGCGCATGTTCTTTTTTAGGTATATATATATTTTTTATTTTATTCTGTACATTTTTTTACTTATTCCTGTAACTATCTTTGTTACCATCTATGTCCCTCATCAAATCTGTGTATGCCTATCCGCCACGTCAAGCAAACATTAATGGATGGATACCTAGCTCTATAGACACCTCTCTTTAGACTAAAAAGCTGGGTACCTGCCTTATATACTATCACTGAACCACCTGGGACAGATGGGAAATTGGAATGCATGACAGAAGTGCAGGCAGCCACTCATATGCAAATGCATTGCATATAGAAAACAAAAGTCTGCACATCCAACACTTCCACTTTCACTTCTTAGTACATAGCGCTCATTGAGCACCTCTCCACCAGCACCAAATTAATAACATAGTGAGGCACAAGATACCTTCCTAACAGTGCAGTTTTTACCATGTGAAACTACAGCTCCAAGTATGACCTGACCAATGGTAAGGATATGCTGAGAGTTGTAATTTCACAACCTAGAATGCTGCAGACCTTACATCTGATCACAATGCTGATGTGATGCAGTCAGAGGTAAAATACACAATAACATGGAGTGACTCACGGGTGACGTCCTGTGGACTCCTTCTTTTTCTTCTCCATCTGCTCCAGACCTTCATAATTCTTGCTACTGTGGAGTTTGTAGCCCAAACATCATTAGCTGCTCTGAAAATAATAACATCACACAGTGTGTCACCTGAAAATAGCACTACTCGGTGTGCCCCAAGAAATAGTGATCTACACTGTGTTCCCCAAAATAAATAATAATCTACACTGTGCCCCTTAAAAAAAATAAATAAATCTGCGCCATGTGTCCCAACATAACTAAAAATCTGCACCATATTCCCGGAAATTATATCTTTTATGTACCGTGCCCCCCAAATTAACTACTATGCGCACTGTGCCCTCCAAAATTAATTATTATACATACTAGGCCCATAAAATTAATTGCTAAGCGCATTGTACCCTCCAAAATTGTTATACTCAACGTGGCCCCGCAAAATTAATTCTATGCATCATGGCCCATAAATAAATTAGTATATGCACTGCAACCCCCTAAATTGATTATTATATGCACTGTACTCCCAAAAAATAATTGCTTGCATTGTGCCCCCTTTAGTTAATTATTCTACACATGTGCCCCCCCAATTATATGAACTGTGCCAACTCGAAAATTAATAATCACAATAGGCACCGTGCCCCATGCAATTCATTTTAATACGGCCCGAGCACCCTGAAAATAAGCATATCTCTCTCCCCCAAGTAAGAAATACTTGCCTGTTCTTGCTGTCACTTAGTGAAACTAGTAGGGTCTCTTCTGGCCAGGCTGACCTCTCTTGGAGGTCACAGGTGCTACAGCTCCTCCCATGTTCCTTCCAGATAGTTGCTCTGCGTATCTGGAGGGAAAGTGCTTAGTTAATAAAATGCCAGATGGCCCTATACATCTTCTAGGGACTAAGTCGAGGGACACATGCCTCCATACCTGCCCCTGACATGGCTGAGTTTACACACTGGGCACAAGAGTTATGCACCACGGCTGCTCGCCCTACACAATATCTTATGGCAACAAATGTCTGGTAATTGGCTCAGGAAAAAACCTAGGGGATGGAAGGAACACAGAGAGGCAGCTGGCTGCTAGCAGTCAAGCCTACATGAATGGTGGCCAGCATGGGTAACAGGTAAGCGTAACTGTAAGGAGGCGGCAGAGTAATGTGCAATCATTATGCAACATCAGTGGATGAGCAGCCCACAAGAATAGTACCCCAGCGCCCCACTGACTCATTGGTCAGTACGGTCCTCCGGGAATCTGCCCAGTCTGCCAAATCCCCTGCTGCTCCAGTTCTCCACCAGGTTTTGTTTACTTGACTGCAGTGGTGACGTTCTGTATACTCCACATCACTGCTGCAGCCAATGCTGAAATCTAGGAGGAACAGCTAAGTAGCGGCCAGTTGTACCTCTTATCTGCCGCCCCAGACCCTCTTCTTCATCCCGTGCAGCCGCCAATCTGCCGCTGTGTTTCCATGCATCACTTCTGCGGGAAATACAGCAACAGACTGTTGCCTACAACCTCCAGCATGCATAGAGCTTGTTAACCAGCCAGCACTATAGCTCTGCCCACAGCTCACGGGTCCTGCAATTTACTAGCACCAACCTCTTTCTCACTGAGTCTGCCAGAGAAAGCTGCTGAAGCAGACAGACAGGACCTTCAAGCACTCCAAACTGAGCAATATAGCTGTCACATTCTGACACGGGATTGGAGTCTCCGGTGGTAGCCAGCAAGGGCGGGCAACATTGTCAGGCAAGCCTGGGTTGGCACACAGGGCAATACAATACAGAGGATTGAGCAAAGATGTAGTCAGGAACATGCCAGTTGTCGGTACATGGAGAGGGCGATACAGTACAGAGACTTCAGCAGAAACATAGTCGGGAACAAGCCAGTGGTCCGTACACAGAGAGAGCGATACAGTACAAAGGATTGAGCAGAGACGTAGTCAGAAACAAGCCAGGGGTCAGTACACAGAGAGGGCAATGCAGTACAGAGGATTGAGCAGACACATAGTCAGGAACAAGCCAATGGTCAGTACACGGAGAGGGCGATACAGTACAGAGACTTCAGCAGAGATGTGGTCGGGAACAAGCCAGTGGTCAGTACACGGAGAGGGCGATACAGTACAGATGATTGAACAGAGACATAGTCAGGAACAAGCCAGTGGTCGATACACAAAGAGAGCAATACAGTACAGAGACTTCAGCAGAGACATAGTCAGGAGCAAGCCAGTCGTCGGTACATGGAGAGGGCATGCAGTACAGAGAATTGAGCAGAGACATAGTCAGGAACAAGCCAGTGGTCAGTACATGCAAAGGGTGATACAGTACAGAGACTTCAGCAGAGACGTAGTCGGGAACAAGCCAGTGATCGGTACACAAAGAGGGCAATACAGTACAGAGACTTCAGCAGAGACATAGTCAGGAGCAAGCCAGTGGTCGATACATGGAGAGGGCATGCAGTACAGAGAATTGAGCAGAGACATAGTCAGGAAAAAGCCAGGGGTCTGTACATGGAGAGGCCGATGCAGTACAGAGACTTCAGCAGAGATGTAGTCGGGAACAAGCAAGTGGTTGGTAAATAAGAGCAATCTTCTATAAAGGAGCAGGTAGAAGGAGCTACTTTAAAGGCTGAGGGCTTAGAGCACAACAAAAAATGCACTGAGGGAGTGGCAAGGTCAGGCTTTTATAATGTATCCAATAAGGGAAAATACAGGAGGGGGCCAGTCAGGAAAACACAGGGGCATGGAACTAGGACTAGGAGCAAGGATAAGGTTTATCAGGGGAGCTGTCCAGAAGATGGATAGCTCACTGGGGAGAGACACCATTCGGAGCACAGGAGTTCTCTGTTTTAAGCCATGACAATAGCACAGCACTTCTGGTCCTCCCATCATGCACTGCTCACAGGAGGTTGGAGGCCAAGGATAAGGGAGAAAGTAGCAAATGTGAACAAGACGTCAGAGGAAGTGGAAATATTTTTCAGGTGGAGGGGCACGTGGCATAGAAAATGAAGAAAGTAGCTAGACTGGGTACAGTAAACCTATTACATTAAGTTTGACAGTCTCTCGGGAACACAGGAGTCCTACTCTGGTGATCATTGTGGTTCCTAGCTTCCGGATCCCCACGGATCAGTAGTATAGATGATAACTTAATGTCTTGGTAATACCCCTTTAAGTATATAATACTTTTTTTTTAGTTTTGACATTCTTACAATTTTAAACTGCATCCAGGAAAACTGCTTTTAGGGTATGTCCATATTGGGTGCATTTGCAGTGGATTTTCTATCTGGACCCTCTGCATAGAAAATCCATGACATTTAGGACTCGGATGTGGATTTCCGCAGCGCGAGACCTGTGGAAAACATTTGCAGAAGATCATGGATGTAATGGTTTTTCACGCGGATGCACTGCAGATCAACCGTGCAGAAAAAAATCCGTAACCCCACCTCCCAGCCTTTTCCCCACCTCCCTAATTGATTTAAACCTTCAAATCGGCAGTGCATCCGCAATTGTATTTGCAGATGCACTGCAGATCGTCCACACCCATTGACTTCTATTGAGCCTGTCCGCACGGAATCCGCACTAAAATGGAGCATGCTGCGATTTGTTTTCTGCATCAAATGGTCCAAAAATCAAATCTGCATGCTTACATTCAGTTGCGGATGCCAATGCTTCCCTATAGGCACTTTGAATTGTGGATCTTCCATGTGGGTGACCCATGCGGATTCCGAAAATCAAATCCTCATTGGGCCTAATGGTAGCAGCAAAGTGGATGAGAGAATCTGCGAAAATTTCCGGCCCATCTGGATGTACCCCTACAAAGGGGTTCTCTGCAAAACAGTAAGTCTTTCAAGTCAAATTTCCAGATCATATTATTGACCTAGTCGAATTACCTACATAATATAAGCCAATACATAACTACACTACAGTTCTGTGTGGCTGCAGTATGGAATTTCTGCAACAGGGTTTTTTTTATTGGTAAGTGAGCAATATTATCATTATGATTACTACATTACAGTAAATTGAAGCTTGAAAGACTATAGCAGTTTGTCCAAGACCACACACACAATATGTAAGCGTTGGTGGTTAGAAATAAACAGAGAAACCACAAACTTGATGAGAAAACATGGTTACAAAATGTGTTTGGTTGACTACATTCCACCTAGTGGTCATCCATGTGCCATCATGCTCCTAACAGACAGAGATCTAAGACATATGGCCAATTTAATGTCTATTATGAGTTCTTAAAGGGGTTTTCAAGTTTATGTCACTAAAGTGTAACGATTATATTCTGCTGTCTAATATCCTTTGCCTTAGATTTCCTTATCATTTTGTGATTACTGTTTGCTATCATTGTATGAAAGTGAGAAGATGGGACTTCACCTGGACATCAAGAAGACAAAGATTATGACCACTGCCAACGAAGAAGCCCACATAAAGGCCAACAACGAGGAAATCAAAGTGGTTAATAGCTTTGTATTCCTTGAGTCCCTCATTGATCATAGTGGCAGCTTGACAGGTGAGATAAAGCATAGATTACCACTGGGGCGTACGGCCAAGGTGAGCATTGACCCAATGTAGACGTGCAAGGATGTCTCAGTCACCATCAAATAAAGGGTAATCACAACCACCGTCTTCCCGATTGCAACATATGACTGTGAGATGTGGACAGCAGGTAGAAGAAAAATTGAGGCTTTCGAGTTGTGGTGTTGGAGCAAACTTCTATGAATCCCCAGGGTCACCAACAAGGTTGTCCTAAACTGTATCAACCCAGAGATGTCCATGATAGGCAAGATCACAAGACAGAGACAGACTTACTTTGGACATGTGATGCGGGGGCAAATTCACTGGAAAAAGAGATACTACTTGGAATAGTCAGTGGTAAAAGGGAATAGCAGACAAGACACGTTGGCCGGACACCATCTAGAAGGACACGGGAATGGACATCAGGCAATTGAAAGCAACCATAGAGAATAGAGACGCATGGAGAGAACTGGCCTATACGGTGTACAAGAACCAGACATGACTGAATGGATAAAATTGGAATAAGTGAATGCAAATATTCTTGTTTACAATTAGAGGTCGAAAACTCCTCACATTGCTGGAAGTTGTCTTAATGTATCCATGTAGGGTAGGATTTTCTGTGAGATCGTCATAGAACACATACAGGAATCTAGGCTCTTGGAGTTTTACTTACACTGTTGCAGTGTATAAATTGCGCCTATGTAAAAGCAGGGGTTTTTTTTTAATTCACCAACAGCAAGCAGAGATCTTGAAAATGTTGATGAATTGAAGCACAAAGAGGTGTATTTACATGGGCAACAGCAATATTGGCCCAAGATGCACGGAACAAAAATGCGTTTACAAGCATGTGAGTTTGCCTGCAAGTGTGATGCATTTTGCGAGAAAAATGCATCGTATCACGGTTCATGCGAATTTCACAAGCGTTTTTGCGTTTTGTGAAAATCGTATGTTATTTCAATAGTACAAATTTTAAAAATTGCATCACACGCGCATGAATATCATATCTACATGCAATTGTGATGCACATTTTTTACTCATAGGGGATAATAGGCACGTTTTCTGCGAGATCGCAGAAAAATAGGACATGCTGCAATTTTTTTATCTCGAAGCATCACTGTGAGGGAAAAAGACAAACGTCTGGTACGGTGTTATCCAGTAAAGAAAAAATTGATTGTTCTCAGTAAGAGAAACCAAGTACTCTTGTAGATACGATACATTTTAATGGCTAACAAAAAATGATGTTATAGAGAGCTTTCGAAACTAATCAGGGTTCTTCATCAGGCTTAAGGAATATATCCGAATAGGCATGCATATATATATACACACATACATATAAAACGGCACAAACATGGTGTGATTAATTTGCACTTAAAACAATACTAGAGCAGGATGAGTAGTGGAGTAAACACTTAATTAGTCCACTAATAAGGGATCTGAAAGTTTTTTATGGTCCCTAAATTAGTGTTAGGGGGTCACCAGGCCTGTTTGTTATCAGCGCTATAGATTTTTCTAACTATCTCTAGTCACGCATGAACCCCCTTGAAATATTTAGGGCTATGTTGAAAGTGTCAAAGATGGTTATAAACTTGTACTCCCAAATTCTTCTATGACGCTGAGACTGGAAGTTGCCTTTTAATATAGTAACTTTCATATGTTCTATGTTGTGTCCATGACTAGCAAAATGAGAGAAAATTAAAGAAACCCATTGCAAATAATAGGTTCTTTTTCCGTGCAAGTTTTGTGTGTTGCCTATTAACGCTTTCCAATCCACTGTCTGACGTCTTCCTACATTCTGATTGAAGTTTGTACAGCTCCAATGTCAGAAGACGTCTGACAGGGTATTCTTACCATCTACTGCCAGACACTCCGTTGTCGGAGCCTCTCCGGCGCACACACACTGGCTTTAGCCAGCAGATGTCACCGTTGTATAACAGCAAAAAGAGAAAGCCTTTTAGGAAACCCTGAATCCAAAATTGGATTGGAAAGGGTTAACCAAAACTCACACAATAAAATTGCTTGTGTGAATAAGATATTTAATTTTTTTAAGCAATACTACATAAAAAAAAAACTCTAAAAAACTGGAATTGCCTCAATCATAGTGACCTACAGAATATATATAACATGTCATTGCTACCGCATCGTAAATGCTGTAAAAACAACTTCCTCTCCACCCCCCTGGAAAAATGGCACAATTGCGTTGTTTTTTCCATTTCGCCCCACTCAGAATTTTTTTTTTTTTTCCGATACATTACATGATGTGCTGAAAAATACAACTCATTCTGCAAAAAATAAGCCCTTATGTAGCCATGTCACCGGAAAAATAAAGAAGTTATAATTTTTTGAAAGGGGGAGCAAAAAATTACAGCAAAAAACCCCCAAAAAAGTCCTGGAAGGGGAAAGGGTTAATAAGATGCCCATAGACACGAGATATTTGTCTTCGGACCTCATCAGAATACAACAAGCTAATGTCTCTGGGACTGTCAGGATGTCCCCCAATGTCATTTTAAAGAGATTGGGGGTGTAAATTTTCGGGAAGTCCTCGAGTTCCGTGTAAGCCTGTGTAGTTCACATACATGTAATTAATTCATTGCAGATGAAGACTTGGAAACCACATGTAGTAAATGAGTTGGTAAGAAAGATGAAACAAACAATGTGGACAGAAGACGTTCATTCATTATTACCAGAAGAATGTACTGTACCAGATGATATCACATTTCCTGTTGGGTAATGCGGTTCTGCAGCTGCCTGTCACTGTCTATGAGATCTAAGATATCATCTCAAGGAAATCCTGCTGTACAAACACATCTGCTTAATCTTTTCTCACGAGTCGCAGCCGTATAGATCACCCATCACGGGGTCATGCATACAGTAGATGTATTTTTGAATCAAGTCAACACATTTTTCTGTTCTTTGTAAGGCTAGGATCACATAGCATTTACCGCTATGCATACCCTTTCCGTCCCAGAGTTTCGTCTGAAGTACCGAAAACAGTACTCAGATGGAATGCCGAATGGAACCATTGACTTTTATTACCAAATGGAGATGAAAGGTGAAAATTTGATCTTCGTTTGACCAGGTTTCCGTGCTTGAACTTATGATCAGTTTTCCCCTCTGCAGACTCTATATCTAATTTTCAGTTTTCTTTGAGCTGGTGGAAGGAGACTGCTGTGTTCCATACACTACACATAGAGAAAAAAGAAGAATCTGCTTCACTAATATCTGTGGCACACACAGAAGAATAACATGAGTATGGAGGACACTAGAGAAGCATTGATTCCAGTAGTTGTAAATTACTCACCATTAGGGTTTATTCTCATGAGCGTATATCGGGAGCCATTTTTACGGCTGGACGATATAGGCTACTGTCTGATGCATTGGATTCCAGTGCATCAGATCACACAGGCGTAAAAGTGCCGGGCCGGCCAATATGACGCTGGGCGCTTTTATGCCGGGCAGGAAAGATAGTCCTGGAACTATCTTTCTGTCCGGAATACGTCGGCCGCTGCATAGACTCCTATGGGAAGCAATGACAGTGGCTGGAGAAGGTAGGTGGGAGGGAGTTTAGCAGCATGACTGCTAAACTCCGTCCTGCTTCTCTACTCCTCTCTCCTCCCCTGCGGCTGTTTGCAATGGGCAGGGGCGGAGCTAAGCTCTGCCCTGCTCTGCCCCCTCCCATTGCTAGCTGTGGACAAGGGGTGGGGAGGAGGCGGGATATTAGCTCTGCCCCCATCCAGCTACCTCCCATTGCAAACAGCCAGAGGGAAGGAGGTGAGCCGGTGAGGGGGAGGAAAGGGGGAGACAGCTTAGCAGAGTTAAACTGTTTCCCCACGCCCAACGGGCCCGGGCTGTCTGAACGGGTGTACAAACGTTAGAATTGTGCTACCGTTCACACATTTTTACAGCCGCGGCGGGCCAGCCTAAAAATGCAGATGCCCATGTGAAAGAGCCCTTAGCTCCTACAGCCAAATCTGTGTGTCTCTCTCCAGCCTCCTCGCCCTCTACCCCTTCGCTCTGTTCTCCATAGGTATCTATGGATGGCGGCATCAGTCATCAACTTCACTTTCTGCATTACATCCCTGTTACTAGAGAAGATTGCACTTGACAATGGGCGTGGACAACAAAAAGAAGGAAGGGCAACCGCTAGTGGTCAACAATATAGAAGGATGTTTCAGCAAAAAAACATCATTTTTGGTAAATAAAGTGATTTATACTCTTGTTATCACATTAACTATCACATTAAAATAAGTTGTCTCAAAGTGGAGTGACAATTTAAATATATTAACAATAAAAAGCTGAGGAGAGAGAGCTATTAACCCCTTAATGAAGTGACACATTTTTTTACCATTTTTCCTCCCCACTTTCAAAAACATCCAACTCTTCTATTTACTCATCGATGTAGCTGTTTGCAGGATGCCTAGTATTTTTCAGTGGCGCTATTTAATGTACCATATAGAGTACGGAAAAAGTCTTAAAGATTTCTAAGTGGATCAAAAAATGGGGAAAAAAAGAAATTTGACCATCCTTTGGGGGAGTCTAGTTTTAATGGAGTACACACTGCGGCAAAAATGACATGATAACTTTATTCTATGGGTCAGTATGATTACTACAATCCCAAACTTATATAGTTTTCATTTGCTGTACTACTTTTAAAAAATAAAGCATCTTTGAAAAAAATTATTTTCTGCCGCCATCTTCTGACAGGCATAACTTTTTGATCACTTTCTATTATATTTTTTCTTGGAGATGGAAAGACCACAAAAAGCACAATTCTGGCATTGTGTATTTTCTTTCTCTGAAGACGCTCCCCATGTGTGATAAATACTGCATCACTTTGATAGATCGGACTTTTAGACCCGCAGCAGATCCCGGCTGTGAGCCCGGCCAGTGACCCTGCGTACCTGATTAAACTGTATGGCGAATGCCTCCGGAGGCTCGCAGTCGGTCATGCCCAGTACAGTTTCCTTTTTGCTTTGTTTGTATTTCCCCCACCATCGCTTAGTGAGGATGCCGGTACTCGCAGCGCATAGGCAGTGTTAATTGCATATGGGCTGTGGGTCGGACGCCTCCATTGACTTCAATATGGAGGGCAGATATATAAAAGAGGCGACAGCGGCATTTATGAATACTACAGACTCATAAATACTATAGTTGTCTTGCAGCAGAAGGCCCTCGGCTTTGAATATTATCAGGCCGAAGCTGTATGGAATTTATATTTTCTCTGGGAAATAAGATTTAGGCCGCCTGTACACGGGGGAATTTTTGCTGCGGTGTCCGCACCGCGGATCCGCAGCAAATACCGTCCTTAGCATGCTGTAGGAAATCGATTCTTCCTGCACACGAGCGGAAATCAATTGCGGTTTCTGCTCATGGAGGAAAAATCACAGCATGGTCCATTTTACTACGGTGTCTGCAGGGGCAGCTTCCATTGAAGTCAATGGAAGTCGTCCGACCAGCAGCCCATCCGTAATTGACATTGCAGATTCAGGGGGGAAAGCAGAAATGAAGAAAAAAAAATCTGTACTATGCATGTCCGACGACAAGGGACAAGGGCGCAGGGTCGCCGGCCGCAGTCAGAGCCAGAATCCGCTAAGGCAGGGGGGGCAAGGCAGGGGGGGCCCCCCACCCCCGGGCTGCGCCGTTAGGTGGTTAGCGCCGATCCACAGCACCGCCGGAACTTTTCTTCTAAACACAAGGCCCGCGGGCCGAATCCGGCCCACTGCCTCGTGTTATGTGGCCCGCGGCGTGCCGACGCCTCTCACCACTGAAGCGATTACCAGCGGGGGCGCCGCAGCTCCCCGCTGGTAATCGCGCAGATCCTGGCGCACACTGAGGTCTGTGTGCAGCCAGGATCCTCCTCTCCGAGTCCCCTGCTCATTAGTTCCGCAGGAGAGGACTCGGGGAGGAAGCTTGCCGGGCTACACACGGACGTCAGGGCAAGCAGAGAGTGAGCGACGCTGACAGCAGGGAGGAGGTAAGTATATGGGTTGGGGGGGGACTGCCTGTTACTGAGGGGTGGGGGCTGCCTGTTACTGGGGGGGGGCTGTTTACTACTGGGGGGGCTGCTTACTACTGGGGGGGGAGGCTGCCTGTTACTGGGGGGGGCTGCTTACTACTGGGGGAGCTGCTTATTACTGGGGGGGGCCTGTTACTGGGGCGGGGGCTGCTTACTACTGGGGGGGGCTGCCTGTTACTGGGGGGGGGCTGCTTACTACTTGGGGAGGCTGGTTATTACTGGGCGGGAGTGCCTATTACGGAGGGGTGGGGGCTGCCTGTTACTGGGGGGGGGGGCTGCTTACTACTGGGGGGGCTGCCTGTTACTGGGGGGGCTGCTTACTACTGGGGGGGCTGCTTACTACTGGGGGGGCTGCTTACTACTAGGGGGGCTGCCTGTTACTGGGGGGGCTGCTTATTACTGGGGGGGCTGCCTGTTACTGGGGGGCTGCCTGTTACTGGGGGGGCTGCTTACTACTGGGGGGGCTGCTTACTACTGGGTTGACTGCTTATTACTGGGGGGGCTGCTTATTACTGGGGTGGGCTGCTTATTACTGGGGGGGCTGCTAATTACTTGGGGGTGGGCTGGTTATTACTGGGGGGGCTGCGTATTACTGGTTGGGGGCCTGCTTATTACTGGGGGGGCTGCTTATTACTGGGGGTGGGGGCTACTTATTACAGGGGGAGGGGCTGCTAATTACTGGGGGGGCTGCTTATTACTGGGGAGGGCTGTCTTACTGGGGGGGGTAAATTATATGCTGCCCTATGTGTGTGCTGGGGGGGAAATAGATTATATACTGCCCTATGTGTGTGCTGCCAGGCCGGGGGGGAGATATATTATACTGCCCTATGTGTGTGCTGGGGGGGGAAATAGATTACATACTGCCCTATGTGTGCTGCCAGGCGGGGGGGGGGGGATATATTATACTGCCCTATGTGTGTACTGCCAGGACATTCTAAATGCCATAATTGAATAAGTATGCACTAAACTCCAACCCCTTCATAACTCTGCCCCATATAACCAAAGTCCCGCCCATGTCCCGCCCAACCCTGCAGGGCCTTGTAAAAATGTTCGTGCTTGAAGCCGGTCCCTGGTGCCAAAAAGGTTGGGGACCACTGCGCTAAGGGACCCACGAGCGGAATCCAGCTCTGCCATGTGCTGGGGGCCTTAAAGGGGTTCTGTCATTAAAAAAACACAATACTTACCTATTCCTCCCCAGGCTGTTTTCTTACAGCGTCTTCTCCTCGTTGATCTTCTCCTGCCTGTTACTGGGGGGGGGGGCTGCTTACTACTGGGGGGTGGGCTGCCTGTTACTGGGGGGGGGCTGCTTACTACTGGGGGAGGCTGGTTATTACTGGGGGGGACTGCCTATCACTGAGGAGTGGGGGCTGCCTGTTACTGGGGGGGCTGCTTACTACTGAGGGGGTGGCTGCTTACTACTGGGGGGATGGGCTGCTTACTAATCGGGAGGGGGCGCCTGTTACTGGGGGGGCTGCTTACTACTGGGGGGCGGTCTGCTTACTACTAGGGGGGGCTGCCTACTACTGGGGGGGCTGCTCAATACTGGGAGAGGGGCTGCTTACTACTGGGGGGGCTGCTTACTACTGGGTGGGCTGCTTATTACTGGGGGGGCTGCTAATTACAGGGGGGCTGCTAATTACTGGGGGGTGGGCTGGTTATTACTGGGGGGGGCTGCTTATTACTGGTGGGGGGCCTGCTTATTACTGGGGGTGGGGGCTACTTATTACAGGGGGAGGGGCTGCTAATTACTGGGGGGCTGCTTATTTCGGGGGGGGGGCTGCTTATTACTGGGGAGGGCTGTCTTACTGGGGGGGGAGATAAATTATATGCTGCCCTATGTGTGTGCTGGGGGGGGGGGGGAAATAGATTATATACTGCCCTATGTGTGTGCTGCCAGGCGGGGGGGGGGGATATATTATACTGCCCTATGTGTGTACTGCCAGGACATTCTAAATGCCATAATTGAATAAGTATGCACTAAACTCCAACCCCTTCATAACTCCGCCCCATATAACCAAAGCCCCGCCCATGTCCCGCCCAACCCTGCCGAGCCTTGTAAAAATGTTCGTGCTGGTGCCAAAAAGGTTGGGGACCACTTCGCTAAGGGACCCACGTGCGGAATCCAGCTCTGCCATGTGCAGGGGGCCTTAAAGGGGTTCTGTCATAAAAAAAAACAATACTTACCTATTGCTTCCCAGGCAGTCTTCTTACAGCATCTTCTCCTCTTTGATCTTCTCCGGTCTCCCGGGTCACCTCCCCACAAGCCGGCTCAATCCTCTTCTTCTTGTTACAATGAGTTCATCCTCTGCATTCTTCTTCCGGCCGGTCAGTGTAGGTTACGTCACTAGTGACGTAGCATTCACAGCCTAGCAAGGACTTCCGATCTATTGCCGAGACTGCACATGCGTGCTGTCTCGCTGCGAGTGTTGATATACTATTGCAGAGAGACAGTGCGCATGTGCAGGCTCAGCAATAGATCGGCACTCCCTGCTAGGCTGTGAATGCTACATCACTGGTCATATAGTGTACATTGACCTGCAGGAAGGAGAAGAATCGTCCGGCTGGAGGAGCTGGGGATTGGAGGAGCCAGGAGAAGATCGGTGGAGAGAAGGTGCGGTAAGCAGACTGACAGGGGAGGAATAGGTAAGTATTTTTTTTTTTTCTACTGATAGAACCCCTTTAAAAAGGAATCTCTTACATTGAAAATGCAATTTGATCTGCTGGCAGCATTGTATAGTTCAGGAAAAGCTGGGCAGATGCATAGATTTGTGGGGAAAAATCAGTAGAACTTGTAATTTTTTGGTGTTGCTCATCCTGGGTTTAGGAGTCAGGTGGGCGGTCTTATCAGTGGCTTACAGCCTTCCCTATATGACTGTTCACACAGAGATAGCTGTCAATCACTGGTAGTACTTCCCACTAAAGTCCTAGGATCACTCTTTCTCAGCATTCAATACCGGACCAGTCTTCAATGTGGGTAGCACAGACAGGTTCCCTTCCGGTCCTTTTATTACTTTTGGCCCGTGGTTTCTCTGGTCTCCGATTCGCCTTCTCCTTCAGATCCAGGAGCTACTTTCGTTTGGTTTGCTTGAGTCTCACATCCATTCTGCAGTCACAAGCTAGTGCCAGGCATACTTCCTTTAACACACTGCCATCTCTTCTGGTCCACTGATCACTCACCTTCTTGCTCACACGTAACTGTCTATAAAGGAACATACTCCTGCTAATAAACATAGCAGCCATTTCCATGTCTTACACCAGTAATGTCAAGCTTTTTGAAGACAGTGTTATAGCCAGTGGTGTAGATAGAAAAGAGGTAGCCCCATTGTAAAGAACAAACCGGCCACCAATTATGGTGTTAGGATTAGGCAACCAAATATCAACCCTCTTTTCATAACCACTGAGCCGGTGTAGTTCCTCAGAATACAGTTGCTCTGACAGATTTGCTCTACTCAAGAGTAATAGGGATGAGACCAACCTGGACTGGGCCTTCTCTTCCCAAGGGTTCCACAGCATCCAAATGGGCAGCCTCTCACCTACTCCTGCAGCAATGGATGGTCGCCTTCACACTCGCTCTCTGGTATGTTGGGTCCTACCTCCAGCTTCTTCCTCCTGCCCTGCTCACTTCCTGACCACTTACCCATAGGGCATGTGCACTCCCGCCATCTCTTAAACTGCTGCTGCTCACTGCCATAACTCATCACCCTCTAATCCTGCACTCCCTATATTAAGCACTAAATACTCTAGAGTGGATGCCTAAGCAATTGGCCTAATTGCCATTTATGACAAAGCCCCTGGTTGCGTTTGTTCTGGGTTTGATCCTTGCGTGACTATTTTGACTTCTGTGCTCCATGACTTCGGCTCTATTTCCTGCTGCCTGCCCAGAGCTTCAGCTCGGACCTCATTCTGCACCTATGCCACCAGCCCTGACTGCAGCCTGTTTCTCGACTATGCTCCTGTTCACACCATCAGGTCCAACACCTCAGTCCAGTACAGCATCAGCAGCCATATTACAGGGACTATCTGTGCATGTAATGGCTTGAAGGCCCTGCAGCAAAGACCATATTTCGCTTGGAAGGGTCAAGGGTGAAAACTTGGGTACCCTAGGTGGTGCCCAAGGTCAAACCAGTGTGTGGCAAGGCGGATCCACATCTGCCTACCTGATAGTATGCTCTATAGCCTTTACTTTGACCATATGTCTTACCTCCTGCTTGTTCTTCTCAAACAACTTGGTGCTTTTCCTTCTGTTTTTCATGTTTTATGTTCTAAACAATGCCGGAAAACAGCAAAGTGACTATTCATTTGTTTGTAAGTGTCAGTCACTGAAACAATAAAAATGCCTTTCTAACAATATAATGTCTTTGTGCCGTATCTTGGTAATCACACCATTTATTGACTGCTCCTTTGTTAAGCCATTTCCAGTTTAAGTGCACATTATATATTCCACTTGTTCATAAGTCTTTCTGAAGCTCCGGGCTCTGAAACTGGAGCATAGGTGAACAAGTGGAGAAGGGTGTGGTGGCCATTATTGGAAATTTCCACATGTTAATGTCAATATGTGACCTTAAAGGGGTTGTCCCGCGCCGGAACGCGTTTTTTTTTTTTTTCAACAGCCCCCCCGTTTGGCGCGAGACAAACCCGATGCAGGGACTTAAAAAAAAAAACGCACAGCGCTTACCTGAATCCCCGCGCTCCGGTGACTTCTTACTTACCGGTTGAAGATGGCCGCCGGGATCTTCTCCCTCGGTGGACCGCAGGGCTTCTGTGCGGTCCATTGCCGATTCCAGCCTCCTGATTGGCTGGAATCGGCACGTGACGGGGCGGAGCTACACGGAGCCGCTCTCCGGCACGAGCGGCCCCATTCAGAAAAGAAGACGACCGGACTGCGCAAGCGCGTCTAATCTGGCGATTAGACGCTGAAAATTAGACGGCACCATGGAGACGCGGACGCCAGCAACGGAACAGGTAAGTGAATAACTTCTGATAACTTCTGTATGGCTCATAATTAATGCACAATGTACATTACAAAGTGCATTAATATGGCCATACAGAAGTGTATAGACCCACTTGCTTTCGCGGGACAACCCCTTTAAGCTTAAGTTAAAAGTCCTCAAGGACTTAATACCATTCTACCAAGTCACATATTTTTTGTTAGGTTGTGCTTCTGGGATCTGTAGTTCTATGAGAACACCTTCTCAGATGTGGGTCAATTGAGCTGGCTGGGTGTGGTATTCTCCACCAGCCAATCCCTCTGGTCTGCTGCACATAAATACCAGCTTTTCTTGTGAGAGAATGCTGGTCATTTTATCCTGTCTTTGCATTCTGTATTCGTCCCACTCAGAGCTGGTGTTATGCATGCTTGTCTGAAGTGTCTCTCTCACCTTCCCTGAGGACAGTCTGGACACCTGTTGTCCCTCCCCTCCTTGTGTTCTAGGGTGCGTGCATCGAGTAGTGTGTGGTATGGTGACCGCACAGGTGCATACACCTGCAGGTTTCTCCCTATCCCTCTACAGGTGCAGCCTCCAAACGTCTGATGTCTTATGAGTGTGTCAGATGGGTGATGCCTTATACTGTTCCCTGTATGTCAGTACGGTGGCTGACTTTCTTTTCCCTTGATGTGAGGAAACTTGGTCTAGTTATAGTTTACTATCTGTATGCATGTGAGTTCTGGGTGGGTTCCTGTTCTATGTGGTATGCATAACCCTGTGTGTTGGTGTGAACAGCAACTTGTTCTGTATGTCTGTGCAGGTGGCCAGACATGAGGTGTGAACGGTCGTGTTCGGTGTTCAGTGTGTGTGAACAGTGTCGTGTTCTGTGTTTTGTACATATCTCCAGGTTCCTAATCAGGGATAACCAGCTCCCAGATGAAGTCAGTGGGGCTGTCCTTATCAGGACAATCACTCCGCTTTTAGGCAGGGGTTCCCCACTTTCCCTGCTTAGTAAGGGACAGGTGTCCTTCCATCTTCACCTGGAGAGGTGTAATTGGTCTATGCAACATTTTGAGTGATGTTGCAGTTTTATTGGGACACCCTCTTGCATCCGTGCTGAGGTGTGGCGCTTTAGTGCGCCGCATGGACGTAACATTTTTTTTTCTAGATTTTTGTGTGACATCAAACCGGAATAATGCAAAACTGAGTGTGTGCAAATCTGCAGGTAAAATCTGCAGCAAATCCACCACGTGTGAATACAGTCTAACACGTACCGCATGCAACCTGTACCCCCAAGTACACATAAAACACAGACTAAATCCTTGTGAGAGGTAATGTGGGAAAAAGTTCTTTTCTTTCAAAAGAGAATCACAAAAAAGCACATGTAGCCAAAATCAACACGGTAGTTTCCTAAACTTGGCAACATTAGAGAAAAAAAATCTGCATAGACGTTAAACACCCACTTCATCTCATAACCCCGAAGGCAGGTGTACAGTCATTTCCGATTCCTACTTCCTAAATGGAGACAACGTCACAGTTTGTACATCTGCTATCAAAGGAAAGCAAAGTCAACGCATGGAAATGGGGTCTAAGGTCCAATGATTTATGACAAAACCTGAATATACTCTTGGAACAGGATTTTGGTTGCCAGTAGAGCGTCAAGTATCTTAAAACAACCAAACAGACTGGTTTAAGCAAGGTCTTTTTCTGTTTTTTAAATGTCAGTCTATAGAAGAGAGATAATGTATGCAGGGGCGTAACTATAGAGGGTGCAGGGGATGCGGCTGCACCCGGGCCCATGAGCCTTAGGGGGCGTATAAGGCCTCTCTTCTCAATATAGGGAGTCCAGTACTATGAATAAAGCATTATAGTTCGGGGCCCTGTTACAGGTTTTGCATTAGGGCCCAGAAGCTTCAAGTTATGCCTCTGTGCAGCATGGTTTAGGTATGGGTACGGGTACAGATACAGATAGAGGGGGGGGCAGCTCACGTTTTGCATCAGGGCCCCTGAGCCTTTAGTTACGCCCCTGAATGTATGCGTTCTTTTTCAAGGGATGCAACTATTTTACCTTAAGACAAGTAAACCTTCCTGGCACAGCCATATTGGAGACACTCACTTCCTTCCTGTATGGTCTGTATAGACAGTACAGGTGTGCGCATGGTGCATAGTGTTACTAACCTATTTTGTCTAGGCCTCCAGGTGTGCTATGGAGCTCCCACATTGGGATGCTAATGAAATGACTAAGTTCATTCTGTCCCAATCTATACAGCAAAATAGTAAAGACGGAAACAGAAAACAATTACCCTATTGTGTTTGCTCTAGTGGCCAGTATGTAAGCATGAATATTTCAGTTTTTTTGTACATGAATATCCACAAAAAAAAAAAACTCCAATGTTATATAACATGTTGTTTTTGGCAGGAAATTGACTTTATGTGTAGCTTTACCATATTTCTTTCAAGGTTTTTTTCACTAATCCCAGTAGTGAATGGGGCAGTAGAATGTATGCATTCCATCGGCTGTCTATGTAGATAGCTGAGTGACACAGTCAGCAATCACGCTCTGTCCCTCAGAAGTAAATAAAGTGGTGGTCATGCATGCATACTGCTGTGCAGAGGTGTAACTTGAAGCTCCTGGGCCCCAATGCAAACCTGCAACAGGGACCCCAAAGTATAATGCTTTATTCATAGTACTGGGCTCCCTATATGGAGAAGAGAGGCCTTATGGGCCCCCTAAGGCTTCGGGGCCTGGGTGCAACCGCATCCCCTGCATCCCCTACAGTTACGCCCCTGCTGCTGTCCCATTCACTAAGAGGATTCAGGGTGCACTGTTCTTATGATCCCTGGGAGTCCCAGCAGACGGACTCCCAGCGATCATACATTTTATCACCCAACCAGTGAAGAGGTGATGAATGTCTTTAGTCGGAAAACCCCTTTAGGGCTCAGTCAGACTAGCGGGGTTTTTTTGCGCACCTACGTGCACAAAAAAACCCGCGCTCCATGCATGTTCAAAATGAGCACCGCTGAAGCTCTGTGCCCATTGCTTTCAATGGGGCTGCCGCTACTGCCACCCCATTGAAAGCAATGGGATGCAGGCACCCCCCACAGTGATTTTCGGGGAAGGGCTTGAAATATAAGCTCTTCCCTGAAAATCATCCCTAGCTGCTATAAAAAATTGAATTTAATGAATGGCTGAACGATTCTTTTGTCCCTGCGGGGCGTCCCATCATCACTGAACACTGTGACATTGTCACAGTGTTCAGTGAGGAGGGGAGTCCCTGCGGGGAATCTTTACGTTTAGCACGGACCTTGCCGGTGCACGCATGTCCTATCTTTTGCAGGTGCAAAGATTTTGCACCTGTAAAAAACGGACATGTGAACACTGCATCGGAAACCAATGGCTCCAATATACACGTTTTTTTTTTTTGCGCACATAGGCGCGTGCAAAAAATGCTCAGCTGACTTTGCCCTTAAGAAGCATTTCTAGTAAATGACTTACAATAGGGATGGTTCCTCAGGTTTTTGGTATTATTGACACATAGAATTATGGCAGACTACGCTATTCTTGCCATAAAAACCATCACAACTCCTGACGAACACCTTAAATCTATTTTGTGTAAACCACTGGCGAATCACGCCGGCCGACGCTTTCCATAGCATTACTATGGAAAGCGCCGGCCCCTGTCTACGAGCAAAGAATCATTGCGATTCTCCGCTCACGGCGGGCAATTCGCAGCATGCTGCGAATTGACCCCATTCTCCGCAGCCAGCCTATCTATCAGATAGGGCTGACCGGCGGAGATTCAGCAGCGGCTCCCGCGGTGGAGATCTGCCGCGGGACTTTGCAATGCCTGTGAACAGGGGGCCTTAAACGATCTTCAGTGAGTTTATAGTCCGCTACAATGTATCAGTGAGCTGATTTCTGCAGGGAGCTCCGTTACCACTGCTGTGGCCAGGTTTGGTATTACAGGCCAAGTTCCCATTCATTTTAATGACAACTTGGCCTGCAGTACCAGGCAAGGCCACTACATGGAGAACAGGGTTGTCAGCTTCCTCCAGAAATCAGCACAATGCACGAGCGCACCAACCTGGCAAACAACTAATCAATGGAGAGATCCTTGGCAATTGACCCCCGCCATTCTATTGATGACCTATATTGATTATAGGCCATCAACAATTTACAACTTGCCAACCCTTTTAAATCCACTTGTTAAAGTGGATCTGCCACTTCTCCTGACATGTCTGTTTTAGTAAATACTTCCCATAAAATAACAGTTTTGAGACATGTTTTCTTGGAACTCTCAAAATCGTTCCATTCCTCTGATGTTCCTCCTGGAAATGTGTGAGTAAGTTGAAAGCTTAGTCCATGTCAATAGGGTTTGTCTCTACACAGTCTGAAATTGTCAATACTGACTGAAGTGAATATGGACATCACTGACAACTTTAGGCTACCTACACACAGGCGAGCGCGATATCATGGCGAGAAACTTATCGTGCTCGCCAATGTGCGTTTTCAAAAATGCCTCCATCACTTCAGTAACGTACCGATCCACCGATGCTTCTAGGACAAAAAAAATGCATATATTTGGTATCGCCGTACTCATACGGACCCTTAGAATAAATTTAATATGCCATCTTTGCCACAAGCTGTATGCCACAAAAACAAGAACCCTCCAAAATGTCAAAATTTAGTGTTTTTTTCCATTTCATCCCATTTGAACATTTTTAAAAGCTTTCCAGTACATTATTTGATACACTAAATGACACCATTGAAAAATACAACGTATCTGACAAAAAATAAGCCCTCAGATGGCTATGTTGATGGAAAAATAAAAGAACTGGGATTTTTTTCAAAGCCAGAAAGATGAAAAAATAGAAAAAAAAACCAAAACGCCTGCATTCTTATTGGCTGAAATATTAAACGCACGACAAACAGTACGTTTGTTGTGGCTTTTTTTTCCACTTGGGTATTCTTTTAGTCTTTGGTGGGGTTTTCTTACATTTTACAAAGATTTCTTCCTAGGAGACAAAAAAAAAACACTTGTAAATAAATGTGTGTTTAAAAAAAATGAGTCAGGAGGGGTGTTGTGTCTCCTTAAGGAGAGCACCCAAAAAGTATGTGGAGACACCTATGGGGTGAGTGGGTTGGGGGATGGTATAGTCTCTCCCCAAGGAGAGTTCCCAAAAGAACTCCCTAGAAGGTGAGTGAGGAGACTTATAAGGCCATGCTAGCTCCTCTGGGTAATTTATGCAAATAAGAAAGATGGAAAAATACCTCTGCAGCGCCACCTTTTGGATGTAAAAATAATATACCACCGAAAAATCGCTTGTAAAAAAACTCACTACGTATGACTACAGCATATTAATGGAAAATAGAAAAAGTAAGCACTCACAATTTGTAATGCAAAAAAATTACATTTTTATTGTGCAACTCCAGAAAATGCAACATTTCGGGTCAGCGACCCTTTTTCAAGCGCAGAGCATAATATACACAGTACAACAAGCTCACACCTAAATCGTTAGGCATCAAAGTATAGACTGTGGCAAGGTGTCCCAATCAGGAGTGGGCAGGAGTATATGTCATAGGGACCGCTAGTCACCCAGCAGCGCCAGGGTCGCTGGCCTAAAAGTTGCATTTTCTGGAGTTGCACAATAAAAAATTTCATTTTTTGCATTAGTAATTGTGAGCTCTCACTTCTTTTATGGAATATAAAGCGATTTTCAGTTTGGCTTTCAGCTGAGCGCCACATTCGCACTTTATTTGGGGTTGTGCTATCTTACTCTTCTATCAATGAACAGACATTGGGCTGGTTATTAGAGATGAGCGAGTATACTTGCTAAGGCACATTACTGGAGTGAGTAGTGCCTTAGCCGAGTATCTCCCCGCTCGTCTCTAAAGATTTGGGGGCTGGCGCGGGTGACAGGTGAGTTGCGGCGGTGAGCAGGGGGGAGAAGGGCGGGGGAGAGGGAGAGAGAGATCTCCCCTCCGTTCCTCCCCGCTCTCCCCCGCCACTCTCCACCCGCCGCCGGCCCTCGAATCTTTAGAGACGAGCGGGGAGATACTCGGCTAAGGCACTACTCGCTCCAGTAATGTGCCTTAGTGAGTATACTCGCTCATCTCAACTGGTTATACATGTTAGCTTTATGTCATACGGCTGACAGGAGCGATCTTGTAAAAACTGGAGAAGTCTCGAGCACCAAGACTGAGCTTACAGAAGACAGCCTGCACACCGTTACTTTACATAAGGATTCCGGAGCGCCGGCAAGTTTTTTTTTTATTGCTAGAGGTATGTTCTGAAGAAGATTAAAATGAATAGTGTCCCATTTCTTTCTCATCTGGGTACAAAGAGTCCGTGAACTAGTTTGCATCCCTAGTTGATGAAAGCAAGCATAAAATCTAGTTCAGATTGGTGTCTGTAGTCACATATTACACTTTCTGCAGCTTGAATTTTACCCCTTCAATCAATGCTGGAAAGGATGCAAAATGATCTGGTAATGCAGATGTTAATGCTGGAGAAAAACCTTAAACGTGTCATTATGCAGGAAGCATTTGATGTCCTCTTCTCTGATCCTGCAGATGTTGATAGAAAACCCGTGCTTTCATGCATACATCCAAACAAGCATTGTAACACTGTACTCACTACATGAGTTAGAAGTGTAGAGCCTTCTTAAAAAGATTAAAATCGATAAATCGTCAGGTCCCGATGGCATACAACCCCGGGTTTTAAGGGAATTAAGTCATACGATAGATACCCTTGTTTATTATATTTAAGAACTCAATAGTGACGGGGTCTGTTCCATTGGGTTTGCGCATAGCCAATGTGGTGCTGAAAAAGGCGTCAAAAAGTGAACCTGGAAACTACAGGCCGGTAAGTCTGACTTCTATTGTGGGTAAAATGTGTGAAGGCTTTATAAGAGATGCTATCCTGGAGAAGCTAAAGGAAAATAGCTGTATAACTCTGTATCAGCAAGGGTTTATAAGAGATCACTCCTGTCAAACCAACCTGATCAGCTTCTACGAGGAGGTAAGTCCTAGACTGGACCGGGAAGAGTCACTGGATCTTGTGTATCTGGACTTTTCCAAAACTCTTGATACTGTGCAGCATAAAAGGTTGGTACATAATATGAGAATGCTTGGTCTGGGTGAGAATGTGTGTAAGTGGGTAAGTAACTGGGCAGTGCTAGGAAGCAGAGGGGGGTTATAAATGGTACATACCCTGATTGGGTCAGCATTATCAGTAGTTTACCGCAGAGGGGCAGTACTGGAGGTGTCACCTTTACTAGTGGGGAACCACAGGATCGGTTTTGAGCCCTATTCTTTTTAATATATTTAATAATGATCTTATAGAAGGATTGTACAGTAAAATATCAATATTTGTAGATGATACAAAGCCATGTAAAGATATTAACACGAGAGAGTACACAAGACTGTTACAAGATGATCTGGGGCAAAAAAGTGGCAAATGAGGTCTAACACTGATAAATGTAAGGTTCTGCACATGGGCAGGGAAATGCATGCCAACATTACATACTAGATGGGAAACCACTGGGGAATACTGACATGGGAAAGTATAGTGGCCCAGTATATCCATTACTTCACATAAGGATTCCGGAGCGCCGTCAGGAGCACAGACCTCCGGAGAGCAGCGTAAGGGACACAGACGCCTGCTAGGTAATGTATTCTTCTTTTTTTTGTAGTGTAGCTATGACTTATTTTTGGGGTAAAGCTTATATTTCAAGCGAGCCCCCCCCCCCCCACCCAAAAAAAAGATCGGGTTAGGGCTTATTTTTGGAGTGGGACTTATTTTCAGGGAAATACAGCATATATTAATACAAAGATGCATAAAGGCAGGTATGCACCACTTCCCAGCAGAATGCAGACTGCTATACGGAGAAGCACTGCACAAGTGCAGGATACTGATGAACAACCACTGACCACATATTTTGGGTGTATGGTTTGGATGTCGGTCCAACGTGACTCACTTTGAGGCGCTGGGCAACCACGACTATGGCTGAATCGTATGTGGTGCAATCAGTAGGTTGTAGGCCTGCATGGTGCACCACACGTATCATTGGGACTTGGCACCCTTTGTATGCCTCATCTATGTGTAAGTATAATACTAAGTAGCCCTCCTCCCAATATGTGGTAGGTATGGGAGTAGGTGTTCATCAGTATCTTGCACTTGTGCAATTCTCCTCCCTATAGCAATCTGCTGGGAAGTGGTGTTTATACCGGCCCTTAAATATCTTTGTATTAGTATATAGGTAAATGTGACCGCTGGCAGTGATATCTACATTCACAAACACTTATGGAAAACTTTACAAAATTGCCTCCGATTTTTACAAATGTGGTCTTTTATTAATTTCTTTACATATGCTGTATTTTGACTGGCATTATAGCCGTTTATTGACTTGTAGTAACCACTGGGAAGCAGTAGGAGGTGCTAACATAATTTGGAAATTGGTTTTGCCAGCAGTATCATGTAAGCTCCATATCGTCCCCAGTTGTAAGGTGCTGTTACAAGAGGGATATAACTGGAAGCAGTATGTACTTGTTATTTACTATGCGTGCCCAAGAGGGAAAGAATATCACAGGGAACCACCTTTTCCCTTCTTGTCATGGGCAGAAACAGGGATATTTTAACTTGGGGTTTCTAGTGCCTGCAGGACAATTGGTTGATCCCTGCCATGCAAACAGCAGTCAGATTAAGTCCCTTCATTTCTCATCCATGGTCCTGATAGTGGTGACTAGACACGTTTTCTTTCAAGAAAGTCACAGAAAACTTTCTTCTTTTAATGAGAGTACTAATGGCCGGGAGAGCCCCAGTTTCTATGTTAATAGCTTGTTATTTTTACATTATTCCTAAATTACATTATTCTGCAGGTTTTCCTCCAGGATTTCCCTGTACCTCACATTCTTCACATTAACCTTCTACATTTACAAGGCTTTTAAGGTCCGCTCCAGAGAAGCATCTGTACGGGGCTTCCTCCAAGGGATAAGTGGTTAGGATGGCAACAGACTATGAATTGCGCCAAAAAAGCAGCAATTATCAGCTTTACAGAATTGAGCGTTCCCCAATAATACGGTTTTGATTGGCTGGAACCCATCCTACAAAAAGGAGAATTCTTGCTGCGCCACAGCAGTACTGCAGGGACTGTTGTACAGTGGGGTGCAGCTGTTAAGGGAGCAGTATGGCTGCTGGAGAGGGAGCAGTCGGGACTTGTGGGCTGAGTAGAGGTCTGTCTAGGGAAGAGGGGCATGGGGGGGGTGATTGAAGAACACTGGATCCACTGGACTGGAGTATGAGAGACTATCTGGAGCTGCTGAGAAACCCCTACAGTAGGGCTACAGCTGACAGAAGATCTGCCATCCATGGTGCAATGATCCACAAGAAGAAAGGAGTCCGCAGTGAGTTTTCAACTCAAGAAGGACAATTGATGACTTATGGTCAAGGAATGTTCCCAATTTCAGATTAGCCAGAGCTGGGTCAAGTCAGTATTCTTACACAATGCATGTAAGTGGGGCTGGTCTCAGAAAAAGCCATAGGTGTGCACACCACTAGTGAATTGTGAGTTAGCTAGCAGGCCTGCTGCATGTTAGGGATGGTTTGAAGACTAATTATACATGGACAGTATAGACCTACTCGGGGCTCAACTGGCTAGGAGTGGCTAAAAGGCTCAATATAGCACTCCCCAGATGTCACTTATCCGAACACTTTTCCACTTATAGAGTGCCAACATATTACACAGGGTAGTATACATTATTGACATCAGTCCCTGCCCCTCTGGAGCTCACAATCTAGACTCCCTATCCCATGTAGACATACTTGGAGGCCAAGTCAAGTCCTTGAACTCTTTGTCATGTGCCTCAAACCACTCCTGAAAACTTTTTTGCAGTGCGGCAGGGGGCATTAGCCTGCTGAAAGAAGAGATTGCCATGTGGGAATATCATTGCCATGAAGGGAGATACTTGGTCTGTACAATGTTTACGTAGGTGGAACGTAACACCCACATGAATGCCAGGACTAAGGCTTCTCATCATCACACTGCCTTTGCCGGTTTGCTTCTCCTCACAGCGTATCTTGGTGCAACCTCTTTCCCAGGTAAGCAACACACATGGGACTCGACCATCCACATGATGGGAAAGAAAACGTGATTCATCAGACTAGAGCACCTGTTTCAATGGATCCACAGTCCAGTTCTGATACTCACATGCTCATTGTAGGTCCCTTTTGTGGTGGACCAGATCCTTATGCTTGCCCATTTTGATAATCACGGTCGTTCTCTTCACCTGTCAGTGATTTTAAAGGTATAGCTGGTTAATGTATATACCCCATGCAGATACTGTCCTTGGATATATTCAAAACCAGGACCACAGCTCTGCAAGGCAATAGTGCTAACAACTCAGCCACTGGACCAAAACTTCAGTACACAGATACAATACCAGAACCAAGCTCATAACATAAATACAACACAACCCAACTTCAGTACACAGATACAATACCAGAACCAAGCTCATAACATAAATACAACACAACCCAACTTCAGTACACAGATACAATACCAGAACCAAGCTCATAACATAAATACAACACAACTTCAGTACACAGATACAATACCAGAATCAAGCTCATAACATAAATACAGCACAACCCAACTTCAGTACACAGATACAATACCAGAACCAAGCTCATAACATAAATAGAGTAGCAGAACTAAGCAATTGTCTTGTGGGAGTGTTTATGGGCTAACAGTGGCACATCGGAGTGAGGAGACAGAGCCAGGAGGATGATGATTTAGGTAGCGCCACAAGAGGCTGCCACACATTCCACCTGCTGCTGGTGGAGAACCTTCTATCACTGTCCATTCTACTGGTCACACTGGATCCTGGAGTGATGGGACGTACACAGTATGTATCCCATTCCTGCACAAAGCAATGATTTTTGCATCTATGGCAATCTATAACAACGGCTGGAAAGAGGGATTCTCCATGTCAGTGGAATCTTAAAAGGCATGGTTTGGTACTGTTCACTCATTGCGGTTTTAACCCAAATGTGTCAAGTTTTTATACGCTGTGTAGATGTTGTCAAGGTGAGATTTGAACTCACAAACTGAACGCTGTGCTGATCACTAAGCTCTTAGCCCCTCAAACCAGAGCCTCCATGCCAGCCCGTATCACATCTTGTATCCAAGCTAGAGCCTCCGTGCCCCCCACGTATCACATTTTGTACCCAAGCAAGAGGAGGTGGTACAACCGTGAACTGGAGCCTCCATGCCCAACCGTATCACATCTTATATGAAAGCTGGACCAACAGGGCACTAGAGATACCATGCCAGCCTGTATCACATCTTGTATCCAAGCAAAAGGTGGCCTAACTTAGCACTACAGCATCCATGCCCCCAGTATCACATCTCGTATCCAAGCTAAAAGACGTGGTTTGGTTCTCTTCACTCATTGCGGTTTTAATCCAAATGTGTCAAGTTTTTATACGCTGTGTAGATGTTGTCAAGGTGGGATTTGAACTCACAAACTGAACGCTGTGCTGACCACTAAGCTCTTAGGCCCTCAAACTAGAGCCTCCATGCCATCCCATATCATGTCTTGTATCCAAGCTAGAGATGGTACAAAAGGGTTCTAGAGCCTCCATGCCCCCCACGTATCACATTTTGTACTCAATTCAGAGGTGGTACAACAGTGAACTGGAGCCTCCATGCCCAATGCAGTACTAGAGGGCGTAGACAGGGATGTAGTTGTAGAATAGAGCTGGAGTCAGGGCAGGCCAAATGCTTTTACAACAAGGGTCAGGGCAGCCATCAGACAAGGAAATCACAGTCAAATAATGAGCTGAGGTCAGGACTGTAGAGGCCAGGAAAGCTGGGCACGGATCAAATGCCAGGAGTAAATTAAACTGGGCCTCATACATAAAAAAAAAATCCTTTCTTTAATTTTAACCCCTTTGTGACGGCCCCATCGGGATTCTACGTCCTGGCCTGCTGGGCTTAATTACTAGAGGACGTAGAAATATGTGTCCTTTAGGAATGACAGCCCTGCACGCTCAGGACGTGATAGCTCCATGCTGCCGGTTACCGGAGGTAGCCGACAGCATGGAGCTGTCATCCTGGGCCACAGGACCCCACCCCCGGTCACGCGATCGCCGGTATCCACCGGATACCAGCAATCGTGTTAAAGTCAAGGAGAAGTGTAAAAAAGTAAAGTTTCAGCTCCCCTTACGAATCGGATCCGTAAGGGGAGCTGAGAGTAGGGCCACAATGGGTGTGTTTCTGAACACAGGACAAACGCGGGTATGCATTTTGAGGTGTAAATCCTCATTTTTATGTGCAATATAAAAAAAATCCTCTGTTTAAAATTACGTATTTGCAAAAATATGAAATTTTATTTTTTCTACTCTAAATTGCATTAATTCCTGAAAAGAAACTGAGGGGTCAAAATACTCCTGACCCCCCTCAGTGAATACACTAAGGGGTGTAGTTTTTAAAATGGGGTCATTTCTGGGGTTATCTATAATTCTGACACCCATGAGCCTTTGCAATCTTGGCTTGGTGCCGGAAAATAAAGTGTTCCTCAAAATGTTGATAATTAATGTTAAATTTGTACGTCTCCTAAATGGTTAAAAAAAAAAAACTAAAGTTTTTCAAACATGCGTCCAGAATAAAGTGAACAGATGGAAATATATATCTGAGCAAAAATTTGTACAGTATGTTTGCACATATTTGAGATATTACAGCTGGAAATGTGAAAAAATGACAATTTTTAAAAAAAATTTCCCATTATTGGCACTTTTAATAAATATACACAAATTATATCCATCTATTTTTCCAACCTAAATGAAGTAGAACATGTGGCAAAAAAACAATGTCAGAATCACTGGGATATGCAAAGCCTTTATGGAGTTATGATATGTTAAGTGACACACGTCAGATTTCCAAAATTTGGCTCCGTCACTAAGGCGCAAACAGGCTTCGTCACTAAGGGGTTAAACATTGCCCCCCCCCAAAAAAAGAAGACAGCGATCTGATCAATTATCATTGCTGACACTTTATTATTTATTTATTCTTTTTTTTTACTGCACAGAGCTGAACTCCATTTGATACATTACACCCAACATGCCCATCACATCAAGTGTTTTACAAGTGATACCAACTCAGGGCTTCTTCACACGAGCGCACATACGGCTGCTTTTTACAGCCAACCGATACATGTGACTTGAGGCATTGGTTTCCAATGCATCCGTTCACATGGGCAAATATACGGCACGTAAAAATGTTGCACTGTGAAAAATAGAACATACGCGACCGAAATACTGTGGCCGTGAATATACGGTGGGTAAAAAGATAGTTCTGGAACTGTCTTTTGACTGATGTACGGTGGTGGCTCCCATAGACTCCTATGGGAGCTAGAAAAAAAGAACGGAGGGGGAGGCATTTTAGCAGCATCCAATGCTGCAAAAAGCTTACAGGTGCCTCCATATAGGCAGTTAAAGTCATTCCGCGGATTTATGCTGAGCGAGGGTTTTTGGGGCTGCGACTTATTTTTTCGCTAAAAACGTCCCTCTCAGTCATATGAATGGACGAGAAAACACTAATTATCTCTGTCCGGGATCTTGGAAAATCAGCTATTCATGCGAATTTACGGTGCGGACGAGAGAACATAAAAACGCATGCGGTTTTGTGAAAGAGCCTTGAAGCTGAATTCACATGAATGTATTTGCATAGTGTTTTGCGCACAAGATACGCAGTGAATAGAACCCTTTGATTTCAATGGGTTCATTCTCACAAGCGTATTTTGAACGTGCATTTCTTTCACATTTCTTGACCTTTTCCTCAGTCCAGAATTAGTTTTTTGTTGATATTCCGTGCGTGCCGTATTCATTCTTCTTGTTTCTTTGCAGCTACCATCTTTGGCCTCTGAAGTCTTGACTTGGGTCAACTTTCCGGAAATAGTAGAAGCGCCGTTCGGTCTCACTGAGCCAAATCTTCTAGGTCTGAGATCCAGTCTCAGGGACCTAATTTTACTGTAGACTTTATCAGGAAGTCTGAGCACTATTTATACATTCCTGGAGAACCCCCTTTATTAATCAGAAGGTGATTCATAGGTTTTGTCATTAAGCAGCTTTCCATCCATGATGACTACCCCAGGGAGAAACATAAGTGATAAATTAGCAACATGGCTATTAACTCATTTTCTTGTCATCACACAAACTGGGTCCAAGATTTTGCCCAGTACTACATGGACAAAGTTTCCAGTTGGCTTTAGAAGATAACATGGCACTCAAATAGCACTCGCTGTACTACTTTTGATGACTTGACCCCTTCCTGTAAGTGTATCTCCCTTTTAGCGGTATACTTACATTTTAGCAGTGTACAGTTACGTCCAGTGGATGGAATGGATAAAGGAGCTATAAGGTAAAGTCACCCGATGCAATGGTGATGTCACTAATTTTTAGCATTTTGCCTCCCTAAAAATGCAATAAAAGTGATTTAAAAAGCCGTATGTACCCCAAAATGGTAGCAATAAATACTACAGCTCTTCTTGCAAAAAATAAGCCCTCACAGAGCTCCGTACATAAAAAAATAAAAAAGTTGCAGGACTTTGAATGCAGCGATTTAGAAAAAAAAAATTCCAAAAAAAGGGTTTTTATTGCAGAAAAGTGGAAAAACCAGAAAAAAAAAAGTAAGAATTTTGGTATTGTTGTAACCGTACCGACCCGCAGAAAAAATGGATTGTCTCATTTATGCTGCATGATTAACGCTGTAAAAAAAAAAAAACCAAGGCAGAATTGATGCGTTTTCTCTTCCTGCGATCAAAAAAAAAATTAAATAAAACTTTTACCCAAAAGTGGTACCAATAAAAACTACAGTTTGCTACGCAAAAAACAAGCCCTTATACGGGCGCATCGATGGAAAAATAAAAAAGTTATGACTTTTGATAAATGGAGAAGAAAATCCATCAAAAATCGTTGCGTCCTTAAGCCCAAAATAGTCCATGTCATTAAGGGGTTAAAAAAAAGTGTATCGGCGTATTGCTGTCAGGCAGGGAAAGACAGCTTAGCTCTGCTAAGCTGTCTTTTCCTTCCCTCCCCCTCGACGGCTCTCTGAATGGGGAGGAGGCGGGATGGGGTGGGACCTAGTGTGCTGAACTCCCGCCCCCTCTCCGCCCCTTGCCGCTGTTTGCTATGAGAGAGGTGGAACTGAGCTTAGCTCCACCCCTATTCGGCACCCTCCCATTGCAAACAGCGTCATGCTGCTAAACTCCCTCCCACCTCCCTTCTCTGGCCGCTGTCATTGGTTCCCATAGGAGTCCATGCAGCTGCCGGAATAAAAGTGCCCAGCCGGGCACTTTTACACTGCGGAAATACGCCCCTGTGCACTGATGGATTGTAAACAAATGCATCAGAGGGGCAGCGTATATCGGCTGGGCGTGAAAAGCCCGGCTGATATACGCCTGTGTAAATAAGCCCTCTCCGCCCCTTGCCGCTGTTTGCTATGAGAGAGGCGGAACTGAGCTTAGCTCCACCCCTATTCGGCACCCTCCCATTGCAAACAGCGTCATGCTGCTAAACTCCCTCCCACCTCCCTTCTCTGGCCGCTGTCATTGGTTCCCATAGGAGTCCATGCAGCTGCCGGAATAAAAGTGCCCAGCCGGGCACTTTTACACTGCGGAAATACGCCCCTGCGCACTGATGGATTGTAAACCAATGCATCAGAGGGGCAGCGTATATCGGCTGGGCGTGAAAAGCCCAGCTGATATACGCCTGTGTAAATAAGCCCTTAGCATCATCGTAATCACGCTGACTCACAGAATAAAAGATTTCATAGAATCATAAAATGGTAGAGTTGGAAGGGACCTCCATGGCCATCAGGTCCAACCACCTGCTCAGTGCAGGATTTATGGAGAATGAAGCTAAATCTCAAAAACAAATGGTGGAAAAGAGCTAAAGGGGTTTCTGGGCATGAACTATTGATGACCTGTCCTCAGGATAGGTCATCAATAGTTGATTGGTAGGGCTCAGTCACTCAGGAGCCCCACCGATCAGCTGATCCTGTGCTCCACTGTCAATGTAGCCGAACCAGACATCTGCATCGGAGTCTTGGCTGAAAGTGTAATAGAAACCTTTGCTCCCATTGAAAACAGCGGGAATGAAGCCTTCTATTACATTTCTGACTCTAACCCCAATGTGGGGGCCCGGCTCGGCTGCACAGACAGCAGGCCTAAGAATCAGCTGATTGGCGGGGATCCCATGTGGCGGACCTTTACAGGTCAACTACTGAGGAACTATCCTGAGGACAGATCATTAATAGTAAACACCCGGAACACCCCATTCATTAGGCAATAAGTTCCAAAAATATCAAACTGCTCTGTTTCTGTTTTTTTGTGCTATATTTGAAATATACAACTTGTCCCACAAGAAACAAGCCCTCAGATGAGGAAATTGATGAAAAAACTGACTTTCAGAATGCAGAGATAAACAAAAAGAAAAACTAAAAAAGTTTGTGTCCTTAACCCATTTAGGACCAAGCAATGTAAATTTACAGCGCTTGGTCCTGGGCTTTAAACCTAGTCGATAGTAACAATATGGCGGGGGTTTAAAGCCTCTGGTACTGCAATAAATCAGAACCAATGGGAAAAGTCAGGAATGGTTTTTAACCCTTTCTGCCTTCTCCTTTCTCTAGTACACAGGGCTCAATGAGAGCTATGTACTAAAGAGTGAAAGTGAAAATCGTTCTTCAACTACGCAAGCCGGTTGCTGGGATTCCCTGTCACAGCAGAGCTGCAGGGTCCTAGCAGACCCTGATCAGCTCTGCCAGTAACTATTATCACTACAGGGGATGTTTTCCCTTTAACTGGGGCTCCTATGGATGTTGCCACTATGGCTGCCCCAGCTACAGTGGGAAAGTGTCAAATAAAAGACAACAGCAAAAAAACACGTGAATGTCTCCCAGACATCTTAAATGACGTCATGGGGGACATAGATATTTTTTTTTAAATTACATAAATAAGTAAAACAAAATGACAGAATAAAATAAAAATATATACATATAAAAGAAAATAACCCAAAGCCGACGCAACTAAAACCGTCGCCGTATGCGCCCTGTAATCCAACTCCATACATCTTATATATCAAAATGTCCGAAACAAAATAAGGGACCCGTTCCTATACATTATTTTAGTGTAAATATACTAATTTTCAAAAAAATAACTATAAATGTTTAAAAAAAACTTTTTTTTAGCTTTTTAGCCACAATAAAACTAAAAAAACGGTAAAAAAAAAGTCAGTGGAAAAGATATTAAAAATATAGCCCTAAATATCACGGGGAAAAAAAAGCAGCAAAAATAATTTTGATAGCTGAAGGAAAAAAAATAGGGCATTAAAACCATCATATGCATAAAATCACTAAAAAGTGTCTGGTTCTTAAGGTACAAAACAGCCTGGTCCTTAAAGAGTTAAAGTGACTCTCCAGTCCTGGAAAAAATGTCCCAGCATTGGAGGGGCAGGTATATTGCCTGCCATTAGTCTTCTGTGCCATTGTCTCTGCAAGTCATTGGTTCCGAGCCCTGTTTTACATCATCCAAGATGGCCATCACAATCTTCTAACTAATGCATATTGTGTGCGGCTCTCTGTTTACCAGCTTTGATCATATGAGCAAAGCTGGCCAATTAGAGAGCAGATCTAGTGCATCGGTTGCCTGACACTAGTAATATAGTATGTTGATTTGGTAGTCAGAAGAATGCAGCAGCGATCATATTAGATGAGCAATAAATGAGGCCTAGAACCGGCGGATGAGTGGGATAAGGACACAGACGCCCAACGCCACATAATATCACCCTGGACAGTGCCACCTATATACACAGGCTTGTATAAAGAGTCTGACTTTGGCTTGAAGTAATGCTGCCTTCCGATAGATGGCACTGTGAAGGTACTATTCCATCTCCCTTATTTGCATATTACCCAGAGGAGCATGGATGGCCTTTTGAGTCTCCTCATTCACCGTCTAGGTGCTCTCCCTAATGAGAAAAGATAGTGTTTCTGATCCACTTCTATGTAAGTTGCTTTGGATTTGCGTTACAGAATCCGCGACGTCTGGACCTATCCTAAGGTTTCCTGGTATTTGGAAGGCAGAATAAACGGACATTGGAAGCGCATAGACGGAATTATTCTGTAAATGCTGCATCAACACATGTGGACATTTTTTCATCCATATAATTAGGAACACTTAATTAGAAGCAGAAATCGCTGAATGAAGTTGTCCTGCTATTGTTTATAAGATGTACTCTGACTTTATAAATAGGAAATATGTATGACATATATCATTTGTCTTCATTGTTCCAAACGGGATGTCGGTATTAGGAAAGCGCCAAAAAAACACTGTAAAAAGCACATAGTTATTTCTACGTTTTTCCACATGTAGGAATAACTTTGTGCTTTTTACAGCATTTTTGGGCACTTTTGTTTTCTGTATAAACCGCCGTGGCCACATGTTAGCTATAAGTCACTCGGGAGTTACTAAATGCACTACAAACTGTGCTATTTTGTCATTTTCCCTCATCTTTGGCGCCTTTTTTGGGACTTTCTGAGAAACGTGCATAGATATGTAGTGTCCCAGAATAACATCCTGGTCCCCTCCATAATTGTCATATATGTCTGTCTTATGTGGATCTACTGTGCAAAGCTGTCATGTCATTTTCTGTATGTGTGTTGCACAGCTGCAGCGTCTGAAGGGTTAACTCCCATACAATCTTTGCCTGTCAGCTCTGCTGCTGAATGTATCTATCCTACTGTGTCATGTGGTACAAGTGAGGTTATAAAAGTGAGTGTCTGAGAGCGGGAAGGAAAGTCCATCTTCAATTCCATCCCCAAGAGGAGCGAGTGCTAACACAGAGCCACATGGAAGCACCTTTAGCTTCCATGTTGGTGAAGATGGAGGAGAAGGAGAGAAAGGAGAGTGGATGCGAGAGGAGTGAGTCCCTTCCAGATAGAGAGCGCATTACCCCCAGTTTACTAAAAAAAAGGTACCCGTTCACACTACAGGCATTTTTCCTGTGTGGCCGTCCGCTGTTAGGATCACCACACAGAGGTACGTAATTGTGACACCCACGTGGATGCTGTGCGGGGTGCATCTAGGCTACGCCATATTTCAGAGTAATTGTGTCTGCCAGAGTGAATGTGGAGGGATCCCTACCTTTTGCCTCCTCCGGAGTGCTCCCAAATTCCAGGACCGTGACATATAGATAACGTGGACTATAGGGCCGTATTGTTCCTATGTTTCCTCCCAACCTCTGAGCCCTAGCTTGTAATTGCTGCAAGTGAATTGTACCTGTATCTGTTTATTCAAGTAAAGTTTTACCGGGCCTTAGCCGTTCCTGTGGACCCGAGGTACTATACACAAGTCTCCGTGTTATTACTTCGCCACTTAGATTAACGGTGTGTGGGAACGGTGGCGTCACGACGTGATATCTAATACCCCCCTCATCCCCTTATTGGCACTCCCAGCCAAAGGAGTGTCGAAGCTTGGCTGCAATCTACACTGGCCTTGGTTGCGTGTCATCCCTCCGGGACCAGAGCATGGTAAGTGCCACTGTACCATGTCAGCACTTCACCCTCCCAGCTCTTCACGCTAGCCAGGTGCCCAGGGTCACCCCTCTGGGGTGTTGCAGATAGGTGGAGAGACCCCGAACATATTAGTCTGGGGACACAGCAGTGTGTAGGGCAATAATAGATCAGGTGGGAATGCAAGAAGCTGCTGCCGCTTCAGGGAACACCTTAAGGCCTCATGTCCACGGGGAAAATCAGGCCCGCTAGGGATTCTCCATGGAGAATCCCTAGCGGGTCCCTCCTGCCCCGCGGACATGAGGGCTGAAAATAAAAATAAACTTACCCGCAGCGGACCGTGCAGATCTTCTTTGAATAACTGTTTGCAGTGAATAGAGGCGGGCCTCTGGAATAGATCGCGCTCCGCCTCCATTCACTGAACGACTATTGCTCTTGTATGAAAGCACGGGAGGGATACTCGTTCCGTCTAGAACCACCCATAACGGAGAGTGAACAATGTGACCCAGGGGCGTAACTAAAGGCTCAGGGGCCCTGATGCAAAAGGTGAGCAGGCCCCCCCCCTCCTCTATCTGTATCTGTACCCGTACCCATACCTAAACCATGCTGCACAGAGGCATAACTTGAAGCTTCTGGGCCCCAATGCAAAACCTGTAACAGGGCCCCCAACTATAATGCTTTATTCATAGTACTGGGGACCCTATATGGAGCAGAGAGGCCTTATGGGCCCCCTAAGGCTCCTGGGCCCGGGTGCAACCGCATCCCCTGCACCCTCTATAGTTACGCCCCTGATGTGACCAGTGACCAAGGCTGCTCTCACACAGCACACTTTTTATGACGTTTAGTACAGCGTTTCAAACACCGCGCCAAACACCAAACGCTGTTAAGCGTTCCTATTGATTTCAATGGGGCCTCGCAGACTAGTGTTCGAACCCCGCCTGCTCTATTTTCGTGCGTTTGAGTGCTTTTTAACGCACTTCATCAGCCATCAAGATAGGATATGTTAAAAAACGCTTTGAACGTGGTGATTTGCTAATGACAGTGTGACAGCGGCCTTAAAGGTTTTGTCATTTAAACAAAAAACAATACTTACCTAATCCTTCCCAGGCTGTCTTCTTACCGCATCTTCCCTCACTGATCTTCTCCAGTGCCCCGGGTCACCTGACCTCCAGGCGGCGGATCCTCTTCTTCTTGTTGTGGAGCATCCATTCTCTGCATTCCTCTTCCGGCAGGTCAGTGTAGGCTATGTCACTAGTGACGTAATGTTCACTGCCTAGCAAGGAATGCCGATCTATTGCTGAGAGGCTGTCTCCCCGCGAGAGTTCATATACTATTGCAGAGAGACAGCGCGCATGCACAGTCTTGGAAATAGCTCGGCACTCCCTACTATGAACACTACATCACTAGTGACGTAACCTACACTGACCTGCAGGAAGGAGACTGCAGAGAATGGACGCTTCATCACCGGAAGAAGAAGAATCGGGTGGCTGGAGGTAAGGTGACCTGGAGGGACTGCAGGAGCCAGGATAATAGCGGTAAAAAGAGTGATGGGGAGGAATAGGTAAATATAGAATTTTTGTTTTCTAATGATAGAAACCCTTTAAAGGGGTTGTCTCGTGAAATCAAGTGGGGTTATACACTCCTGTATGGCCATATTAATGCACTTTGTAATATACATCGTGCATTAAATATGAGCCATACAGAAGTTATTCACTTACCTGCTCCGTTGCTAGCGTCCCCGTCGCCATGGATCCGTCTAAATTCGCTGTCTTCTGGCGTTTTTAGACGCGCTTGCGCAGTCCGGTCTTCTCCCTGGTGAATGGGGCCGCTCGTGCCGGAGAGCTGGTCCTCGTAGCTCCGCCCCGTCACGTGTGCCGATTCCAGCCAATCAGGAGGCTGGAATCGGCAATGGACCGCACAGAGCCCACGGTGCACCATGGGAGAAGACCCGCGGTGCATCGTGGGTGAAGATCCTGGTGGCCATCTTGGTAAAGGAAGAAAGAAGTCGCTGCAGCGCGGGGATTCGGGTAAGTAATAAACTTTTTTTTTTTTTTTTAACCCATCCCTTGGGTTTGTCTCACGCCGAACGGGGGGCCTATTGAATAAAAAAAAAACCTGTTTCGGCGTGAGACAACCCCTTTAAGAATGAAGAGAAAAGAGCCAGGACATCAAGGGTGAGTGGATTATGACAGTTGATTTCCGCTCGTAGGCATGGAAATGCCTTTCTCAATGCATGTCCTATGGGCTGTATTTGCTGTGGGAGCCGGAGCTCCAGATCCAGCAATGCTAATATGCCCGTGTGCATTAGGCCTTATGCAGGACCCAGACTCTTCTTATAAGATCAGGGATTCTTCAGCCTCAAAGGATAATTAAGTTTTACATCTAGAAAAGTGTTCAGTTTTTCTGTTTGACTCCCATGTTTATTGCGATGTGTGATGTTCCCCATAGCTATTGAGGCTTCACCCCCCTCCCTACCTGCAATATTATGAAATGAAGTAGAAATTATTTCTATGCGATATTCTACATGAAGGAGCGATCTATAGTTTGTTACGTGTAGTTGTTATGTATACGGTGCTGATATTCTACTGTATCAATGTGTGGCATGTTTAAAAAAAAATCAATAAAAACAAATTAAAAGGCTACTCTGGTAAAAATATATTTCACATCCCTACCCCCTCACCTAATTGCCAGGCACTTCCAAGCAGTGCAGCCTTCTTTCAGCCACCATCTTGAGTTAGATTTTTTACTTTCAGTTTTACTCTTATCTATAACAGGTCTCCTCTATTATAACTGTGTGACAGGAGCGCTCATCATCAGTAAGTGTGACAGGAGTACATGTCTCTGCCTCAACAGAGTTGCTGTAGTAGAACTGTGCAACAGCATGGTTGTGAAATTGACTAGAAAATGAATCTATAACCCCCAAGTAGATCTGAGCTGGTCAGAATTGGGATCACATGACTATGAGGGAAAAGGCGCCAGGAATTTTGTCACGGTAGCAATAGCTGACATATATATATATATATATATATATATATATACACACACAGGTTGGGGGAATAGCTACATGATGGATCAATAAAGAAAAATCAACCGAGTGGCCCTTTAAGAGGAAGAAAGGAGCTCTCTTGCCCAGCTCCATACCAGCGCTCTCACCCAACCCTTCCCTCTTTCCTGTAGCCTTGCTCTTCCCTCTCTTACCACCCCTATACCTCTGCTCTCCCTTCTGTTCCCCGGGACTGTATCCCCGGTCTCCCCTTGGTCTGGTAGCCCCCCCACTCTCCCCTCTTCCACTTGCCCTTTACCCTTGCTCTCCCCTCTTGCCCAGCCCCCTACCCCTGCTGTCCCCCAGCCCTATACTACTTCCTTCTTCCCTGGCCCTTTACCCACAGGCTCTCTCCTCTTCCCCCAGCCCTGTACCCTGCTCTCCCTTCCATTTCCTGGCCCTGTACCCCTTTGCCCTCCCTTCTCTTGTACCCTGCCCCCTTTCCTTTCTGTCTCCTTGCCCTGTTCCCCACCGCTCTCCCTTTTTTACCCTACCTTGTACCTGTACTCTCTTCTCCCTTCCCCTGGCACTGTACCCTCACTCACTCATTACCCATCCCTGTCCCAAGGCCTTCTCTTCTCTTGCCCAGCCCTGTATCCCCAATTTTCTGCAGCCCTATACTCTCTTCACTGGCCCTGTTCTTACTGCAGCACTGTGCACCCCTCCCACTCTCCCCTGTACTCCCCACTCTTCCCCCCGCTCTGTGCTGTCACACTCCTGCGGCCCCGCCACTCTTGGCCAGTCCTGTACACCTGCTCTTACCCCTGCTCTCTCTCCTCCGCCCCCCCCCCCCCACACTCTTGGTCAGTCCTGTACCCCCTGTTCTCTCTTACCCGGTTGCCACTCTTCCCCAGTGCTATCCACACGCTCTTCCCCTTCCCCAGTGCTGTCCTGCCGCTCTCTCTTCCTCAGTGCTTTCCCCACACACACACACTCTTCCCCAGTGCTGTTCCTCTGCTCTCTCTTCCCCAATGCTTTCCACCCGACTCTTCCCCTTGCTATCTCTCCCCCGGCCCCACACTCTTCCTTCCCCAGTGCTGTCCCCCCACTTTTCCCCCTGCTCTCTCTTCCCCAGTGCTGTCCCCCGGCTATCTCTTCCCCAGTGCTGTCCCCCTGCTCTCTCTTCCCCAGTGCTGTCCCCCTGCTCTCTCTTCCCCAGTGCTGTCCCCCTGCTCTCTCTTCCCCAGTGCTGTCCCCCTGCTCTCTTCCCCCAGTGCTGTCCCCCTGCTCTCTTCCCCCAGTGCTATCCCCCGCTCTCTCTTCCCCAGTGCTCCCCCCCATTCTTTCCCCTGCTCTCTCTTCCCCAGTGCTGTCCCCCCACTCTTCCCCAGTGCTTTCCCCTCCCCGCCCTTTCCCCACTGTCTCTTCCCCAGTTCTGTCCCCCCCACTCTTTCTTTCCTAGTGCTGTAACCCCACTCTTCACCCAGTGCTTTCCCTTGCCCCTTCTCTCTTACCCCTAGTGCTGTTCACCCAATCCTCCCCCTGCTCTCTCTTTCCCCAGCACCCACTCTTCCCCAGTGCTGTTCTCCGCTCTCCCCCGGCCCCCACTCTTCCCCCCTGCTCTCTGTTCCCCAGTGCTGACCCCCTGCTCCCTCTCCCCCCTGCTCTCCCTTCCCCAGTGCTGTCCTCCCACTCTTCCCCCCTGCTCTCTCTTCCCCAGTGCTATCCCCCTGCTCTCTCTTCCCCGCTGCTTTCCACCCCACTCTTCCCCCTGCTCTCTCTACCCTGGCCCCCCACACTTCCCTGTGCTTTCTCTCCCCATTCTTTCTTCTGCTCACTCTTTCTCTGCTCCCTCTTCCCCAGTGCTGTCCCCCTCACTCTTCCCCCTGCTCTCTCTTTCCGAGTGCTTTCCACCTCCCTCTGCCGCCCACTCTTCCCCCTTCCCCATTGCTATCCCCCTGCTCTCCCTTTCCCAGTGCTGTCCCCTCACTCTTCCCTCCTGCTCTCTCCTCCCCAGTGCTGTCCCCCGCTCTTCCCCCTGCTCTCTCTTCCCCAGTGCTGTCCCCCGCTCTTCCCCCTGCTCTCCCTTTCCCAGTGCTGTCCCCCCACTCTTCCCCCCTGCTCTCTGTTCCCCAGTGCTGACCCCCTGCTCCCTCTCCCCCCTGCTCTCCCTTCCCCAGTGCTGTCCTCCCACTCTTCCCCCCTGCTCTCTCTTCCCCAGTGCTATCCCCCTGCTCTCTCTTCCCCGCTGCTTTCCACCCCACTCTTCCCCCTGCTCTCTCTACCCTGGCCCCCCAAACCCCGTGCTTTCTCTCCCCATTCTTTCTTCTGCTCACTCTTTCTCTGCTCCCTCTTCCCCAGTGCTGTCCCCCTCACTCTTCCCCCTGCTCTCTCTTTCCCAGTGCTTTCCACCTCCCTCTGCCCCCACTCTTCCCCCTGTTCTCCCTTCCCCATTGCTATCCCCCTGCTCTCCCTTTCCCAGTGCTGTCCCCTCACTCTTCCCTCCTGCTCTCTCCTCCCCAGTGCTGTCCCCCGCTCTTCCCCCTGCTCTCTCTTCCCCAGTGCTGTCCCCCCGCTCTTCCCCCTGCTCTCCTCCCTCCCCCGTCCGTGTGCCGTCTGCTCTTCCCTCCTCCTCCCCGTGTCCTCGCAGCTGCTTGTTGCTGGGGAGGGTGACGTCATCGCTTCCGCCCCACTTCCTCTCCGTCTCCCTCTCTCCTCCTCGTCCCTGCGGCGGGTGAGAAGCGCTCACATCTACTGTACACAGAGCCTGGCAGAGCCGGAGCCAACATGGAGTAACAGGAGATGGGGCTCGGACGGGGCCACCACCAGCAGCCACACGGGCGGGGCGCTGCAGCCGCCTGCTTATAATAAGCCAGTCCCCGGGAGCTGCACGCCGCCGCAGCCGCCGCTCGTACACGGGAGAAGGAGGACGACAAGCCGGGGGACAGCTAGCTACAAGATGAGCCGCTCGGAGCCCCCCGAGGCGGGTGCAAGACGACGGTGATCGGGACAAGATGAGCGAGGAAGCCCCCCCTGAGGAGTAAGTGCCGACCCCCTCCTTCTCGGGGTGCTCCCCTCCCCTGGCTGCATTGCTGCAGATGTGGGCTCCTACGTGCTCGTCCTGCAGGCAGCATGGCACGGTGTGCAGCCTCGGGGTGGCATGCATCGGCCTGCAGAGCTGTTGCCATGCTACCAATGCCAGGGGCATCAGATGGCAACCTGTGGCAGCTCCTGCCTGTAGAAGGAATGGAAGTTGTGTGCCCACATTGTAGTGGAGCATGCCAGGGCACATGTATCAGGGCAACCTAATTACCTGCTGATCGCCATTACCTACTTCGTACAATAATAAAGAAAGTTGGCGACAGGTGAGGCGGGCAGACTATAGCGGACGGTGCCGCGTACACGGCACAAAGAAATCGGTATTTTTACGAGCGGTTTGCCGTACGCCAAAATCAAACCGCCTACACCTGTCCTATGTTCTGTAGCCGTCCCGTGACATACGGCGCACGGCGAAAACGTCCTGATGCGTGTCCCCTGTGTTTGCAATTCAATGCTGCTGCAGAACCTCTTATGAGATTTCAGGAAGCTGCCGTTGTTATGTATAATGGATGCGCGACTTTTGTATACTTTGTGCGCGGACGTCTCACCTGTTGATGTGAGTATTGCAGCGTGCGACGATATATTCGATAATACGGATATCTGCTCGGGGTGTCATATGCGGTGTAGTGGATGTGGCGCTCCGTGGGACGGAGGTCTGGTTGTGGCTCCTGCGTCGTACGTTCCTGTACACGGATATGGATATGCAGGTCGTGCCATATAATAAGCCGATATGATATATACTCTGCATGGCTATGATATGTTTTCTATATCCCCCGGCGTGGCGTACTACTGCAGCCTATCATCGGCTTTTGTAAGAACAGATTCAGTGTACTCTACCGGGCACTTGTTCCGTGGCGGTCTTGGGTCCGTGGGAGCGCGCTGCGCTATATTTATGGTCTTTTTGTTACATTTGTTATCTACGTATAGTAGAAAGTGACTTATTATATATGTGCTATGTGAATAATTACATATCCATTCTATGTATCAGCTGCTGTGTGATATTGTATCTGTGGTCTGCCACGGAGGATCGCGTGGGTGGGCACGTCCGGCCGCGGAGGATCGCGTGGGTGGGCACGTCCGGCCGCGGGGTGGACCGCGTGGGTGGGCACGTCCGGCCGCGGGGGGGGGGGGGAATCGCGTGGGTGGGCACGTCCGGCTGCAGGGGGGACCGCGTGGGTGGGCACGTCCATCCATAAGGCTAGTTTCACACAGGTGTTTGCTTAAACGCGGCATTTTCGAACAGCGTTTTATAAATGTGGTTGGCAGCAGTTTTAGCGCCCCCTATCGTTGCAATGGCTGATGAGTTGCGTTTAAAAAAAGCGCTACGAGGCTGCAACGGCGTTCACTTAGTGCGCTGTTAGAAACGCCGCGCTAAATTGCTTGTCCGAGAAGCCCTGTTGAAATCAATGCAGCTCAGTACAGCATTTTTAGCGGGCGTTTCGATGCCCGTTAAAACGCTCGTGTGAGAGCGGCGCATGTGAAGTTTCACGCGGGCAATCGCTATATATTGCGAGAAAGCTGCGTCTTTCTTCCCACGATTCTTGAGCGTAACGCTGCTTGCATTTTTTTTCTTCCCCACCCCCCCACGATTTTTTTTGTTTTTTAGCGCAAAAGCCAATAAGACTTTTGAATGTTAAAAACACGTCGCACGAAAATTGCAAGTTCGTGCGTTGCGATATAAAGGGAACATATAGGGAAACATGGGAGATAAAAAAAACAAAAAACACCGCATTCTTTTTGACCCTCCACATCACAAATGTGAAGGAAACCATTGAAAATGATTGGTTTCGTAATTCTCCGTTTCCACTCGCTCTCGCAACATGCAACTTTATCGCCGTGTGACGCCGGCCGGAGGGATCGCCGCCCTTTGTAACCGGTTGCTTAGATCCAAATTTTTGGAAATTAGTGGTTTCCTCCTCAAATCCACTGTTGTAAAAACAATGTATAAAGCGAGTGACGACCAATATGGCCACCGGGACGGAGCCGTCATTAGGCTTTTTTCTACGTGTCGCTGCCGTTCAGGGCTCCCGGAGAGCTGGGTGATACCCGTGAGGCGGCCATGACGTGGGCAGCGTCACCCAGCTTCGGAGGAAGTAGTGCGGTGTGTGTCAGGTGTGGTGAATGTGACTTTACCTCAGGAAGTGAACTAAACCCAGAGCAGCCACCGCCATTCACAAAAAGATAGCAGATTAGAGCGCAGCCGCTGCGGAGTATCTCGCACCCTCACCACCTGGCAGCATTCACTGTCCGGGCACAGGACGCCATGTTTGGTTAGCTGTAGGCCTGCAGGCATTTAGTTACCTGGTAATTACGGAGTCTGTTGGCCGCATGGAGAGCCCCTGAGGGGGGATGAGGTGCGGCTTGTCCTTGTTGCTGATATCGGACGTATTATTATGTCGTGGGGGTCATTCCGGCTCGGCCTGATCGCCAGGTAGCCAAATTTGCCGCAGGTGCTTTTAGATTGTTTTGGGGTCGATTTCTGATGTTTGTTCCAACTCTTTTTGTGTCTAAGCAGAATTTTATCGTAATGGTTCACCAGACGCGTGCGGTTGCTAACGGCGACCAGTTATATCATTGCCTACTGCCTATTGTATTCGCCGACATGGCCGTGTTCATATTACGCTTTAACACTACCAAATGTACATAGAGGGCCCCACCATGGCATGTGTGTCGGTATGGCACCCTAGGAGCAACATGTGCCACTGTATGGCTGGTCTCACATGACTGGATTTCTATTGCGGATCGTCACCCGTGAGGAAGATCTGTGGTATTCCACACGCATTGAAAGAATAGAACATTCGCATATCCGCTCAGATGAGCGGATACCGGTTGTGATTTCTGCGAATGGATTTTCAATTACAGCGTTTTCTATTTGAAGTCGATGGAAGCTATCTGTTCGCGGTCATTCACAAATGACATTGCGGATAGGCCGCCAGGTATCCGCCTCATTGACTAGCGACGGCGCAATACAGAAAAGTAAAGGTACGCAGGTTTGCCGGCCGCGTTTAGCGCCGGATTCCTCTGTGGGTTCCTGCGTGTGAAATCCGACCCGTCCGTGTGAGGTTGTCCTCACGCCCGAGGGCAGGCTCACACGAGCGTATGGTAAAACGCAGCGTTTTTGTGGCGTATGGCGCATATGACAGCATATCTCGCGCACGCTCTCATGTACTGGCTTCCTGCTTTTGGGGGGTCTGAAAGGAACTTTGGATGCTGAAGTGAATGACCCTGAAACGTGAATGTGTAGCGTCGATGGTGTCATTAACGCGCTGTATACTAATTAGAGGAAACGTGCCTCAGGGTCGTTTCACACGGGCAATCGTGATATCGCCACTAGAAAATCGCGGCAATATCGTAAATTTCTTATAAGATTTCTGGGCGTCAGCGCTGCTTTTTCTCGCAAGAACATTGCTGCGACTAGTTTTAAAATCGCATCGCCCGAAAATAGCACGTTGATGCATTACGATGCGGTAAAATGAAGGCTTTATAGGAAAACGCGGGCAATTTTTGTAAACTTTTTTCCTGCCGCATCACATGAGTGAAAACATTGCAAATGTGAAGAGAACCGCGGGTTTGACGATTCTCCGTTTCCACGTGCTCTCGCATCGCAGGAAAATTGCACGATTTTATCGCCTGCGTGAAACCTGACTTGGGGCTCTCGCGCGACCGTTTTCCGGTAGCACACTGCGTGCGTATGTTCCTCGTAAGAACACACAGCAGTACGCAATCCCCATCTACTATCTTGGCGTGTGTGCGTGCGTAATACTCACCAAGATAATGCGTGCGGCTATTTTTTTTCTTTGGCGCACATATTTTGCTCGCTAGAAGCGTGAGATAAAACTGAAAGTAATGCAACGTTTGTTACCGCATAACCCGGCGCGAAATACGTAGTGAGAAAACACTTGTGGGAGAGCCCTTAGGCCCCTTTACACGCTTGCGCACGCATGAGCGTAGTGTTTTATGCTTTTTGTGCGCGCTCTTGGCACTTTTTGAACCCACAAGGCACGTTCATCCGCACGCGACAAAGAAAGACACGCGGACTGGAATGGCTAATTAGTCTAATGAGATCCAGATGTGGGCTTTTTCCAGAGGAATTAAACTGCATATTACGCTTATATACCTCCTAGCGTATTACGCGCATATTCGCGCACCAACGCTTCCCCGCCCCGTTGACTACTATGGGGAATTTTTGTGCGCAAATGCTTAGAGAAATAGAACAGGCTGCATTTTTTTGTGTTTTGCGCGACCTAAATGCGCAGGAAAATTCGTGAAATCAATGAGTTCTATTCTCTATTGCTCATGTACATTTTTGCGCTCAAATACGCCTGCGTGAATCCGGCCTTATGGTACCTGTTTATACAACATAATTATTGCCCAAATAATCACTGGAAATGGCGCATTCGGGCAATAATTGTCCCGTGTAGAAGTGCAAAAATAACATCATTCATTTGTTGGAGTTGCTTGGTTTTTTGCTCGCCTGTCGGCCGTGTAAACAGAAGGCGATCCATATTTCTGCAACTGCCTCTTTACTGTGAACAGAGGCAGGCGGCTGGAGCGATACGCAGCGCGCTCCGCCGCCATTCGCAGAACGACTATTGCTCCTGTGTATAAAAGCAGCGGTATGATGGTCGTTTATGCGCACGCCGGTCATCCTGCGTAAAGGTAACCTTTAGGCTGGGTTCACACAGGGCGGATTTGCCGTGGTTTTTTCCGTTGCGGTTTTGCCGCAGAAGAACTGCTTCTGCGGCAAAACCGCTTCAAAGGTTAATTTTGAGCGTTTTTTTTCCGCAGCGCTTTTTTACATTTTGCGGCGTATTTTGGTGCGGATTTGGCTACGTTCATAGAGGTCTATGGACAAAAAAGCGTTGCGGAAAAGACAGAAGAATGGACATGCTGCTTCTTTTAAAACCGCGCCGCAGTTGCATTTCCGCACTGCGGCTGTGCGGAAAAAATCTGCCCTGTGAGAACAGCTTTTTTCCAAACCTCATTTGTGCTGCATTGCACTGCAAACGCAGCGGTTTTGCCGCAGTGCGGATATGCAGCGGTTTTGCCGCAGTGCGGATATGCAACGGCAATCCGCGGCAAATCCGCCCTGTGTGAACCCAGGCTTAGTCAATCCTAAGCTAATTTGTAGGAGGACTGCCTGACTACACCCCAAAGTGTGCTTAAGGGTTAATTCACACGACCGTATTTTGCGGCCACTTCTACAACGGACTAGACATACAGTAGTCAGTGTGCCAATTCACACATCCGTTTTTCCACACGGTCTGCGTGAAATAAAAGGAGAGGTTTTTACACGCTCGTGGGACTTCACCCTAAGTGGCTTCACGGCTGGGTTCACACCGGGCGGAATTGTCACGGAATCTCTGTGTGAACGCTCCGCACCAACATTCCGTGACATTTCCAAACCTGAGACTAAGCACAGAATGGATGAGGTTTGCAGAAATCTCGTTCACATGCTGTAACGGTCCGCTGCGGAAACTGACATGCAGCACGGCATTCAAATCCACAACATCAATTTTGGCGCAGTTTCCGCTGCGGACACTCTCCTCTGTCTATGGGGAGGTCATGCCTCGAAACCCTAGTTGGTTGGGTTTGGGTAGGGGGCTCTGCTGCTCGGGTTTCTCTCTGTTTAGCTGTCATTGTTGAATGGTTTCCGGGACGTCACTATTTCTTGGCAGGGCAGGGGTCTGCCGCTCGAGACCCCCAGTGACCATCTGACTTGCTGTCATTGCGGACAGAGCCGGCTCTGTCTGCGGTCCAACAACTCTTTGGTATTGCAGGTGCAGCTCCCACTGAATTCAGTGCAATACCAACCCCCGGCCGCTACACTTCAGAGCTGTCCGCCATGACAGTCAGATTGGCAAAAAGTGGATCGGTGGCGGACCTCCCTCGATCAATCATCCTCAGGACAGGTCATCATCCGCAGTAAAGTCCGGGACGACCCCTTTTAAAATGTATTATTACTGCCTGGCATTTTTTTTCTGTTGGGTAAAAAAAAAAAAAAAAATGGCGCGTGCGAATACAAATATCGGATCTGCGTGTAAAACTCCTCCCAGGGGAACCTGCTCATAAATTGTGTTCCTTAGAAAGTTGTAGGCACTTTGCATGTCATTCTATTATCTGTGGCAGCTAGTATGCAACTTTTTTTTTTTTTTTGCTTTGTTTTTCTATTTCAGTTGGGGTCCTCTCCATATGGAATAGGGGGCACAGTGAGGTACATTGTGACCCCATAGACAGTACTCCATGCTACAGCGCATATACACGTTTTATAGAGCCTCGTGGGTGGAGGCTCATGTGGGGCGCAGTGTTCTAAAGCAGCATAAATGCAGTCCTAAGCTCTTGCTCATGACCAGAAGGTTGCAGGTTCAATCTCCCCTTGGTTCAGGTGGCCGTCTCAAGGTCAACTCATCCTTCCGAGGTTGGTAAAATGAGTACCCAGCTTGGTGGGGGGTAATAAATAAATGACTTGAAAGTGCAAATGCACAAAAATGTGATGCAAATATGCATAAGCTCTTGTGAAGGGGGCTGTGGATTTCAACTCTTGAAATACAAAGGGTAGATCCGATCCGGCACCATTTCGGTGAGGATTCGGTCACCGTTGATGTCCAGCGTATTTGCTGTGGAAAGCGAGGGGAGACGGGCTTACCCTTAGGAATATCTTGACAAGTCTCGCTGCGGATTACTTGTAGGTTTACTGCACCTCAGTGACGCCCCAGATATAGTCTGGCTGGTAGGTAAGGATATATGAGTAGTCTGTGCAGCGCTGGGAGGCCGTGAATGAACATCTGGCAATAAAGTGGTTGTAGAATCCGTCTCCTCCTCCGTTTCCAGCTCTTTATATGGAGATGAAGTTACTAAACTTTCTAGGAAGTCCCCATTCCAGCCTCGTCCTCAGGTCCTGCTGGTGAAGAATACAGCAACTACTCCCGACCGCCTGAACGTCCCGCATGTAGTCCTTAGTAGAGCAACTGTCTGACGCGTTCCAGGCGGCTCTGTAGAACTTTGTGGGGTGTTTTCTACTGGGGTCTATGGAAGTTCCCATTGCTGAGCTCCATGGGGGAAGGGGGTGATACCTGCTGATGGCACAATTTGTTGCTTCACATTTTGGCAGGACTTTATTTCGATCTGTCCTCCGAACTTGATTAGCAGGGGTCTGCTGCTCAGGATCCCCACCGATCAGCTGATCTCCCAGTCTGCAGAGCTGGCAGCAGATAGTGCTATGCGCATTGCAGCAGACCTGTTTGGTGGTAAAGGCACACCTCCCATGGAATTCAAGGGGAGCTGTGCCTGCAGTGTAAGATCGGGTCGCTACAGTATGGACCGCACTGACAGTGGGCCAGCCGACCGGCGGGGACTCCATCGATCAACTGATGACCAATCTTGCAGATAGGTCATCGATTAGTAAAAGTCCCAGAAAACCCCTTTAACTCCTCCCTAATAAAAGGGAACACATCAGACTGAAATGACGGCTGATATTATCTGGATCCTTTAGCTTACAGGGGTCGTCCACGCAAAGGCACACCTACAGGTCCTAGAGTGAGCAATCTGTGACCCCCCCCCCCCTTCTTTCTCCTTCCATCGACTGTTGAGGACCTGTTCTGAGGATAGTTCATCAATGCTGTAAGGGGTTAAATGCCGGAATATCCGGATCCCGCGGCCAATACCGCCCGTAGCATGCACTGCCAAAGTGATTCTTCCGCACACGAGCGGAAAACAATTGCGGTTTCTGCTCGCGGAGTAAAAATCGCAGCATGCTCCATTTTTCTCGCGGTCCATTGAAGTCAGTGGCAGCCGTCCGACCTGAGGCCTGTCCGCAAATGTCACTGCAAACAGGCCGCGGATTCCGCTGTAGAAGCAGGAGTTTAAAAGAAAATCTGTACTGCGCATGTCTGAGGGCGAGCCAAAAAGTAAGAAACGCTAATGCATGTCAACGTCTGTGTAGACTGGTGTCTGATGCCAGCTGTGCCCGAGTCTCTCGAGTTGTGTATGCGTAAAACCGTACGCCCGTTATTCCCAACCGCGGCACCTGGTCAGGTGGATTTGCACGCGCAATAGAGAACAGAACCCACTGATTCCAATGCCTTCATTCACATGCGCATGCTTTTTTCCTGCGCGTTTCGGTAGCACAAAAAAGACCAAAACGCAACAGTCTAAATTTTTTTTGCGTGGCAGCAGTCCCCATAAAACTCTATGGGGGGGGCAGAACGTGCTGCGATGTGACCCGTTGCACCAAAATACAAACTATTATTTGCGTCTCGCAATGCACACCATATTTGTGCGCACAATACGCAGCGGGTAGAACTGATTTGATTTCAACGGGTTCGTTCGCACGCACGGATTTTTCTGCGTGTTCTTCCGTCAGATGGCGATACGGACAGAACTGGCGCCTGAAAATAAGCGTTTTTTACCTATTTATATTTTTCTTCGTAATAATGCTGCGAGTTTTAAAAAAAAACAAAAAAAACTGCTGCCTGCCCTGTTTTGGGGCAAGGAATCGCGCTCCCATCCAGAATGGCGTGGTTCTTGGACAGATATGGCGACCGCCCCCGCGTACCTGTAGGATTGTCGCCCTATAGGAGAATGGCACGGTCTATTAGTACCAAACGTCTGTTTGTAAACACAAGACACCAGCCCCCCCCTTTTCTCTCTCCCCCCACCCGGCCGCCATCTTTTCTCTATTGACCCGTATGGATTACACACCGCTGCACTGCTCATTCATAAATAACCCACCCCGGCAAGATTCCGGCAGCTGCAGCCCGCGGCCCTCCCCCACCTTGTCGGCCATAGCAGGAGGAGGGGACGGCCGCGGCCGGGATTTGTGAATAGAGCGGCGGCGGCTCCTGGTCACGTGACCACGGCCATTCATAAATGTGCGGCCTCTTCCCAGGATCCTGTCACACGGCCCAGCGCGCCATGGCCGACGCCTGTGCGCTCCCCCCTCACATGAAGGGCTGCTCACACCTACATGGCGGCTCTGTCACACAGCAGCCCTGTGGCGCCGCACTGCATGGCTCCCCTCACAGAGGGGCTTGTGAAATAATAAAAATATAGTATGGCTTCTCGGGTGATACTCTTCCCCCCCCCCCCCCCAGATTGCGTAAAAAAGAATGCAGCATGCTCTATTTAACCGTGTATTATGCGCCACAGAGCGCTGTTATGCTCTATGGGCGGGTAATAAACGCAGTGCGTACGCCATTACTGCGTCAGAGCGGGAAATTAACGTAAACTACCTCAGACCGCGCATGACGGGCTGTATGATTCGCCGTCTCGCAGTGTAAAATCGCTCGTGGCTGCACACCTCCGACTCGCGCAGTGGTAAAAAGGCGTTATTCACGCAACGCCTTACGTATATGTCGGTGCGCCGATACCGGAGTCACACCAGAGTATCTTTGGCCCGTGTTCGGCCGGCTGGATTTGCGTTGCGGGCGTCCACCTCCGGGCTCCGTAGCAAATACCGCCCATGGTATGCTATGGCAGAACGAGATTTCCTCTACATCAGCGGAAATCGATCGCGCTTTTCCGCTCGCGGAGGAGAAGTCGCAGCGTGCGGTGCGGATTCCGCACGGATGGCTTACATCGAAGTCAATGGTAGCCGTCTGATCCGCGGCCCGTCCGCAAAAAGCAGGGTTCTGCAAACAACTGGACCGTGCGTGCCCGACGGCTCGCCGTGCGGACCATCCGCAGTACAGTTAACGTACGCGCGGATGCCGGCTGCGGCAGAGTCTGACCCGCCGTGTGCAGCCGGCCTTACTAGCGTATTTTACACACATAGCGCAGATGTGTTTCGCAGGGCAGATCCGCTGCACTTTTCACGCATATTGTCAGGAAACAAGAAATTATTTTTTCCTGTATGAACACGGAGGCATCATTTGCATAAATGGCGCACAGACACGCAAAACACACAGGCAGTGAGTTACAGGGCATTTTTCACGGACCAAAAATGCGTTTTGTGCGATGATGAAATCCATTCTTTGGAATAGATTTATTCGCGTGAGCGGCGCTGCGGGGAGAAATCGTCTGCGACTTCTGGGACTGCGGGGGAAAAAATTGCGTGGCACTTGTACGCCGTGCGCTGCAGTGCAATGCGAGTTATTTATATATATATATATATATATATATATATATATATATATATATATATATACATTAAAGCCTATGGGAATCGCTTGCAGTCGTTTCACAGGCATGGAGATCGCAATATCTCAAAAGCGAGGTTTTTGTTTTAATTTTAAAATTCGCATTCGCTGTGAAATTCGCATTTTGGCAAGCGCAATATCCAAACAACAAGGTTATATTCTAACAGGTGAGCGCGGCAAAAAAAAAAAATCGGATCAGTGTTTTTTTTTAATGCGATTCTGATGCATTCGAAAAACGCATTGCGGTCTTGTGAAAATCTCTTGCGCCTTTTTAAAATTTTATTATTTTTTCTGGCTCCTGTAGGAAATAATGGTTGATTCTCAAACAGAATCTCCCAATAATAGGACAAGAGAAAAATCGTGTACGTATAGAAGAGTGCGCTCAGGCGTGGCTTTCTTTAAAACGGCGTGTATTCTTAAAAGCCGTATGCGGTTTTTAAAAATAGATGTGGATTTAAAAAAAAAAAGAAAAAAAAAAACCTTTTTCAATGCGACTTTTAATCGTGGATGAAGACCGCCACTTGTGAACACAATCTTACGCCATTGAAGAAAACGGGGTTTTTGGGGGTTTTTTTGTACGTGAAATTTCTGTGCATCTTACCCACTACAGACCCCCCAAGTAACGCCAAGTTGTGTAAACCCGCCGTAAGCAAACGCACAGCTGCTACAAGTCTCTACTCGAGCGTGTTTCCGCAGCGTAGGCTGCGCAAGGGGCGAATCTGCTGTACCAATCTCCCACTTGCACAATGGATGGCGGAGTTTCTCCCGTTGTCTTCAATTGGAAAACCTCACATGGCACCGCGTGCGCCTGAATATGGCACGGCGCCACCGCCGACAACAACGGGCGATGCGATGATACGCCCAAAGACGGGACTTGCTGCAATGTTTCTCTGGTGCGTACGACCCCGTTCACAAGAATAGCGCTCACATCTGTGCGTCTCGCGTGATTTTTCCCTCGCGGGTGACGCCGGCCGTAGTCTTCTCTATAGACAAGCTTTGCAGGAAGCCTGCGTACCGGATGAGGGATTTAGGTTTTAACAAATCTCATCTACTTTGTGCAGATTTTTCTTCCACGTGTAAACTGACCGCTGACGCGGATTTTGAAATCTGCAGAATTTTTTTTTTTTTTACAGATTTTCGCTGATTTTTGCAGTTTGTGATGCGTAGGGCGAAATCCCCAGCGATCGGCGTACAATGCAGGCAGGCTTTGTGGATTTTCTGCAGCAGACTCATCACACATTCAGATACCTCAACCACAATATGTGATTTATTGTGCGCTTGTGGAGCTGCGCACTCCGCAGACAACCAAACCTTCCACTAGTAATATTTTTGTTGTTTTTTTTTTTTTTCCCCCTCTTTTCCATGACACACGGGGATTTTCATTATTTTTCTTCCCTCCTTTTTTTTTTCTCTTTTCCTTCCCGTTTTTTTAAAATTTACAGTTTATTTTTTAAATTAGTGTATTACGCTAAAATAAAGTACAGGAATGGGTTCCTTATCTTGTTTTGAACGTTTGGCTATATAATTTGTATAGTCTGTGATGACAGGGTGCAATTCCCATTGTCGTTTTGTTTTTTGTCATACTTTCCCACAGTAGCTGGGGCATCCATAGGAGCCGCATCCATAGGAGCCCCGGTTACAGGGGAAAACATCCCCTGTAGTAACAATAGTCACTAACAGAGCTGATAAGAGTCTGCTAGGACCCCTCAGCCCTGCTGTGGCAGGGGACACCCCTTGGTCAAGTCATTACTGAGTCGAACAGCGGAACTTACAACATAGCCTGCACAAGAAAGCGGAAGCAGTTAAAAACTGCTTTCGTCTTCTCCTCTGGGTCCTCGGCTGTCAATAACAGCCGAGGACCCGACCTACTCCTGCTTAATTGCAGGAGCTTTAATCCTGCGCCATATTTTTGCTACCGGCCGAGATTAAAGCCCAGGACCAAGGTCTTTAATGGATTAATGCCTCTGGAGCCGATCAGCACGAAATAGAGCAGTAGATTCTCCAGAATAACAGCGGTCTCATTTAAAAGCCCGACTGACCGCATTCTTCTCCATAGGGATCCGCTGGTCATGGTTTGTGCATTGTGAATGAGGCCTAAAGCTGCACATTGCATCGGGGGGGGGGGGGGGATTCCAATCCTGAACGGGGTTAATAAAACTCCCTTCTCTCGGAATGTTCTGTACTTTGTTGCAGATTGGTGCAAATCGGCAACATATGAAGGTTAGTTGCTTGGAGTTAGTGGATGCACAGCTGCTTAGGTGATCGCCACGGGCACCCGATTCTCGTTACGGGCCGTCATCCGTGTCGGGATTTATTTGGCAGAATGCTTTGTTACTAAATGTAAAAGTCCTGCGCCCCTGCGTACAGCCATCAGTCACTTCCACCCTTCCTCCTCCACTGACCTGTATTAACTTGCTTAAAATTATTGCTCGGCTTCCCCTATTTATAGTGAAATGCTCATAGCAGCCCACTGTCCTCACAGCTATTTATACTAACAGTCATAATTACAGGTTGGATCCGCACAGAAGCCTCGCTTTCACATGTGTTTGCACAGTTTCTTCTCCCTCCGGGCCTCTTTTCACTGATTTCCACACCTACTATCACCTACTGACGACAAGTTTCTTCAAGTTGTAAGCACGGAGGAAAAACAATCTCCCTTCATTCCGTCGCACGCTGTAAAAGTACAGTAGAAGGGGGAATTGTACAAGGATTGGCGCGGGAAAAATCCGTGCCGCGGTGTAAATCTCGCATGGCCATTGCGGCGTAGACGTTATTTGCCGCCTGTAGGCTTTCTAGTTCAATGGAGGAGGAGCGAACTGGAGAACTCTTCATGTCTTCATTCAGAGTAAATTGACGGTCTTGAAATATACCGATAGTCGCCTGTTGGTTTTTGGGGGCGCTAAAAAAACAAACTACTCCAACAGGTAAGCGATACTTTCCCTGCCGGATCCCGTGACAGCTGACCGTCATCTCTTTGATTTTGGTGTAGGTCTGCAAAAGATTTCACCCCTCCGGCTTGAATGTATTTGAAAGGATGGAATTGCTGCAAATTAACGATGTGTCAAGACACTTTAAGGGCAGGTTCACACGGCGGAGCTCACTGCGCAATTTCCACAGCCAATTCAGCGTCTTAAAAGCTGCGCTTTTGTGTCATGGTTTTTGATGAGGATCTGCATGCGAAATTTGTCCCAGTCCATGTATGCAATCGCAACACACAAAATCACATTTGCGCATCAAGAAGTGACCTGTGACAATTCCGCATTGACAGGGCTAATTCCGCGTCCAAAAAATCATGGCAGTAGGCTACGGATTTTGACATGGCACTTCGGCGCTGAATTCGCAACAGAAGATTCCATGGCGATTCCGCTGTGTGAACATACTCTAAGGCCTCATGTCCACGGGGAAAATCAGATCCGCTGCAGATTCTACATGGAGAATCTGCAGCGGGTCCCTCCTGCCCCGCGGACATGAGCGCTGAAAATAAGAATTTAAAAGTATTTACCATCCGGCGCGGGCGGAGAAGATCAGCTGTTCCTCACGGCCGGATCTTCATTTTCGGCCGGCGGATGAATTCCTGACGCCGGCGGCACGTCGCCGGCACGTCGCCGACGTGCCGCGCGCATGCGCCGGGCACATCCGCCGAGCCGAAGCAAGGAAGATGCGGCCGTGAGGAACAGCTGACCTTCCCCGCCCGCGCCGGATGGTAAATACTTTAAATTCCTATTTTAGGTCTCCCGCGGATCCGGACGGCTTCCATAGGCTTCAATAGAAGCCCGCGGGAGCCGTCCCCGCGGGAGACCCGCACGAAAATGGAGCATGGTCCGGATTTTTCCATGCTCCATTTTTTTTTAAATCCCTTTTATTGACGATCCGCGGGTATTTATCTACCCGCGGGTGGTCAATGCATCCCTATGGGATGCGGATCCGCACGCGGGAGATCCGCTGCGGATCTTAAATCATATTTTGCCCGTGGACATGAGCCCTAAGGGGAGTTTCACTTATTGTGGATTTTGATGTTTATCTGCGTCATCTGGTGCGTATTTTGATGCGATTTTTGCTGGGAATTCCCAGCAGATTTCACCTTTTTTATTGAAAGGGTGAATTCTGCCGCCGATTCGTACCAAATAAGGACGTTGAGATGACGTCTTTGTTCACACTGACGGATGGGCCCACATGTTTTGATCAAAAGAACAGTTGTTAAATTTACGTATTTGGAGTGTTGAGGCATGTGTTTCTGTTACTGTATTTGTTGCACCTTCGCATTTAAAGGGGTTTCCAGGGAAATGCTATTGATGACCTGTCATCAATAGTTGATCGGCTGGGGTCTGTCGCTTCGGACCCCGACCTCCGTGTAGTGGCCAGTGCTTTAAATGAGAGCCATGGCTGCAGTTACCAGCATCGGCCACTACACAGTGGTGGTCATCGTGGAGGCTTCCGCTCCGACCTCTGTGTGATCAGCTGATCGGTCGGGGTCCCGGGCGTCAGACCCCGGCTGATCAACTATTGATGACCTTTCCTGATGATGGGTCATCAATAGTATTTCCCTGGAAAAACCCTTGAATTAATTTGCTGAAAGTGCTGACTTTTTTTTTTTGTTTGTTTTTAGTTGCATATCAAAAGATTAATAACATGAGTTAGGGCTCAAGCCCACAGACGGAGCAGGATACACCCACGGTTTTGCGCCGCGGGGCTAAACAAAATGCTCTGCAATACCAAGCTGGGCCACTACAGTGGGAACGGAGCTGTCTGCTACCTGCAGAAATCAGATCAATGCACGAACACACCCGTCTGGCGAACAGCTGACCGACGGAGACAAACCCGCACCAATCTACTATTGATAGCTTATCCTGAAGATAGATCATCAATAGTAAAAGCCCTTTAAGAGCTCATGCACATGGTACGAACCCTGTACTGCAGCACACAGTGTGCCTACGTAGCATGTGGCGCTATTTCATCCTGAAACATGCCGGAGGGCATAATGGGATGCGGGCGGACCCCATTATAGTCAGCGGGGTCCAGCCATTCTGTTTTTACCACTGTAACGAATGAGTGACTGTGAACGAGCCCTTGAATATAACGTTTTGGCACGTAATGGGCAACATAATATGGATCTACCATAGGGCCGCGGTCTCGGACTCGTAGGCGGCAGCGGTGACTTTGGTATAAATAGTCGCCAGATGTGATAGAACTCCAAAGAGTCTGATGGAATCTGGTACAAGCAGTCTACATGCGGGGCAGATGTTGGGGAAGTTGTACCCGTTCACAGCCCGTCGAGGCGGTCACATGGCACGGATCTCGGCGAGCACCATGACTGCCTGTTTAATTGTTGTCAGATGTTGTGCCCAACTGTCCGCCGTGAGTACGCCTGGCGCTTCGTATCCGGCGAGCGTTCCCTTTGTCATTCTTGTATCATCAAAGCTGCTGATCTCTAAAATTATCTGAATGGCCAACCGGATGGAAAGCTTCATCTTTCATGACAGACAATCAGGTCAAGGCATAATTGGAGTGGAAAAAAAACAGGGGAAGTGGAGCGGGGCTGATGGCAGCATTCGGGGATTTGCCTTACGCAAGTAATTGCTTTGCAGTCCCCCCGCCCCCCTAACTATACGGTCTGGAAGTAGTAAACCCTTTATCACCAGCAATAGGTAATCCTGGCCAAAAAAAAAGATGATCCTCTGTTTCCATCCTGCTGTTTTATGCATTTACTTGTAATAAACCAGCAAATCCATTTCCTCCTGGACTTTTAACTCCATGCTGTTTTTCTTTAGGTCCAACCTAATGTATACTATCCAACCAAAAGTAATTGGATACCTCAGCAAGAATAAAAAGTAGCATCTATTTACATTGTAATACTTTTGGCCCTAATGACATCAGGTACTCTCGTGGCAGATTTAATACTAACACTTCAGCTGGTATTTCCCTCCAATCATCCTGCAAATGTCACAAGTTCTCTCAAAGATGATGAACGCTATTCGGATTTCCTGACCCGACGGTCCAATTCATTTCAAAAAGGTTCAGGCCGGGACTCTGTACAGCCAGTCCAATCGTGGAGCATCCATACCCTCAAACCAACATAAGAGTGTTGGATTTGTGACAAGACGCGTTGTCTTGTTGGAAGTATGGCCGACCATTCCCAGGGTATTACCACATTGTCTAGAATGTCAGGGTACGCCTCCGTGTTCATGAGTCTTGTCACTATCATGTCGTGTAAAACATCCCCAGACCATAACAGAGCCTCCCCCATACTTAACTGTAGGCACAATACAACAGTAAAGAGTGTTCACCAGGCGTCCTCCACACCCGGTAGGTCTATCTGATTTGTAGATAGATTAGCATGATTCCTCACCCTGTAGAACGTTCTTCCATTGCTCAACTGTGCAATGATGACTCTCCTTACGACGTTGTAGACAGAGCTTCTTTAAGGGAACTCGCCAGATGTTTGCAGGATGAATGGAGGGAAATACCAGTGGAGAGTATCCAATGTCGTTATGGCCAGAGGAAGCCCCATTAGGTATTAATATAGGTAAATAAGTGCTACAATTCGTTCTTGCTCAGGTGTCTAATTACTTGTGGAATGATAGTGTATCTATAGCCATCAGAGCTCCATTTTTCTACGTAGAGAGCTCTGAATCCTTTGCATCTCAGCTAACTTGCTGGAAGAAGCCATAAACAGCCAGACCTACTCCCCCACCCCTGGAATGGCTGCTTCATCCACGACTCAAGTTTACCGAGCCGGCTCTCTGCTGTGGCCATGTACAGATGCGCTTCTGTATAGACTTTCTTAAGCCACAGTAGTAAAAAAAAAATAAAAAAAATCGGGTGCATAAAATATGCTAATTACAGCGACTAATCATAATGACGGGCCATTCCAGTGAGTAGTCATGTCGTACTCGCTCGTAAAGCCATTTCTCCCGGATGTGAGTAGTGAAGCCAGGTGTGCTTGACCCAGCCTCACCTGTGCATGCATCGGGTGCCCTGAGGCCGAATGAAGGAGGCTTCCAAAAAATGAATAGCAAATGACAGACAAATTATCACTCGTCGGCCGGTTCACACTGAATGACTCGCATGATCCAAGTAATACCCAAATCGTTCCATGTAAAAGGGCCTAAAGACTAGTTCATAGTTCTTCAGTAGAGCCACGGGGATCCAGCACGATACAATGTGGCTGTATTATGTTAGTATACATGCAGCTACCGGTTGTTTCTTACTCGGCATTCTAGGAAAATCCCACGTTTTTAGAATAATTTCCTGACTCTTTGTCAATATCTGGCGGTGTTTTTTTTTATGTTTTTGCACAATCGACAGCATGTTTTTCGTTCGGCGACTTCCGCTTTCCACTGTGCAGAATTGTAAGAGTGGCTTCAAATATTGTGCCCGGGATTCCACTTTCGTGTTCCATTCAGCATGTAAAAGAAATCCCCGAAGGCGAATGGCTCCATTTCCGGACTGACCCGAACAGCGCCGTTGACTATAATGGGTTCCGCCCGCTTCTCGCTCAGATGCCCTGTTTTTAGACAGAAAAAAAAAAGCGCTGCAGTGCTTTTTTTTTTTTTTTTTTTTTTTTTTTCCTTCCGGCATTTTGAGCCGGATCCGCGCCGGAGCTTCCCACGCAGATGTGAGAGCGGCCGAACGCGCACCGCAGATTCTACATTCTCCGCCTATCCACTTCGGCTGCGCATTTTTCGCCTCTTCAGATGAAACGGGAATTTTGTTGCAAATGTTGCCTGCTATTTTCTAACATGGCCTTAGGCGATGCCTACACTGCGACTTTGACCGCGACGCGGGTTCGCAAAACCAGAGATGGTTGCGCAGCACTGCAACATGGTGCTGCTATTGACTTCCGCGGGAGTCGCCGTGGCAAAAAATTAACCTGCAAATTGCACTGCGATTCAATGACGTTCATCGGCATTGTCCAGTCTCTCGTCGTGGGGCGCCGTGTAGCCCGCGCCGAAGTCTGCATTTTGGTCTGTCAACTGCAGACATTTCTTTAAACATGGACTTTTACCTCGTAAACAAATGTTTGCGTTCGGCGCATTAGTGACATCTGTGCAGAATTACATCGACTTAAAGAGAATTCCGTCATTTTGCAGAGTATTTAATTTCTGCCAGAGGTTGCTTCTAATCTCGCAGACACCGTAATTAAAGCGGGCCGCCGAAAAACACCGGAAATGAAATCACTTAAAATACCCAGCAAAAAGTTTTTTTTGTTTGTTTTTTTTTGGTTTTTTTTTCCTGTTTTCCTCTCCTCAGGGATCACACATAATTATCTAGTGATCAATAGATAAGCCTTATTGCTTCCTGGTGGACTTTGTCCTGCCGGAATCCAGGATGCTGTGTTAAGCATGGCGACAATAGTCGGAGGAATGTGCGCCCGTGCCGCTTACTTGCTTTGCTAAGTCTGGACTGACATTGGCTTTTTTTGTTGTTGCTGAGGGGGGTTGGGTGCTTGCTATAGAAAGTGCAGCTCGTCTGTTAAACAGGGTAGTAACAAACACGGATTTGGCGCTATATATCTCAATGCTGGTGTCATATATTGAAATAACAATAGCGTACGTGATGGTATAGCACACGGGGGGCCCCGGAACATGGATTTCAATCTTGTGTTGTGGCCCCTGTGAGAGCGTAAAACGCCAATTGCAAAGTTGGAATTGCGTGTACGGAGTAGAAAACTAATCCGCTTTCCTCGTCGCTCTAGGTCCCGTTGGACCGCCGCTATGACTGACGTGGCCTCCTGCTATGATACAAGCATGGAGCTGTTCGAGGCCGGGCTCACACGAACGGGTCGGATTCCCGCAGCGGAAGGCTTGCGATGCATCACTGAAAATAATTGCAAATTGTTGCGTCCGCACGGAAAAACAAATTGCAAATGGGGAAACACCAGAAAGTAGTAGCCTCTGTCTGCTTCTCTTATTCCGGCGCTCGTGCGCAGTGTTAATGGCGTATGGGCGACGGGACGCAGGCATCCGTTGACATCAATGGAGACCATCTGTGCTTAAATAGAGTATGCTGCGTTTTTTTTCTGCTCGCAGAATACACAATTTCTACAGACGAGCGTGAACAGAAATGAATGCCTTTTCAATGCAGGCGGTATCCCACGGATCTTCCATGTGAACGGAAATCGCGGAATTCGCAATTTGAAATCTGTGAGCGTGGCCTGACGGTGCTGTGGGAAAAAAATTGCGCCGCTCGTGGGCATGAGCCCTTAGAGATGAGAAAAACGGATTTCTCCTTCTCACATGCTACTCTTCAACTTTGCAATTGGCTTTTACGCTCTCTTAGGGGCCACAACACAAAACTAAATCTATAGCGTTGTGTAGCGCATCCATGCCTTCCTAGTTAGCTACACTACTATCGCCAGTAGTGGGATGTATGGCGCTGGATCCGGCTTTTGACCACACCCTGTATATTTGGTGGCTTATTCACTATGTTTAATCATGTTGTTTCGCTAGGAAGAATACATAATCGCATCGCACTTGCGTGAAAATCACATCTACCTGCAAGTGCGATACACTGGACAGCGGGTCAGACAATCAGCTGATGGATTGGAGTCCCGAGCGACGGACCCACCATCCATCCACTACTGGTGACCTATTCGGGGGGTAGGTCATCAGTATAAGAAAAAAGACGAAAGTTTTTAAAAAACTGATAGACTTCATGTGTAAGGCCTCATGTCCACGGGGAAAATCAGGCCCGCTCCGGATTCTCCATGCAGCGGGTCCCTCCTGCCCCGCGGACATGGGCGTTAAAATAGGAATTTAAAAGAATTAACTCACCCGCAGCGGGCCGGGAAGGTCTTCTCTTCCTCACGGCCGGATCTTTTTTTTTTTCGGCCGGCGGATGAACTCGGCATGTCGCCGGTGTGTCGGGCACATCCGCCGAGCCGAAGCAAGAAAGATCCGGCCGTGAGGAAGAGAAGACCTTCCCGGTCCGCTGCGGGTGAGTTAATTCTTTTAAATTCCGATTTTAGGTCGAAAATGGAGCATGGTCCAGATTTTTTCATGCTCCATTTTTTTTAAAAAAAATCCCTTTTATTGACCATCCGCGGGTATTTATCTACCCGCGGGTGGTCAATGCATCCCTATGGGTTGCGGATCCGCGTGCGGGAGAAGAGTTAAAATCCGCTGCGGATTTTAATTCTTCTTTTGCCCGTGGACATGAGGCCTAACTGCGCACAAATGAAAAACAGTTTTTTGCAAATGCAACACGGACTGGTCTTTAGGCGTTTCTCTGAATTCAGCCTCAGGGTTGCGTTTTACGTGGCCGAATTGGATAAGGAATTTTTGGTGCAGATTCCGCCTCTAAAACCATTGCAGAAATGCGCGGCTTATTGACGTCACTTCTTGAGGGCGATCACGGAGAGAGCGTCGCGGTGGAAATTCCTCACGCGGGGCGGATCCATGGAACAGTAGTAGCAGGTTTCTGCTGTGGGTTTAGAGGTGGAGTACATGCGGAAAATTTTTTGTTTCAGGTTCCGCCGTGTGAACATACCCTAAAAGTGCGGCACGAGACAAACTCAAAAGGTCCAAGAAAACGCCGGTCACCGGATACCTGCCTGTAGTACCTCACCTACTGAACGGAGCGTTACTGTTGGCGCTTGGTCATTTGTACAGGAGGTTACTATCATTTGAACAGCGTTTTTCTCGGGCGCCATCAGACGGGATGTAAAGGTCCGATGGTATCTGAGGTCTTCTGAGGGCGTCTGTATATAGGATGAGACTAAATTAGATACTTTGTAACTTGACATTGCGAGAATTCTCCGCGCTCTCAGACAGCAACGCGTTCCTTATAGCATCCTAATAATATATATGTATGTATATTTTGTTTCCTCCAATAGCATGAGTTCAAATAGAAGTCTAGTCTAGATTACCGCTCGTGTAATCTATGTATTTTAGTTGTTTTTTGTTTTTTTTCCCTAGATTACAGATGTAGCGGAGATCAACATGACTTGAAGGCTTCGTACACTTCTGCATTCTCTCCTTAGTCACACTTCATAAATCTGGTGACTATCCTTCTCGGAAAAGCAGAGATATATAGGTTCAAAACCCAGCGTCTGTCCAGCCTCACTGACTGATCTAGGCTACGCTCACACGGCGGAATCCGCCACGTTTTTTTTTTTTCGTTGTTGCGTGGAAAACTGCCATAGAGATCCGCAGCTGTTGTGCCGCAGTTTCCGCCACGTGTGAATTTAGGCCCAGCGATTGGGCAATATCTGTGCAGAACTCCAATACGTTTCAGCACATATCAGCGACATGTCACTACTTCACACTGAATTCCACGCGTGGATTTTGCCCAGTGACCGGGCTGAAGCGTGTGCTGATCCCTAACTAAAAGGAATAGTCGTAGAGTTCTGTCGCAGGTAAAATCCGTATTGAAAATTCCGCTGTGGATTCTGCTGTGTGAACATGGCCACATTCTCAGTAGCCGAGGCCGATCTGTCGGTGAGGCGGTGATGATGCTTGGTTTTCAGCCTTTACCTCTTCTGTCTTGCGTGTTAAATGGAACCGGTCACTGACCAGAAGTACTATAAACTAAGCTATGGTGCTTATATAGTTCAGCTGACATTGAGTCTGAGGAGCCTCTTTTCATGGTCGCCCCGCAGAGTCAGCTCATGCACAGCCAGTTGGACTCTTTTTGAGAAGGCTGTGCGTGTGCTTTCCACATAAATGGGAGTGCGCATGCGCACCCTTCTGAAAAGTCAGGCTTGCTGTGTGCGCTGATTTTTGCCGAGGAACTAGATGAGCATAAAAACCTTGCAACCCCTGAAAACAGGATGCCGCTATATGACACAGAGCTTAGTGGTTTTGCACTGCAGGTAAAATCTCAGTTCTGGACGTCATGCGATCACAGCAGCATCTGTAACGTTGTGTGATCACAGCAGCATGGGTAAATGTTTGGTGAACAATATGTTTTTCTATGTATGTGTAGTCGGCTATTATCAGGGATGAATAAAGAACATGCGATGTAAATGTGGTGCTTGTTGAAGTTCTCTATAAAGCAAGGCCCTCCGTGGTGTCTGTTGGTCTTAGTCTGACGACACTTTCAAGTGGATTTTGGCTTTAATAAGTCAGTGGTGATCTTTGCCTCTATTGTGGATGCCCAAATGTCTCTCTTGTTGGTTACTGCTTCCAATGATCCAGACTGCTTGTTTTATTTTTTATATAATTGATCAAAAATATTCTCAGTAGTTGCATTCCCTAATCTAAATTGCTAAATGCGTCTGTATGGTAAGGTACGGGACAAGGAAAGGAGTAGCTGTTAAAATCTTTGATACGATGGGAAGGATTTTTCCATGGTAAATTTTCGGCAGTTTTTTTGATTCCTCACTTGCTGACTGTGAAGGAGGCCGCCATTACTGCGCACACAGCAGCTTTAGCCTCCCATCAGAGGAAGCATTTCATCAACCAACAGGCAAGCACTTTCTTTGCGAGAATAGTTGTCATTGGTGGATGGTTTCTCGTAACAGACAGCTCCGTTTCCGCTGCAGTGGCCAGGCTTGGTATTACAAGTAAAGTTCCAATTAACTTCTAGCTCCTGCAGAACTCAGCTGAGGGTATGAGCAAACAGCAAGGGCCTAAGCTGCACATCACCACGGATCTACTGTTCATCGCCTGTCCCGAGGAGAGGACATCAATAGTTGACAGTTGGGCAACCTCTTTTAACATGGAATAAAAGAAAAGATGGTAGCTATATAGCAATGTTTTCTGCCACTTGTGTAATCTGGCTTTAGGTATTTATGAAGGCATCGGAGTGTGTTTTTGTTTTTTTTTTTAGATTTTGGTTTTTTTTAATATAATTTTTGTACCTCTATTAACGTGAATGGGCAAATCTGGTTCACACATTGTGTCCACCCCTGTGCAGCCGGCCTAAAGGTTCCTCTTATGTAACGTTCACAACATGGACACCAAAGACGTGTCTGCTTCACAATAGAAGTGAATGGGTCCGGGTATTCCATCACAGCTCTGTTTTTAGCAGCTGTCATGCAACCCCTGAACTTTGTAGCACCACAGGCGAGGATTTTCGCGGGAGGACTTGAAGTATAAGCCCTACCCCAAAAATAAGCCCTAGCTGCATTTAAAAAACCCTCACATACATCACCTCTCTGGCGCAGTCTGGCTCCGCTGCATCTTCCTCACGGTCCCCGGCACTGTTCTTTATCATCTCTTCTGGCGGGGATAGGAAAATCCCCGCCTTTAGGAAGCGCTGCCTCTAATTTGGCTGAGCACTGTGACGCTCAGCCAATCAGTGCCAGCGCTCTGTGAACCAATGACAGCCATTCATTCTGCCATTTAATAAACTAGAACTTTATTTCCCTTTTTTTTCTTTTTTCTTTTTTTTTTCATCCTTAAATAGAAAATAATTTTGGTCCAGGAAACCAGTCTGTCTGAATAAATAATGCCGTCTTTGAAGTAAGGAAACGATTGCGCAGGATAGACAACCTTGGGAGGAGATGAGACTCCGCTAAAATAAAGGCTTCAAAATTTGGTTTCTTTGCATGCAAAATGCGAATGACAACAAAAATTGAGAAAAACACTTTAAAAAAATCTGTAAACTGAAGTGAGAGGAGTTCGGGGATTTTATATCTTGTGACTTCCAACAACAAGCGGAATGAACGGGCACAGAACTCAGTGGACCTCCACAGTGTGAACCCTGCTATGTACTTGGCCATTCAGCTGTATCTGCAGTGTTTCCCAAAAAATAATCCCTAGCCTGACTTTTCCGGCTTTTCTGGGAGGCTGGAAACATATAAACCCTACCTTGAAGATAAGCCCTAGTCACATTTATTTCCCCCCCCCCCCCCTTTTTTTTTTTTAAATATTACCCAGCAGGCTCGGTCCAGGTCCTTCCCATTTCTCTTGAGTCCCGGTGCAGTTCCCGCAGTCCTTGGCCGCCCACACAGATAACGTCCTGGTTACTGTATACATAAATCCCGCCTCCACAAAGTAATGGCTGTGATTGGCTGAGCAGCCCTTGAAAGACCAATCGCAGCCTTCGTTTTTTGGATTTATGAATTGGCTAAGCCGTGGCTCAACTAGTTCATAAATCCCGCCTCCACAAAGCGAGGACTGTTGTTGGTTCTTCGAGTGCCGCGGCTCAGCAAATCAATGCAGTGCTCAAAAGAACAAATCGCAGCCATCATGTCATTGAGGCGGGATTTATGAATCCTGTTACCAGGAAGGGATCTTGAGTGGGCGTCTGAAAACTATGGAAATCGCGTCTGCTGGGTAAGTAAAATAAGACCTTCCACTGAAAAAGAAGACATAGCTCCTCTTTCGAGGCAAAAATTAATATAAGTCCCTGCCTTATTTTCGTGGGAACATGGTAGTGCTGCAACTTGGCCCCATTCACTTGTACATGCTGAGATACGGTACAGCCGTGGATGTCGCTATATAGGGAAAGAGCCGCTACGCTCCAGGGTGTGCTGCTCGCCTCTCCTTCTACTCGGCTGGCCATCCCCCCTTAGTAAACCCAAGCTGCTTTTAAAGGGCTTGACTCATGAACACAACCATCTTTCCATATGCCTGATTAGGTCAGGCTTCCCTTCGTTGAACCAAATGCTATACCTGAGCCCTCTGTGTTAAATGGGCAACCGTTCATCTGAATAGCCGCCATGCCTTACCACATTGGCAACTGTGAAATTGCTGCGGCGGCTTCAGTATGAAAGGGGTCGTATACACAGGGAGGATGGAACTCCTCAGCCATCCCAGCCCCCCCCCCCCCCCCCCCCATGTACTATGCACATACCCCATCAGTTTCTGTATACTGTACAGGTAGTGGCGGTATGATAAAACTGGCTATGATTTGGTCTGCCAACTAATGTAACCGTTGTGCCTTGCCCGTTGTCGTAGGCTCTCAAACCTTTTTACAATGTTCCTCATTACCCTGAAACTTTTTTTGTAGCATTTTTAGAAAAAAAATTTTACCCACCCAAAAAAGTGATAAAAATAAGCTTCCAGCTCTTCCTGTTTTCAGAACTTGCCTATTTCCTCCACATTACGTATATTTTTGTCAGCATTGCCGCTTTTCGTAGACAATAAGGACATGAGAAATGTTTCCGGCCGGTGGTGTTCTTTAAATATCTCCTCTTGAACCTGCGGCCGAAACATTCCATGTCGCCCAGATAACGCCGCACATCAGAGAACGGCTCGAAATATTACGCCCTGTTTGTGTTGCTCAATGACAACTTTTGTTGCATTGTGTCGAGGTAAACAAGCTTGTCGCCCGGATATGCACCGCCGCCGCCAAACACTTGACAAAGAGGAAAGATGATTTTCCTCTCTAATTATGTCATGTAAGCTTTGAGTTTTTGTTGGCCGCGTTCCAAAATGTTGTCTCCGATCAAACCCTACTGTGACTGTTTGTACGTGATCCACATGTTCCTCAGCGGCTCAGTGCGGCCCCCCCAAGAGTTGGACCTCCATAACTCAGATGGGTAGAGCTTGCTCTAGAAATACTCAAGACTAATATAGTTTACAGATTTGTGAATGCCGATACAGTTACAATTTGACTTGGCGTTAAAGGGGTTCTCCGTGACTTATTTTTAATATTGATAATGGCCTTGGGCAGGGGCGTAAGTAAAGGCTCAGGGGCCCTGATGCAAAAGGTGAGCTGCAGCCCGCCCTCTATCTGTACCCGTACCCATACCTAAACCATGCTGCACAGAGGCATAACTTGAAGCTTCTGGGCCCCAATGCAAAACCTGTAACAGGGGCCCCAACTATAATGCTTTATTCATAGTACTGGGCTCCCTATATGGAAAGAGAGGCCTTATGGGTCCCCTAAGGCTCCTGGGCCCAGGTGCAACCACATCCCCAGCACCCTCTATAGTTACTCCCCTGGCCTTGGGATAGGCCAACAATATCCGATTGGCTGTAGTCCGAATCTGGCACACCTCACAATTGGCTTAACGGAAAAAGATTCTTTCACTATCTTTTTGTTCTGGCATCGTTCCTCTTTAAACCAGAAATCGGCAGGTCTAAACGGACCCTTAGGCCCGATGTCCACGAGCGGATCAGATTCCGCATGTGGGAGCCCGCAGCGGAATCCGACCCCACCTGTGGCCGAGGACACTGCATTAGCTGTCCGGGTCTTCTATTTCCTGGTCTGCGCATGCGTGCGGAGGCGCCGGCCAGTATGCATGCGCATTATTTTTTTTTCTCAATTCCTGCTTTTCCGTGGAATCCACGGTGTGTCGGCAATTGCGTTCAATGGAAGCCGTTTCATCTGTACTGCGGCTCGGCTATGTTCACATCTGCATTCGGAGATTCCATCTCTGATTCGGCGCGAAATGCTGAATAAAAAAATCCTGCTCAAAGGACTTTTTCGTCCATTAAAATGCCAGCTGGCCGAATGTCCAAATCTGAATTGTGGAATCCATGGGAGTGCCCGCAATGATCCACAGTTCGAGATGCCCATAGGAAGACATGGGCATCCGCAGCTGAGTTAGAGCATGCGGATTTGTTTTGCGGACCGTCTGGTAAAACAAATTGCAGCATGCTCCAGTTTGCTGCGGCGCCCCCACTGACTGCTTCCATTAAGGTCAATGGAAGCCGTCCGATCCATGGCCTGTCCGCGATCAAATTGCGCATGGGCCGCAGATTCCGCGGGAAAGCGGGAGATTTGAAAACAAAATATTCTACTGCACACACATCCACAGTGAAGACCCGGCCGGGTAAGCACTGTCCTCGGACGCGGGCAGGGTCTGATACCACTGCGGCTCCCGCATGCGGAATCTGACTCTCTGTTGACATGAGGCCTTATAGTCAACGGGGTTCTTCGGTTTAGTCAAAAAACAGGTCAGTTCGACTACGGGGATTCTTTGCTCCCCTAGCAGAAGCGGGAAACGGAATCCCCAAATACAGACCCTTTATACAAGGATCCATCGTGGTTCTGTTGAGGTTTTGTTATCTCGACTTCAAGAATAGCGATCCATGAAGTACAGTTCTTAGAGGTCATCCCGCCGGCGCAAATGTGAATCGAGACGTATATTGTCTAGAGACTACCACGTATAGCAACACAGCGTTGAAGCATTACTCCCCTATAGGCGAACTATACTCCTGTTACTCCAATGTCCCGCTCCTGTTTGTGGTGGTAGCGGGGACAATGCCGTCGATCTCCCGAGCATCTTAATGAATTACAGAAGGAGCTTCTAATCGAGGCTGGCGATGAATCATTCACATGGCACTCTTTGTTGCTTGAGGATGTAGAATTGCGCTGAGGAAGGAAGCTATATTCTCAAAGACATGTTTTATGATGGCTGTTACAATACCGCCGGAGCCTTGTTCTAGTCTCCCACTGTGCAATCCGGTATAATTACACCGCCGCTACAGCTCTCCTCGCTGGATCCTCTTGTCTGTCGTGGAGTTGAACTCTCTGCGTAGATTTAATAGTTGCTTCATCAGTTACTGTTTAAGTTTCTGGAATGTTATGTATATCCCAACCCCCGACCGCCATTTTTTATTTTTTTTTACATTTTTTTTTTATTTTTTTATTGCTTTTGGGTCTTTTGTATTCACTTTTCCAAATGCCATTATCTTCGTAATCCTTCTAATCCCCTGGATTTATTGCTATATCTCTCCGTAGCAAGCTATTTCATGCAGCCCGACATGCAAGAACGTGAATGGCGTTCACACCATCAGACATGTGTAGATGCTTCCAGTGATTTTTCTCTCTCCTATAGGTTTAACTTTTTTTTTTTTTGTATGGGGAATTCACCAAATCTAAGAAAAATTCCCAAAGTCCACCTTGTCGTGGGGTGTCTGCAGCAGACCTACCACAGTGCCAAACTTCGCACCTATTAGCATTGATTTTGGTACACCATTTACCCCTTCATTTGTAGAGGTGGGACCCGCACTGCTCTAATTGACATACTGTGCATCCAAAATCCACAAGTTAATTTCCGTACCTTCCGTATGGATGAGGGCCTAAAGGCTGATAGACTACCTGTCAGAATGTAGTCTAATGCAATATGATGGTATTACATTATACTGTATGAGAAATCAAATGATCGCGAGTTCAAGACCCTTGTGAGGACTTTAAAAATAAAGGGGAAAATAAGTTTTAAAATAAGTTTTAAAAAAGTTTATTATTAACTATTAGAAAAATAAAAGTTAAAAGAAAAGCCTGGTCTGATTTTTCTATAATAAACTTGCAGAAAAAGACTGCAACATGTTCAATTTTCGTCAAATTTGCGTGGAAAACGTACCCAGTCAAGTCAGCGGGTATGCAAAATAGACCTATGAACCCATTGCTACAAGAAATTGAGGGCCTTTTCCAGTTGTAATCTTCTGCAGACCTGAAAACCAGATGACACATTGCACAGAAGAGAAAACGAATGAAAACCTTCCCACCTCTGTTTACTGGGCGGCTGCAGTAATGTGGCTTGTTTACCTACATGAACACTGGAGCCAATTGGAGCAAAAAACTACATAGAAGAAATAACTCAGAAAACCCCTTCAATATGCCGAGGTATCTTATTTTTTTTAACATTGCGATTTCCCCCTTGCCGCGGCGGGCGGCTCTTGGCGATTTTCCCGCCTTGCCGCGGCGGGCGGCTCTTGGCGATTTTCCCCGCCTCGCCGCGGCGGGCGGCTCTTGGCGATTTTCCCCGCCTCGCCGCGGCGGGCGGCTCTTGGCGATTTTCCCCCCCTCGCCGCGGCGGGCGGCTCTTGGCGATTTTCCCCCCCTCGCCGCGGCGGGCGGCTCTTGGCGATTTTCCCCCCCTCGCCGCGGCGGGCGGCTCTTGGCGATTTTCCCCCCCTCGCCGCGGCGGGCGGCTCTTGGCGATTTTCCCCCCCCTCGCCGCGGCGGGCGGCTCTTGGCGATTTCCCCCCCTCGCCGCGGCGGGCGGCTCTTGGCGATTTTTTCCCCCCCCCCCCCCCCCTCGCCGCGGCGGGCGGCTCTTGGCGATTTCCCCCCCCCCCCCCCCCCCCTCCCCCTCGCCGCGGCGGGCGGCTCTTGGCGAATTTTTATTTATTTATTTATTTATTTTTTCCCCTCGCCGGGGCGGGCGGCTCTTGGCGATTTTCCCCCCTCGCCGCAGCGGGCGGCTCTTGGCGATTTCCCCCCCCCCCCCCCCCCCTCGCCGCGGCGGGCGGCTCTTGGCGATTTTCCCCCCTTGCCGCGGCGGGCGGCTCTTGGCGATTTTCCCCCCCTCGCCGCAGCGGGCGGCTCTTGGCGATTTCCCCCCCCCCCCCCCTCGCCGCGGCGGGCGGCTCTTGGCGATTTTCCCCCCCTTGCCGCGGCGGGCGGCTCTTGGCGATTTTCCCCCCCTCGCCGCGGCGGGCGGCTCTTGGCGATTTTCCCCCCCCTCGCCGCGGCGGGCGGCTCTTGGCGATTTTCCCCCCCTCGCCGCGGCGGGCGGCTCTTGGCGATTTCCCCCCCTCGCCGCGGCGGGCGGCTCTTGGCGATTTTTTCCCCCCCCCCCCCCCCCTCGCCGCGGCGGGCGGCTCTTGGCGATTTCCCCCCCCCCCCCCCCCCCCTCCCCCTCGCCGCGGCGGGCGGCTCTTGGCGAATTTTTATTTATTTATTTATTTATTTTTTCCCCTCGCCGGGGCGGGCGGCTCTTGGCGATTTTCCCCCCTCGCCGCAGCGGGCGGCTCTTGGCGATTTCCCCCCCCCCCCCCCCCCCTCGCCGCGGCGGGCGGCTCTTGGCGATTTTCCCCCCTTGCCGCGGCGGGCGGCTCTTGGCGATTTTCCCCCCTCGCCGCAGCGGGCGGCTCTTGGCGATTTCCCCCCCCCCCCCCCCTCGCCGCGGCGGGCGGCTCTTGGCGATTTTCCCCCCTTGCCGCGGCGGGCGGCTCTTGGCGATTTTTTTTCCCCCTTGCCGCGGCGGGCGGCTCTTGGCGCTTCATTGATCCAGTTCCTGACCTTTTCCTTCTGAGCTGTAAAGAATATGCTTAAGATGTCTCCCTATAATGCCTATACATGCCCATCCTTTCAGCTTTAATCGCGTGCAATTTTTTTTTCCTCTTTGTTTAATCCTTCTAGGCAGGTTTATTTTTAACCCTTGCCCTGCTGGAAAACTTTCTGAAGGCCTTGTTGCTTGATCTAGGAACTTTCTTGGGTCAAATTGAGAATCTCTCTTCCGTCAGTTTCATGGCAACGTAATAACACGTCTGTAATATGAATCCGAAATCGCGTCATTAGTAGATCTATATTTGCCGCCATCTTTGCTTTCGTTGGTTCTATTTTTTTTGTCTTACTGGGCAAATTAAGGATCTGTTTTTTGCTCAATACAAAATACCAATGAATGCAAATACGGTTCAAATACTGATGAAATACAGATGCATGTGTGTGTTATAAAGGGGTTGTAAACTAGTGACTATCTTTAGGACAGGCCGCCAATAGTAAATCCTTGGGGGTCTGCCATCCAGAATCCTCTCTGATCCGTTGTCCACTGAGGTGGTATTCTTATGCAATGAGCTGATTCCTGCAGGAAGCAGACCGCTGGATAGGTCATTGGTAGTTGATCGATGGGGATCCACCGCTTGGAATCTTTGTCGATCAGCTGATTAACTAGCCTGTTGTCCGTGCAGCAATGGTAAAGTGTGAGCTCTGGCTTCACTCCCATTAAAATCAATGGCAGCGCTGTGACTCTATTGCACTGGCCAGATATCCATTTGTCCAGCTAGGAAGCAGAAACAATTGTCAATTTATTTTCACCTGCGTTACTACTAATAAAAGTGACAAGAGGAGCACTGGAGGGGTGACTGCAAGACAACCCCAAACAGGGAATGGAGACAGTTCCTCTCTCCTTTCTGACAGTTTTGTCTCTAGTTCCATATTTTGCTGGTGTCCTTATCACTACCGGTACATGAGGCGCTACTTGCAGCTCGGTCGGGTTGTACAGGTAGTCCTCCACCCCCAAGATGACGCATCCATACATGAGCAAGAGCATGGAGATGGTACCAGGACACAGCTGTTACAGTGGGAGAGTTTCACAGGATTGTAGAAGGGTATCAAGTCTAGAGATGAGCGAGTATACTCGCTAAAGGCAATTGCTCGAGCGAGCATTGCCTTTAGCGAGTACCTGCCTGCTCGAGACGAAAGGTTCGGGTGCCGGCGCGAGGGAGTGGTGAGTAGCGGCAGTCAGCAGGAGGGAGCGGGGGGGGGAGAGAGATCTCCCCTCCATTCCGCCCCGCTCTCCCCCGCAGCTCCCTGCCCGCCGCCGGCACCCGAACCTTATGTCTTGAGCGGGCAGGTACTCGCTAAAGGCAATGCTCGCTCGAGCAATTGCCTTTAGCGAGTATACTCGCTCATCTCTAGTATCAACCCAACATCAGGACTGGGGGAACAGGAGGAGCGCTGCCAGAACCCTACAAAATGACCTCCAACAGGCTACCGGTTTGCATGTTTTTGACCAAACGGTCTCCAATAGAGTCCAACGTCCTGTAGAGTAGAGTGACTTTTGCTCACCGCCCAGCTCAGTTGGTATTCACCAGAGAACACCCGAATTTGCAGGTTTTCCATTGGCGGCCCGTTCCCTTCACAGATGCAAGCAGGTTCACGGATTTCCTTGGTCTTGGCCAATCGTCACAAAGTTGGAGTATTTTGTGCCGGCTTGTGCATCTAACTGAACTTCTCTTCCCACCGTGCGAAGAAGAACACGTCGTAGGACTTTGCCTATTCAGCGGCATCCTGGGCCATAGTTTGTTTTCTAGGTCAGGCTAGGTTTGCACTAATGAATAGGTTGCAATTTGCACTCCCTTTTGTATTTGTCTACAGAATGTGCAAAGGAGCCGTCTATTGAATTGTGAGCAAGCGGAGCATTTTGTAGGCTTGTTTTCGTGGTGAGTGGAGCAATGAAAGAGCCAGTCCACCCGCCCCCCTTCTTCATGTTACTTCCGTAAGCGGAGGCTTCATGATCTGCAGTGCACACATTGGCACTCATTATGTAGTCTGTATGTTCCTTGCAGCTCTTTACCGCTCTCGGGCAGGGTGACATTTCTAAGCACGCCTTCGGCAATGTTGTTGAGCAGCTGCTTTTACAAAACACTTTTGGTTTCTGTAATCCTTAATTTCCTGCCGTTCTCAATGGGGGAGCGTCTCTGTTGTGTACAAAGAAAAAAGCAACTCGATTTGTATGTATTGGGAACGTTAATATGGTGGCAAACACCGGCGGGCAGCTGGGCCATAAAAGTAGTCCTCCTCGCTTTCGTGACCAGACTTGCTTCCCATCAAGTTCTTCATTGAGGACGTAAATAACGTAGACTCTTCTATAGGAATGTTGGGGCCATTTATTGGGAATTTCATAGGAAAATTCATAAACATCTAAGTTCTTAAGATACCTGAACCAGTTATTAACTTTTGGGCCACAGAAAACTAGCCTCCACCGCACACTTCCGGGAGATGTCTAAGGTTAACTTCACACGGTGCTGTGAATCATGGTCCAATATCGCGCTCGCCAACATGTGATTTCAGGCGCCCTACGGTTGACTCTATGAACGACTGCCTGTTTACTGTGAATGGAGGCGGGTGGCTGGAAGAGATCTCCGGCACACTGTGGTCATTCACTGGATGACCATCGCTCGAAAGAAGAGGAGCCATGGTCATTGAGAAGATTGTTGGGCGCCCCACAGTTGTCTCATGTAAGGGCACTTTTAGAACCTGGCTTGTTCTGCTTTTAGGGTTATTAAAGAGAAAAAAAAGGTAGAATATTGTAATATGATGTAGTTGCAATTTTTAGCGGATGGAACTTGGAGGTCGGGCTGGGCAAATAATCAAATTGATTTGAATACTCACCATTTTTCTAAGGCATGATTCTGATTTTCGTCAGAGTTGTGAAATTGAGATTAGCCCCCGCACCCCACCAGTGGGCAGAACTAATTTTGGGCACAAGGTAAACGAGGTATGCAGGAAGTTGAGCAGAGGAGGAACCGGAAGCCGATGACCCAGGAGGCCCGTGCAGGAATCAAGCATGGCACTGGTTGGCCGAGCCTCAACCAATCGGCTCTATGCTTGATTCCTGTGCTATCTGCCCAGTTCATCAGCGTACCGTTACAGGACCGCAGAGAAGGGCGTGTAGTTGCGGATGTAAGAGGTACAATGAGGGGTGTTACAGTATATAGGGGGCAGTGATCACTGAGGGGTACGGTAAATGGGGGCTGGGATGACAGGCGCTGTAAATAGTTCATGGAGGGGTTGTGTTGAGGGGGCACAATATATGGGGTCTGGGATGACTGGGGGGGTGCATTGTACATGGGGGACTGTGCTGAGGGTGCTTTATATGGGGTGACTGGGGAGGGTGTATTGTACATGGAGGGGCTGTGCTGAGGGGGGCACAATATATGGGGAATTGGCATTACTTAGGGCGTGTGCTTTGTACATGGGGGGGCTGTGCTGTGGGGCACAATATGTAGGTTCTTGGATGACTGAGAAGTGTGTATTGTACATGGGGGGAAGCTGTGCTGATGGGGCACAATATATTGGGGGATTGGCATGACTGGAGGTGTGTGCCTTGTACATGGGGGGCTGTGCTGAGGGGCACAATATATTGGGGAATGGCATGTCTGGAGGTGTGTGCCTTGTACATGGGGGGGGGCTGTGCTGAGGGGGAGCACAGTATATTGGGGGATTGCCGTGACTGGGGGGAGGGTGCCTTGTACATGGGGGGGGGGGGGGCTGTGCTGAGGGGGAGCACAGTATATTGGGGGATTGCCGTGACTGGGGGGAGGGTGCCTTGTACATGGGGGGGGGGGGGTTGCTGAGGGGGCACAATATATTGGGGGGATTGGCATGACTGGGGGGAGGGTGCCTTGTACATGGGGGGAAGCTGTGCTGATGGGGCACAATATATTGGGGGATTGGCATGACTGGAGGTGTGTGCCTTGTACATGGGGGGCTGTGCTGAGGGGCACAATATATTGGGGAATGGCATGTCTGGAGGTGTGTGCCTTGTACATGGGGGGGGGCTGTGCTGAGGGGGAGCACAGTATATTGGGGGATTGCCGTGACTGGGGGGAGGGTGCCTTGTACATGGGGGGGGGGGGGGCTGTGCTGAGGGGGAGCACAGTATATTGGGGGATTGCCGTGACTGGGGGGAGGGTGCCTTGTACATGGGGGGGGGGGGTTGCTGAGGGGGCACAATATATTGGGGGGATTGGCATGACTGGGGGGAGGGTGCCTTGTACATGGGGGGGGGGGCTGTGCTGAGGGGGAGCACAGTATATTGGGGGATTGGCATGACTGGGGGGAGGGTGCCTTGTACATGGGGGGGCTGTGCTGAGGGGGAGCACAGTATATTGGGGGATTGGCATGACTGGGGGGGAAGGTGCCTTGTACATGGGGGGGGGGCTGTGCTGAGGGGGAGCACAGTATATTAGGGGATTGGCATGACGGGGGGAGGGTGCCTTGTACATGGGGGGGGGGCTGTGCTGAGGGGGAGCGCAGTATATTGGGGGATTGGCATGACTGGGGGGAAGGTGCCTTGTACATTGGGGGCTGGGATGACTAGAGTTGTGTGCCTTGTACAAGGGGGGGGGGCTGTGATTACAGAGTGGTGTGGAGCCTCATCTGTTGTGTGTGTATATTAAACAAAGGGTCGTACGCCGTTCTTCTACATCACATATGAAGCAATTCCTTGATAAGTACTTATTGTCAGATTTGTCCTATGAAGTTCTTATAAATTCTATTTTAACTCCTAGCGGATAAAAAAAATCGCTATTAAAAATCTTGAGGAGACTGGGAAAAAAATGTGTTTTTTTTTTTTTTTCCAGCTAAATGGCCCGTCCCTTATGCATATTGAGCCTCGCATGTGTCCGTGTTACTCGATGGTGCGGCTACTTGTTTTGTACACGTTTATCTTCATGTTACTTATTGTAACCTTCTCTCTCTTGTTTTTGACTAGTGACAACTACATAGTGCGTGTGAAGGCTGTGGTTATGAGCAGAGATGACTCCAGCGGGGGTTGGTTACCACATGAAGGCGGTGGAATCAGTCGGGTTGGAGTCTCAAAAGTATATCCAGAGGGCACCGGAAGAAGTGACTTTCTCATTCATGGAGAACGAATAAAAGATAAACTGGTAATGGGATGATTTTTTTTCGTATTTCCCTTTATATACGAATGTTGTTGTGTTTTTTTTTCTTGTGTGCTTTTTGTTCCTCCTTCCATAGTTTCCTTCTGTGTCCAAATCAAACAGTTATACATTTTTGGCAGCTCGCTGCTCCCTGGCTACAGTTGTATCCTGTTCGTGGAGCCGTTTCATAACACACTATTGTGCATGATAATAGAAATGTACCGTTAAAGGGCGCTGAAGGTAAAATAAAATGCTGCGTTAAGTAAAACCTCCAGGAGGACGTAAGACGTTTAATTACAGCCGTTCGCTTTCGAGCTGGCTAAGACTTCCAAGATTAAACTAGAGGCCACTTTTCTTCTTCCTTGACTCGGGCAGAGGAGGTTGTTTCTAGGAGAAACTTCAGTCTACTTCTGCACAGTGGATGTTGCTTGTCACCCATTGATCTGCCACCTGTCTGGAGTATATTGGCATGTGCCCACTGCAAGTCCTAAAATCAATGTGGTTTTTAGTGCATCGCACTATAGTTTGCTGCAAACTTTCCACTTTACGGGGTTGTACCACTTTCAAAAACACTTTTTTTGAAACCACTGGCCATTACCTATATAATAGAATCGTCTTTTCTCTTCCTGGTAAGCAGCACAACAGCTCCCATGCTTCTCCCAGTCTGTGGAGGCTATGGCTGCAGCCAATTGGAGGCTATGGTGTCACCGGCCCAATTGGAGGCTATGGTGTCACCGGCCCAATTGGAGGCTATGGTGTCACCGGCCCAATTGGAGGCTATGGTGTCACCGGCCCAATTGGAGGCTATGGTGTCACCGGCCCAATTGGAGGCTATGGTGTCACCGGCCCAATTGGAGGCTATGGTGTCACCGGCCCAATTGGAGGCTATGGTGTCACCGGCCCAATTGGAGGCTATGGTGTCACCGACCCAATTGGAGGCTATGGTGTCACCGGCCCAATTGGAGGCTATGGTGTCACCGGCCCAATTGGAGGCTATGGTGTCACCGGCCCCAACTCATGACGTCATGGTGGCAAGGATGTGAATGCTGCTGGTCACACTGTGTGGCCTCTGATTGGCTGCCGCAACCACCCGTCTTCCGCTATAAACTCAGATTGGGAGGGACGTGGAAGCCATTGTGCTGATTACCAAGGGAGAAAGGAATATCGATTCTTGGGGTGTTTTAGGTTATGGCCAGCTATTATTTATTTTTTTTAAGTGGGACAACCCCTGTTAAGGAAAAGTGTCCCTGCAGTTTTTGGTTGGGGATTCTGACCCCCATTACTAGCCCAATGAGTTCTGGAGGAGTTCACGCCAAAGTTAATACTGTATGGACTTTTTTACTTAACAGAGGAAAATATGGACCTAGTCGTGCTTGATGCAGATTCCACATCGGTTCCAATGATTTGGGGTAGTCTGTGTGTAAATCCTTGTCGGAAATCTGCGGTAACACGGATGTAGGTTTTCATTGAAATTCGCATCTGGAAAATGCGAGGAAGATCTATAATTGTGTGAATGGGGCCTCACAGGGAGGTTCAGCAGTGTCCAGCAAACACAATGGGGGTTAATAATTAGATTGGCGTTTCACCTACCGATCTAAGTAAGCCCTGTGCTTATAAATGTATATATGGGTTTCATCTGGTGGATAGGAGCCGGAATAGTTTTTTTGCTTTAGTCTACACCAGATTCAAGTAAATGTAATGGGTCGTACACGGCCGTGCCTCTAAAATGGGCTCCGCCTACTTTTTGCAAAAGTAGCAGGGCGTGACGTACAAGCACCATACGCCAAAATTGTGACCTTTTGTTAAATTGCCCCAAATGTTTGCTGAACAAAAACATGTTGCTAACGCTCCAAGAGATGATTTGTATTAGAAGGGTTGCATCGGGATAGAAAAACATGGCTGCTCTTTCAAAAACAGCGCCACTCCATGTCTTGTGTCTGTTACTGCAGCTCAGCTTTTCATTGCCTGAGCTGCAGTAGCATACACAACCCGTGGACAAGAGTGGCGCTCTTTCTGGAAGAAAGCGGCCATGTTTAATCTAATTCAATCCATTTTAAATATTTATACATTAGGCTTTTTGCAATTTTTTTTTTTTTGGATGATACTAATAAGTCACCATGCGTAACTTGTTAAAGGGGTTGTCTCGCGGCAGCAAGTGGGGTTATACACTTCTGTATGGCCATATTAATGCACTTTGTAATATACATCGTGCATTAAATATGAGCCATACAGAAGTTATTCACTTACCTGCTCCGTTGCTAGCGTCCCGGTTTCCATGGATCCGTCTAATTTCGCTTTCTTCTGGCGTTTTTAGACGCACTTGAGCTGTGCGGTCTTCTGCCTGGTGAATGGGGCCGCTCGTGCCGGAGAGCTGGTCCTCGTAGCTCCGCCCCGCCACGTGTGCCGATTCCAGCCAATCAGGAGGCTGGAATCGGCAATGGACCGCACAGAGCCCACGGTGCACCATGGGAGAAGACCCGCGGTGCATCGTGGGTGAAGATCCCGGCGGCCATCTTGGTGAAGGAAGAAGGAAGACGGCGCAGAGCGGGGATTCGGGTAAGTAATATATATATTTTTTTTTAAACACATCCCTTGGGGTTGTCCTGCGCCGAAC